>NC_143395.1:277206915-277509946 GCF_052110815.1 Crocodylus siamensis | reverse complement strand
AAATACCAATTAGTGTGACAGATCGCATTAGCTATTGATAACTTATTGATAAACTCTTGCTTTTAAGTGCATGTGCCAAAGCATGGATATTTGCAGCTGTTGATATTTGCAGTTCCTTCCAAGTAGGGAAGTGTCCCGTGAAGACCTCAAAGACATACACGACAAAAGTTATGATTGGGCTAAACATAGTGATTAAATGAATCTCATTTTTCTTTTAATATGGCTTTTACATTTTTGAACTCCTCTTGTCAACTCCTAATGTTCTTGTGGTGAGTACAGTACAGGTTTCCTTCGCTTTATGCTATACATACATTCCTGGAAAACAGCGTAGAACTCAAATTTGCATAAAGGGAACCCACTTTACAATGTAACAAATAAGAATACGTTCTAAGGCCTCAGATGTGCTGACCCCCAGAACCATTTCTACCACTTTTACACGACAATTTTGGTACTCACCAACAGCAGACAGTACACACAAGCACTAGGGGGTGGTGAATGTTACTATAATGGGGATGACAACTACAGAAACATGTCGCAGAGAATGAGCGAGGAGCACAGGTCCACACAGGAGACTGTATTTTGGTGTGCATTACTCACATGGGGCACCGCACAAAGCAGCTGACTGCAGGCTTCCACCACACCGATCACATAAGAGTGAATTTGCCTCGAATATAACAAATTTGGGGTATAAAAAGGGTCATCACAAAAGAGCGAATTCTCACATACAGAACCCACATAAAGTGAGGGAAACCTGTACTGCAAACTTTTGCATATTTATAGCAAGTAAGAAAACTTTGACCCTTGATGTGGTTCTTGCATATATGTTTGTTAGAGAGAAAGAAGAGGTTAGGACATAGGACTTGAAGGATATACAGCAGTTCATTAGAGGTAAGGTAAAAGTGCACTTCAAGTGTATAGGGGAAATGATGACCTTTGACTAAATTTACCTTGCCCAGCACAACATTCTGCTGATAGATACAGCTGAGCTACTTTGGAACAAACTAATGTGAATACCAGAAACACGAGAGGCATGTTAGCATGGTACCATGCCTGAGCTAACTTACTACACTACTTAGCAGATCTAATTAATATTGTACTTTACATAGCTGTCACGGAGTGGGGCCTAGGAGCAGCCGTGATCCCTTTAGCGCCCCCTACCGTGTCAAGTAGGTGATCCAGCACCCTCTTTTCTCACCCGCCACATCTTGTTGGTATATATAGGTTTCTATGGGAGGCTGCCTTTGATCCCCTTGTACACGGTGTTATGCTGATACTATCCCGCGTTCTGTATGGAGTGACCCAGTGCACCCCAGCCTTATGGGCTATGCGTGCCTCCTACCTCCCCTTTAGCACGCCCCAAGCCTCGCAGCTCTTCCGGACGTTATCAGGTCCTTTTCCTTTCTGCGCCCTGCTTAGCACGCTTGGGTTTGTCATGTCCTCGGTGCCTCTTCTCTGGCACCCCTGAGCTTGTCACGCAACTGGCGCCCCTTCTCTGGCGCCCCTGAGCTTGTCACGCAACCGGCGCCCCTCTGTTCATTAGCCCTCTCAGGCTTACTAACAGTACTCTTCCCAGTTGGGCTCAGGCAGCCTGAGCCTTACCTGGCCCCTTTGACCTTTCGGGGTCCCCAACACTGGGGAGCCCCTCTGGGATCCTTCTCAGTCCGCACCCCTCCTGGGGTTTCTATCAATAGTATACACCCACTCCTGGGGCTTCGCTCAATACTTGCCCTCACCGGGGTTTCTCTCTGTACACGCCCTCTTGTGGGGCTTCCCTCAACTACGTGCCTGCTCCTGGGGCTTCTCTCTGCCCTCTCCGGGCTCTCTGTAATCACAGACTCCCCCTCTCCGGGCTCATCTCTCTAGTAGCACCCACCCTGGGCTTCTCTTCGTGTGGCTCTCCCCGTGGAGCCTAACACGAGCCCCTGCAGGCTTCTCACTGGTGCTCCTTGCCAATGGGGCTCAGGTGGCCTCAGTCGTGCCTGGCCCCAAAATCCTCTTTGCCCTTCTCAGGGCTGGGGTCTTGTACCCCAACTACAGTGCCCTCACCGGCACTGTGCCCCTCCCCAGGGCTGCGGTAGTACACCCCGCAATGTAGCACCACACTCCGGCGCTGGGAGCACCCCCGCTCTACTGGGGCACTCCTAAATGAGGCCTCCTCTGTCCCCTTATAGCCTCTCTTGGTCCTCCGGCATTCAGCAGCGCATATACCGGAGGCGGAGGTTTTTAGGCGCCTCCTGCTCGCCTTTTACCCAAGGTGCATCATGCGGGATTTCTTGGGATATACCTGCCACAGGTAGTCCCCCCCGCCATTAGCTAGCCTTGGTAAATTGCCTACTACGCTGGCTGAGTGTCCGCTCACTCTTTGAAACCTCCTTTTTCTGTCCAACATTCTGGGCCTTTTCTCCGCAGTCACGGGTCTATTTCTGGTGCTCGTCCCCTCATTCTGGATATCTTGCAGCTTACCCCAGGTTTCCCATTGGCACTTTAGTGCTCTCTGTGCATCTTCTTCCTTCCAGGATTCAATTCTCCCCTGGCCAGTGGACCTCCGGCTAGGTCCCTTAAAAATTTCAACAAAGGCCACCTCTCCTACTTTGGCCTCTAGGACCCTCCTCAGCGTCCTCCATCCTATTTTCTTGGGTAGGCCAGTCACATATAGCTGAGGTTTGGCCTTGGTCCCCATGCTCCGCTTAGCTGATGACTCCTTCTTACTTTTCCCCAGACCCTCCGTTCTATCCCCTTTCTTTGGATGGACTGTGTCCGTGTTTACTGAGCCCCTTTCTCCTTTCTGCCGTCGTGGACTAGGACTCTTTGCTGCCTCTTTCTTACCTAGCGAACGCAAGGGTTCCTTCTGAGGGGGAGTTTGTTTAGTCACCTCAGTTACGGCTCCTACTGCCAAGTTAGTTGTTTCTGGCCTCTCAACCCCACATACAGCTCCCTCTACCCTGTCCTGCAGTAAGGACAGCCCTCTCAATTGTTCCTTTACATGGTTCATTTCTTGGGCGTGCTGTTTCCGCCACTGGTCCCATGTGAGGTCCCAGTATTCCTGAGCCGACAACAGAACCTCCTTCTTTAAGCTCTCCAGTCGCTCCATTATGAAGCCCTCTTCTCTAACACTCCTCCCTTGCTGATCTATTCCAGCTCCCTCTCTAGGATCTTCCAAGTTCCCCGTAGGGGAACATCCCTCTTTCTTTAGGCCTTCCGTTAGTTTAGGCCCAGCCTTCTCCACAATAGCTAACAGGGTTCTACTGCTTCCAGTACCAGACCTGGCTTGTTCAGGGCTAGGGTGGGTACCCTCTTCATGGCACTGACTTTTGCTGTGTGGAAAAGACCTTTGGATCTGCAGTGCACTACAGGTACATATACATGCTGTGTGTGTTAGGTTTGGGGTTTTTTTCTTACAATATATGTGCTCCATCTTCGTGTCTTAGGAGTAGAGTGGGGCTTGGTGAAAAGAAGTCTTGCATGGGTAGAGTTTTGTTTTCTATATGTTACCACCTTAGGGGGGAAAATGTATTCTTTTTTATTTTTTTTTGGATAGGTAAAGTAGCTCTGTTGTGAAATTTCATATATATAAGTATATGGAAAATGAACAAACTTTTTGTAATTTGGATTTAATCCATTATTTTAAAATATGTCTTTTTCCCTTTTTTAAAAAAATAAAGCGTAGCAAATTTTAATATAAAAACTATGTTATGAGAATGCCAAGGTTGCCAAGTGAAGTGTTAAAAAAAATTGGAAATGCTAAAAGGAAATTTCCTTGATATTTAATCTCATACCTCATCTACCCCTTTTTCTTTGCATATTCATTAAAATAGATGTCTTTCTGTATGATCATCTACTCTCTCTCAAGCAATACAAAATTTTGCATAATATTTTGTACAAATGTTCTGACAATACAAATGTCAGAACTCTACCATTTTTAGACAACCTGAGGTACATATGTATGAACGGTTCACATAATATTACAAAAAAAAGAAAACTTGAGGGAAATTACACCTTATGTTAATAGCCAGGATTTATTTTATATTCTATTGGGTTACAGAATGGACATTGTAAACTTTCTTTATAGAAAGCTACAGAAAAGGAGATAGGGTCATTAACAACTTGTGCCATGATCAAAAGAATGCATTTTCCCTTTACCCACGTCTCAGAAAAATTTGAACCATTTTGTTTGAACTCAGCCCCAAAATTTGAACCCAGGCAGGTATATCATATATAATGGAAATTTTCATCCCCAATAGTTTGACAAGAGGATAAACAATGGAAAACAAGATTTTATAAAATTAGTGGTGATGATGTTTAAATAATCAATAGTGTTATGATGACTACATAATCTTAAATCTTTTCTTTGAGAGAATGTAGGGTTTCTCTACTCAGCCATGAAAAATTTGACTACAATCTGTTTACCAGACAATTATTATACAGTACATAAATAGTCTATTCATCCATTGTGAACAAATCTTACTTCAGAATCTCAATAGGATTATTTGTACATTCAAAGAAGTAACTATGGCCCAAAGCTTCAAAAGTGTTTATATATCTAACTCATTGGCCAGGTACAGACATTACACTTTTACCAATATAAGTGATCAGAAACTGGTCTATATCCACAACCAAACAGAATTTTGGCACACACAGACTGGTTTAAAAATGGCAGAACCTGATCTAAGATTTGCCTTTCCCCCCACCCCAACCAAAGTGCAAATATTTGTTGTTTGCTGCTGATGTAAACTATGCCGCTTAAAGAAAACCATGTAACTGAGATCAACTCCACCTTGGGCTTTTTGACTGTCTGAACTTAACCATTGATTTTTACTGGGTTAGGCACCAGATTTCATCCCATTTTAAATTGTTTTAAACAAATTAATGTAATGAACTTGTAAAGGCAAGGAATGTAAAGGCAAAGAAGCAGAATGCTGTTTAGCTTACTTCTAGTGTTCTTTCTCTTGCTTTTAGAGCACCTTAATGGAAAAGCATATGTAAATACAGTGAATGACTCAAGCTTTTCCTTCATTCATATGTAGCAGCATTTTTCTGTGCAGTCAGTTGGTTGCTATGTGTGTAACTCTTGAAGAGGTTGAAAAGTCATAATGTGAACTGTAGAGCTGAGTGAGTGTCTTTTTAGGCCTTGTCTTGACTAAACAATTTTTTGCATTTTGAACCGTTGTGAAAAATCAAATTAGCCAGAATGACGCTGAGCATGACTGACTGCTCAGTGCAAGTCAGGGAACTACAAATTCAGCATTTTGTGAGCTAATTATAATTAAGCAGTTAGCTGACAGCAAGAGAACTTTGTTAGATAATGCTGAACAAGATCTTGTGTGATCTATGCTTGCTAGTCAGTTGTGATGATTGTCGTCTCAGCTAACTCAATTCTTCAGGATTGCAGCAGCATATAATAGTATTATTTAATGTAGGCAAGACTAAAGAATCATCTTGGAGATTCAGTTTGTAAAAATGCATTATTACAGGAAGGTCTCGAGTGTGCAAGTGAGCACAGTGTGTGATAGATAGCTATATGCTTGGTTTTTTACTTATAAAGGTCAGTTATGCTATAGTTGCACACATGCACTTTTGTGGGGGGTTTGATGTGCCTGTAATCATATATGTTGAACAGTCACTGTTCACAATGTGAATTGTGTTGGTCAAGCTTGCAGGATCACAGGCAGGTTTTTATTTCCTTTGAAATTAAAAAACTTAGAGTAAAACTGAAGTGATTTAAACAAAGGCTTCAATGAGGGCACTGTTTTTGACAGCAACAAAAATCAATGAATCAGCTATATTATCGGGGAAGAAATCTCTATGTACCATCTTTAGGATCTGAGTAATTCCCTGTTGGCCTGTTACTCTTAGCTGTTGTTGGAATTATCAAACCTTCATGTTCATTCAGCCTCTTCCCACAATCTTCCCACTCTATACAGGGGTAACTCATACTTATACCATATACAATAATCATCTAACAAAGCCACTTGCAAAATGAGTACAAACAATGCCTTCATTTGTGCTATGTTGACAATGTGATCCCATATAACTAACCTAAAGAAAGAATCTTAATATCACGCTTCTTTTGTTTAAAGATGCTGAATGATGCTTTATTTTTGCACACAGGCTTTTGCATTTCAAAGGTATTTTAATGTAGTCATTATTTTTAAGAAGTTTTTTTCTAAATTGCTATTGTGTAGTCATTCAATTGACTTCACACAACAGTAAGAGTAGCTTCTTTTCACAGTTTTAGAAAATGAGATTGCAATGAACAAAAGAGTAAGGAATGTGCATATTCCCCATTTTAAAAATAATACCTTCAGCAGTCATGCAAATGACCTATTATATTTTATTTGGGAAAACAAATTGATCGGTGTGGATAAGATAGCTTAGCAGGGAACTAAAGCACAAAAAGGAAGCTTATAAGAAGTGGAAACTTGGACAAATAATTAGGGAGGAGTATAAGAGCATTTCTCAGGCATTCAGGGATGAAATCAGGAAGGCCAAAGTGTAATTGGAGTTGCAGCTAGCAAGAGATATGAAGGGTAACAAGAAGGGTTTCTACAAGTATGTTGATAGCAAGAGGAGGACCAGGGAAAGTGTTGGGTCCCTTACTGAATGGGGGAGGCAACCTTGTGACAGAGGATGCGGAAAACGTTCAACAAAGAGGACAAGTGCAAAGTCCTACACTTAGGATGGAACAGTCCAATGCACCAGTACAGGCTGGGGACTGACTGGCTGGGCAGCAGCTCTGCAGAAAAGAATCTGGGGGTTACGACAATAAACTGAATATAAGCCAAAAGCACCCCCTTGTTGCAAAGAAAGCTAATGGCATCCTGGGCTGCATTGTTAGGTGTGTTGCTAGCAGGCCAAAGGAAGTGATTATGCCCCTCTATTCAGCACTGGTGGGGCCACATCGCACATACTGTGTTCAGTTTTGCGCCCCCCACTATAGGAAGGATGTGTGCAAATTGGAGACAATCCAGTGGAGGGCAATGAAAATGGTTCAGGGGCAGGGGAATGTGACTCATGAGGAGATTCTGGGGGAACTGGGCTTATTTAGTTTGGAGAAGAGAAGACTGAGAGGGGATTTAATAGCAGCCTTCAATTACCTGATGTGGGGTTCAAAAGAGGATGGAGCTAGACTGTTCTCAGTGATGGCAGATGACAGACCAAGGAGCAATGGTCTCAAGTTGCAGCAAGGGAAGTTTAGGTTAGCTATTAGGAAGACTTTTCTCAGTAGGAGAGTAGTAAAACACTGGAACAGGTTACCCAGAGGGGTTGTGGAATCTCCACTCTTGGAGGTTTTTAAGACTTGGCTAGACAAAGCTTTGGCTGGGATGATCTAGTTGGGGATGGCCCTGCTTTGAGTAGGGCATTGGTCTATATGACCTCCTGAGATCCCTTTAAACCCTAATTTTCAATGATTCAATAATTCAGTGAAAAATTAGCATTTTTCCTGCTACATAAAAAAATTAGAGATAACTTATCTAGGGATGCTACATTTTCAGCCAGCCTTTCAACAAAAAGTTATTGTTTAATTCTCACAATGAGTAATTTGGAACAAAACAACCTTTTGGACCAGTTCCTTAGCCTAAGAACACAATGCTGCATTGTTTCAGAACTGCAAAGCTGCCCAGAAGCCAGGTTGGTGGAGGATCCACTAACAGAGTGATCTGGGGATGTCACAGGAATCATAGATCAGTCCCCTGAATTCCAATGTATGGGAAAGGAAGCCATGACATGGCATGACCTGGTCCAGGATGTCCTTGAAACCCTTCTTGATGATTGCAGTCTATGAGGGTTACAGCTATCAAAATTGGTAAGGGAGAGTCAGGATGGCACATGGTGTTACTTGTTTGTTCTTTTCCTCTTGACATAATTCAGGATGTGGATCTTATCCTGGCATACGGTGTCATAGAACAAATATAAGTGTGGACAAAGAATGCTTTTTTTCTGAGCGTCTCATATCTGCTTGGGGAAGTAAGCTAATTGAAGATAATGGAAATAGCATTGTATGCAACTATGCATTTAAAGCTGTCAGAACAGGACTTCTGCTTGGTACTAGTTTTTCAAAAACAAGTAAATGAAAAATAGAATGTGGAAATCTTGTCATTGGTTTCATTTATCAAAGGTCATATTGTTGTCTTTGCTGATGGCAGCATCCTGCCAGGTGCTGAGCACTGTTGTGTTGTTCCAGCAAAACTTTTAAACAGGCATATAACTTTAGGTATTTGAATAATACAAGTGAAGTCTTGTAGACTGAGAATCTACTGACTTCAAAGTGTTTTGGGTTTATGTGGTGAGGAGATTGCCAAGTGCTGAAGGAAAAAAGGATGCCTAATGAGACAAGTTGTAATGGTATCATTTTTTTCTCATGCTGTGATAACATCATGATACTCTACCTATCCCAACAGAATAAAAAATGTGCCCTGCATCCTATGTTGCATTTCTCAATGCATATATATGTGGTATTGTAAGAAACAGTCACTATGCACAAACCCTGGGTACTGCAACATTGCCTAAGGTTAGAAATAAAGATGAGCCCATTAATGACAGTGATGTTGATCAGAAGTGAAGTTCAGTGAGCTGTTCAACAGCAAATCTAAGGTCAGGTAAAGAAGTCTGAAAAGACTCTTAAAACTTGCAGTTAAGGCATCTTTTCACACATCTACTTTGTGTCAGGCTTACAGAAGATTAGGGAGGGAAATCCAACTAAGATAGCAACACGTGCAGGGATGAAATAAGCAGGTTAAAGAAAGAAAGTTTTATCTGGGATCAGAGATTTCCTTGAAACTCAAACAAAGGTTATGTGAAACAGAAGCAAAAGTTGGAAATAACTATGGTTTGGGAATTCTTATATTCATTCCTGGAGCAATGCCAGAAAGACACTTCTAAGCAGACTGATGTATGCCTATTGTCATTTTGCAATCTGATATCATACTGAGTACCCGTAACTAGAATACATGCTAAAAGCAGAGCTTTCATGTGATATAGTGGTAAAGTATCACTAGCCTAGTAAAGTATTACTAGTGCCTTTGCCATCATACTGATTACTGAATTGCTTTTTTCTTTTTTCTTTTTCTCTACTTGAATTGTAGCGTGGTTTCAACAGTTGTCTCAAAAAACACTAGGAAAAATTATACTGCTTGATTGTTTAGAATATTATATCTTCTATGATATTCTCGTTAATAAGCTAAAGAAATACAGATTGGATGAAAATAATGTAAGGAGGATGCATAACTGGTTGGAGCCGAGGCATTATTAGGTGCTTGAGCTCCCCGGACTCAAGATCATCTCTCAGTGGTCTTTCTCCTAGTACCTGAGCTGGATTATTAGCTGGATGTACTGTAGAAGAGATGTTTCTCTAAATATCAGAAGTTTCATAGATGTTAGGGGCTGGAAGGGACCTTGCAGATCATTGGGTCCAGCCCCCTTGCACTTCAGCAGGAAAGACTGCTGGGATCAGATGACCTCAGCAAGATGGGCATCAAGATGCTGTTTGAAGATCGCCAGGGTGGGTGACTGAACCACCTCTGGGGGGATCCTGTTCCAAACCCTTGGCACTTGGCTTGTAAAGAAGTTTTTTCTTATATCCAGTCTGAAGTGATCTTCAATCAGCTTGTGCCCATTATTTCTTGTCCTCCTTTGAGGGGCGTTGGTGAAAAGATGCTCCCCAGGCCTTGATAAATACCCCTGATATACTTACAGGCTGCCACCCCTCCTTTCTTCCTTTCCATCCACTGCACTTACAATACTCACATCCCAGTGGTATTTAGGGACCAGGGCTGCCTATGTAGGACAGGTCATTAACAGTAGCAAAATACTAGAGGAGATGCTCTGATTTCTATAGAAATACTTAGGAATAAAGTATATGATAGTGTCTCTAAGATTTTGTATATGTAAAGAACTATTGTATTTCAAAATATTTCTACATATATTTGCAAATGAAAGTACCAGTAGTTTTGAAATTCAAGAATATCAAATGGAGTATCTAGTAATGTAATAGATCAAAGAAGTCTGAGTAATTGTACTTGCTATTTGTATTCATGGTACTTCATTTTATTACATCTTTCTCTTTTTTAGTTTTTATTTATGTTTGAGAGACACACAGTAAGAAGCACATTCTTATTTTGATGTGCAAAAAAGATATGTAGATGATACTCCTAAATTATTTCAATTTTTGTCCCAGTCAACTGAAATTGATAAGAAAAGGAAATTCTATAGTACCAGTATTCTTGTTTAATTCAGAAAAGACATTAAGCATTTCAAACTGAAACATTCAGTTCTAGTTTATAATTAAGGATTCTTCCAATTTAAACAAAAAAATGCCATTTGAACATTCCTCTCTCTTTTTCTCCTTACCTAACATTGAAATAAATAGAAAATGGGAAGATTCATTTATAAATGTGTATTTATAAAGGAACAAACAATGCTGACTTGTACAGCTACACTTTGCAATATATGTCTTAAATATTTTCATGAAACATCATTATCCTAAAACATAAGTGACAAGGCATCCTGGGCTGATAAAAGTATTATTTTTCACTAAAATGTTAGTAACCACCCTTCATACCCATGCAAAAATTATTAGATTAGACTATCCTAGTTATTTGGCTATTATAAGACTGCTGTACTATTCACAACTAAGCCACAATAGAACACCGATTAAAAAAAAAAAGAAAAAAACCTAAATGTTGCATAATTACTACAGGGAAATCTACGGTTAAACAACATTATTTAAAATAAATGACAATGTTGAAAGCTTTCTCAAATGGTGTTTTAATCATGTTTGCCTCTGTTAAAGCCTGAAGTTAAATAGGCAAACCAGTTTAAAACAAGGGAATTGCTCTCCTAATTAGAATCTGTCTGAATAAGGTCTTGAGAGTAAAGGGACGTGTTCAGTTTTGAAGCAATATTTCCTAGTGGTTTGCAAATAATGCTCCTGCTTAGTAAATTGTCAATAGATCCTTCTTTCCTTAGTTCCAGAAGTGTCATAGAAATGCTGGAGCTGACGTATCAGGCCACTGGCTCGTCTAACATGGTTGAGAACAGTAGATTTTGATCTACCAAGATGTCATGAGGTCTGATAAAGTAAATCATATCATACGGTGTTTTATTTCCCACCGGCCAGCAGTAGGTTACCATATCCTCTCTAGTGCCTCCTGCTGTCTGTCTAGCAAGAAAAGATGCTAGAAAGACAGACTGTGCCAGGTTGCAGCTAGTACCACCAACTGGGCAAAAAAGAGGAAACAGAACTTGGGGACCCTAGACTGAAATGACAAACCATTGCCCTTTTCATGTTGGAGAAGATGATTTTGCCTCTATGTCTCTTCTCAGACTTTTGAACAATGCATTAGGAGAGGAAGAGGTATTCTGATACTGCAGGGAAGGGGAATAGATAGCAACTGTGTAGATGAGAGAGATGCACGAGCAGATAAATCCTCTAGTCTGGAAGGAGTCAGGAGAAGGTACACAAGGCCAGAGAATAATAAAGCTTGAATTTTCTATACATCCAACCATCTCTTTGTTTAATTTTCATGAGATAGAGGGCAGGGAACCATGAGGAAGAGACTGCAGTTGTTGGGAGGGGTAGTGAGGGGCACACCCGTTTGTCTGAGATGAGGAAAGGGCCAGAGGAGGGATGGAGCAAACTTATTTACAGATAATTAGATTTAATGTCATTATGAGAACTTAACCAGGCCCTTGAAAAAGAAATGTTTTTATGAGGAACCAGAAGCCTTTTAACAAGTAATTGTTAAAAGACTCATATCTATGTTAGTCTCTCTCATTCCCCCAGTTCCAACACTAGCATAAAAATGAGGAGGAAACTCACTGAAAAACTGAAATGTCCTAAAAGTAACAATCTTCTGAAAAACAGGAAGAATTTCTGAGAGCTCAGCATATCCTTGTGTTGAAACTGTACCACAAAAGAAAGCCATACCACCCCCACCCCTTAGATTCATAAGCTTACAAACTAAAATAAGTCTTTTCATTCAGTGATGATGCATCACTGAAAGGCACACTAAGACATCGCAAATGATATTAGAAATATAGAGTAAACTTTATATGGCCAGAAATTACCTCCTCTTTTTTGCCCTAGATCCTCTCCAGTATCTCTTTTCTCCAACCTGTCATCTTCCCTTTTAAATGGGACAATTCTAAGTTGGGATAGAGAAGTTATCTTTTATTCCTCTCTCTAATTCATATATTTTCCCATGTCTTAATCATGCCATTTATAGTAGGCACAGCCTTCCTTTTTTCTCCATGTTGTTGAAACAGCAGATGAGATACAAAGCAAGCACCAGTTCCGTGAGATATTTTAAGGTGCTGAATATGCCTATGTCAATGTTATGGTATTTGCTGTTGAATCTGCTAATGCCAATGCATGTATAGCTTTGTTTTATGGTTATTTACTTGCAACTAAGATGACTCTGAATGTAAGACGGCCTCCCAATTATTGGATTCTATACATGGAAAATTTATAAATTTGCTATAATTTTCCATGTATAGAATCTAATTATTGGATGGTCATCTTTAATACATCCCTCCACTGTGCAGGGGGGGAGGCAGTGGGGAGGCAGGTGGGTGTGGGGAGGTCAAAAAGGTTGTCCCCTGCTTGTGCTTGCCCCCCGCCACCTCTACCCCCCTTCCTGTACCCCCTCTGCAGCCTTGACCTTCCTGTCCCCCAAGCCTCTGCACCCTATTCTTCCCTCCCCACTTACCTTTGCTCTGCACCAGCAGGCTCCATCCCCATTTCAATCTGGGGCAGAATCAAATAAATGCAATATATTCTGTGTCTGCCAGCATTCTTACCCACACTTGTGTTCGGATTCATGTGTTGGTGAATGCCGTAGACAAAAATAACTAGTTTCCTTCAACTGGTGTTCCAGTGTAGATTCTGAACTTAGACATCAGACTTTCTCCATATCTGTAAGATACAGCAGGTACCTGGTCAGTTTGTATCTATTGATTTACAATGGGCACATCTAGACGTGCATATTAATGTGAAGCAATATACTCCAGCATATGTCGCATTGGAGTTTATTGCTCCTGGGCATCACGTTTATATGTGCACCTGGGAATGCAGTATGTTGAGCCAGGAGATGGTCTGGGGGGTCAGCCTGTCAGCCTGGGGCTGGTCCAGCCCAGCTCACTGTGCTGCAGAGGGGCTGGCTGGGGCATGAGGGGGCTTCACTGAAGCACCCACTGGCTTCAGCCAGCGAGGTCAGTGTTTTCACGTGCTTTGCTGAGCACAAAAAACTCCACAGCAGGATAGTACTTGTATTTAGTTTTGTAGGATAGTATTTGTAGAAGTACTGCTGCAGAGTTTATTAGTTTCCTGCAGCCTAGCCTAGTTTATTAGCTTCCTGCATGTGTAGATGCTGAGACATTTACTGAGCAGCTAATTAGGCAACTCTGCAGTAACCATCTAATGTAGATACACACAGTCAAAATGAGTTAATGTTGATAGGATCAGGAATGTGGTTTATTTTCAGGTGTGAAGTAGAGGAATCTGGTAGGCAAATTGTGTTTTTTGATTTACTGAAAGGCAGAGGAGTTGTATGAGAAAGTGTATGCTCTGTTTGTGACTGGCTGCCACCTATCACATTTACATTGATGAAATGTATCTTAAAGGGTTATTTCCCTGTTTTTAAATGACTGAACTGGTGGGTTCAACACTTAAGCCTCTTAAAATGTAATCAATTGTTTCTGGAATAACATTAGGTTCAAAACACGTTTTAAGAAGGGAAAGTCACGTAAAGCTGGCAAATATGCTTAACTTCAAAAAAGCCTTTGATCTGGTATCCCATGATCACCTCTTGGTGAAACAAGCCAACTGTGGCCTTGGGTCCACCATGATCCGCTGGCTGGGAAACTGGCTCTGTGATAGGACCCAGAGGGTAGTAATTGATGGCAGTCACTCATCATGGTGTCCTGTGACCAGTGGGATCCCTCAAGGCTCTGTCCTTGGACCCATATTGTTCAACATCTTCATTACTGATGTGGACATTGGAGTCAGGAGCGGACTGGCCAAGTTCGCTGATGACACCAAACTTTGGGGGAAAGCATCCACGTTAGGTGAAAGGCGGATGATCCAGGCTGACCTGGACAGGCTCAGCAAATAGGCGGACGAGAACCTGATGGTGTTGAACACCAAAAAATGCAAGGTTCTCCACCTTGGGAAGAAAAACCTGCAGCATCCTTATAGGCTTGGCAGTGCTATGCTGACTAGCACTATGGAAGAAAGAGACTTGGGGGTCATCATTGACCACAAGATGAACATGAGCCTGCAATGTGATGCTGCGGCCAGTAAAGAGACCAAAACGCTGGCTTGCATCCAGAGATGCTTCTCAAGCAAATCCCGGGACGACGTTCTCCCCTTGTACTCAGCCTTAGTGAGGCCGCAGCTGGAGTACTGTGTTCAGTTTTGGGCCCCACTATACAAAAAGGATGTGGAGAAGCTTGAGAGAGTCCAGAGAAGAGACACGCACATGATCAGAAGTCAGGAAAACGGACCTTATGACGACAGGCTGAGAGCCATGGGACTCTTTAGCCTGGAAAAGCGCAGGCTCAGGGGTGATCTGATGGCCACCTATAAATTTATCAGGGGTGACCACCAGGATCTGGGGGAACGTTTGTTCACCAGAGTGCCCCAAGGGATGACGAGGTTAAACGGTCACAAACTCCTGCAAGACCGTTTTAGGCTGGACATAAGGAAGAATTTCTTTACTGTCCGAGCCCCCAAGGTCTGGAACAGTCTGCCAGCGGAGGTGGTTCAAGCACCTACATTGAACACCTTCAAGAGCAAATTGGATGCTTATCTTGCTGGGATCCTATGACCCCAGCTGACTTCCTGCCCATTGGGCAGGGGGCTGGACTTGATGATCTCCCGAGGTGCCTTCCAGCTCTGATGTCTATGAAATCTATGAAATCTACCTAATAAAAATAAAATGAAAAACAAGGTCTTATGAACAATATATCCTTTGTACTTGGGTGTCAGAAAAGGAGCACTTAAGTATTACTACAGCCTGTGCTTAAAAAAGATATCTTTGGATATCGTTAAACTACCTGTCTCACTTCTTGTTATGTCATAGAAACTATTGCAATCAACAGTAAAGAAGCACTCCATATTGATACTCTTGGGAGTCCTTTCACATGATTTTTGGTTTCTCTTTCTTACATAGTCTAGTTATCAGTTATCTCACAAATACTCACTTTACTCCAGATCTTCTGATCTCACTGTGAAAGTTCCTTTGGTTTCAGGAGTAGGGCAGTTCTTTCAAAGGTTTTGATCACATAGAAGGAGAGCAAAGATAATCTTGTGGCCAAAAATTTTGGTTAGGCAGTCAAGATATCTGGATTTTATTCTTTGCTCTGCCACTCACTTCCTATTTGGCCTTGAAAACTTCCCTACTGATGACCTATACCTCACTTTACTCTTCTGCAAAACAGGACAAATATTGCATTTTCTTATATATAACTATCACCTTTTCCACAAAACCAGCTGATTAAAATTGGGGTGTACATTATATGTGAAAAAAGAGGTCCCTATGGGTCCAGAAATTTGGCTGGGGAAGGAAAGTGGTGCTGTGGAAATTAATTCTCTGGGAGCCATGGCAGTTAATGCTACCAGTCCTCTCACCCCTCCACCCCCGGCACACACTCTTCCACTTGCCACATTTCTTTGGAAAGAGCTTTAGAATTGGCAAATATTATTTAAATTTGGAAGAAAAATACAGTGTTGTTCCATGCAGTACTGATTTTTCTGTCTCTTCCTCTCATTTGGTGGTCTGATTTTCAGTTTGTTTTATTTTGCATCAGAACTTTGTGGACTCATGATGGCACGTGAGTAAATGTGAGCTTATGTGAGAAGCATTTACTAGTTCACCAACAAGACAAACACTTCACTGCAGTTCTAATTAACATAAGATTGGGTAAGTGCTACTGAAATTCTTGACATCAATTTAATACCCCATCAGACATAAAGATAACTTCCAAATATATTATGAAGTTTTGTCTCTTTGTGTTTCTAGCCATGTATTAATTACTCTGCTCAACAATTTGCCAATAGAATCTGTACTTTTTGAAGCAAGAGTTCTTCAAATGTACTCTCAGTACTTAAATTATAATATAAACATTATAATTTAAGAATAATTTAATTCTATTAAATTATAATAGAAACTTTGTCATAGGGTGGCACAGTTGAGAGAGAATCTGTATAGAGGTAGGACTATTCTTCTGGTCCATATCAGGGTGAGCAGGGATACACAAGGTTGTAACTATGCTGATGTATTTTGGAAGATGTGCCTTGTAAAGTCCACCAGGGTAAAAGCTGAATGTGCACTTCTGCTTGACAGGAGGCTCTAAAGTCAGAAGCGGGCTGTCACTACAAGAAGTATAGAGATAACTGATATCAGGGAGAGCACTCACAGTAGAACCTGTTGTTTGGTTTTTCTGTAAGGCTAAAGTCCAGGAAGCAGACTGGGAATGGCACATATGTCTAACATCTTGCTATTAAGAATTTTCACAAGTAACATTATCTACTTACTAGCATAAGCCTTGTACTCATGATTTAAAATCCTGAGCAATGTATTTTCTGAGTTTCTTTATAGTGTATAAAACTACTCATTAAATAACTAGTATACTTTCAGACCATGTCCCTGTACAAGTATGGAAACAGAGAGGCAGCTTGTATCCAGGCCCAAGACAACTGAACCCACTTTCTTCCATAGTGCAGTTTGGGCCAGCCCTGAGTTTTTTGTCCAAGTTACATTCTGATCAGTAGCCTCGGTGCATCATTGAAGCAGAAGAGGACTTATTGGCTAGATCCTGATGCGCAGGCATGTGTGGTTTGTGGTGCTACAAACCTCTTTGCAGTTCCACAAACTGCACATGTTGCACATTAAACTATGCCCCATGCTCTTAATTTGTAGTACTGGGGCAAAATTCTATACTGGGATTTCCTGCTAGCAAAAAAAAATCCCAGAGATAAAAGGCAGTACAAAGCATGCTGAAGTTTTATGTGCCAGGACAAATGCGGGCTGTGGATTCTCCATGCTGAGGCACCCTGTGATGCCCTGTGACAGCCAGGAGTGACACGTGGAGAAAGGGGAGCTGGCAGCTCAGGGCCTGCTCCCTGGTGCCTGCTCCCCTGTCTCCATATTTGTCCCAGCACTTTGGTGTGCTTTGCACCATGTTTTTTCTCAGGTTTTTTTTTCTGCTGTACAGCCCCCACACTGAGGCACCCTGCACCCCAGCCAACTGCTCCCCAGCTGTCTGGGGTGCAGTGTACCTCAAGACAGGGAAGCAGACAACCCTGTATCATGCTTTTAACAAGTCCTATAGTATTAGACAGCCTGCATTTATAATCCAGTATGTTATATGTAAAAGCATGTATGTGTAATGATTTTCAAACGGACGTAAGGAAGTCTGATATGATTTTCTTCTTACTGCCAATGAACTTGACCCTGAACAACTCTTCTTCCCTAAGTGGTGTGATGAGTGTTGGTCTCTTCCCTCTAGTTATCAGAATCCTTTTTTTCTTTCTTTATTAGTTAGATATTATACATGCTATCCTCCTCAAAAGAGAGTCAGGGTGGCTTACAATGAGAATTAGATACATTATAAAGACAAAGTAAAATTATTAAAATTATATGTAATAGACCAATCTCCTCAGACAACGCCCCAAAGCTGAACTCTTCCTGCAGAAAGCCTGCCCAGATAAGGTCTTACAACACCTCAGGAAAATGACCAAGCTCAGGCTATGAGGGCCACAACGGGGAGGGAATTCCACAGCTGAGGAGCAACGACTAAGAATAACCTCCCACATATGTTTATCAAATGAACATAAAGCAAAGATCCTATTTGCAGGAAGTTGTTCTTGGGAAAAAGAGTCTCCATTGGTGTCTAGGGCCCAGAACATTAAGGGCCTTATAGGTCAAGACCAGCACCTTGAATGGTACCCAGAAAATTATTGAAAGTCAGTGCAGGCTCTGTAGTACTACAGTAATGTGCTCCTTATGACCCATCCCTGTCAGAAGGCAAGATGCCATGTTTAGCATCAGTTGCAGCTTCCTGGAAGTCCTTAAGAAAAGCCCCAGGTGGGTGGGAGGAGAGGAGGGGTGGGGGGGGCAGGAAGGTAGGCAAGCAGCAGGAGAAGGGCAGCAGCAGGGTTGGTTGGGGAAGTGATGGAGGTGACAGCAAGGGGGAGTGGTGGTGGTGGGAGGGGTGGTGGCAGTGGGGGTGGGCAGGGGCGAGTGGTGGTGGTGTTGGTAGTCGGCAGCAGGTGGGAACAAAGCAGCAGTTGAGCAGGAGTGTGGGGCCTGATCTGGTACCCCAGGGCTGGGGTCAGGATTTGTTCCAGGGACAGCAGGGACTCAGGGTGGGGCAACAGGAGCATGAAGTCGAGGCCAGTGGGGACATGGGAACAGCAGGGAGCTCCTCACTGTGGAGCTGGGATGGCTCCGCCCCTCTCCCTGACACCATGTCTGAGTCCCATGATCTTACTGCAGGTTTCATTGTGTGGTTTGCCCTGGTGGCATGGGGCTTGGGCATTTAAGCCCCATGCGATGAAGCTGGCAGCCTAGCCATATGCAGTCCTGGGGCTTGCTGGGACTGTGCACCAGTGGGGAGCCTTGCTTGCTGCTGCTGCTGGCTGCAGCAGATGTGCGTGATGCTGGGCATGTCTGTAGGGGGAGGCCACACACACACCCCACTATACACATACACCCACACCCTCCACACACAACCCACTCCACACATACACCCCTAGCCACCCTCCCCCTCCACACATCCAATCCCCCACAAACCCCATACCCATCCACACCCACACATCCCCAGAAACATACCCCTCACAAACCCACCATATCCACCCCTCACCCCCCACATCCACACCCCCACACCCTCCCCCATACCCCACATACACCCACAACCCCCCACAAGCCCCATACCCACCCACCCATACCCTGCCTCACCCCCCCCCCCACACCCTCCCACAATATACAAGATTCATAGATGCTAGGGTTGGAAGGGACCTCAACCGATCATCGAGTCCGACCCCCTGCCCTGGGCAGGAAAGAGTGCTGGGGTCAGATGACCACAGCCAGATGCCTATCCAGCCTTCTCTTAAAGACCCCCAAGGTAGGGGAGAGCACCATCTCCCTTGGAAGCCCATTCCAAATTTTGGCCACCCTTACCATGAAGAAGTTTTTCCTGATATCTAGCTTAAATCCCCTCTCTGTCAGTTTGTGACCATTGTTATCCCAGGAGCCACCCTGGTGAACAGAGCATCTCCGAATCCCTTGCTGCGCCCCCCTAATGAATTTGTAGGCAGCCACAAGATCACCGCTCAGCCTTCTCTTGTGGAGGCTGAAGAGGTCCAAGTCCTCACAGGGCTTGCCCTGTAAGCCCCTAACCATATGAGTGGCCATCCTCTGGACCCTCTCAAGTCTATCAACATCTTTCTTAAAGTATGGCGCCCAAAACTGGATGCAGTACTTCAACTGTGGTCTGACCAATACTGCATAGAGGGGAAGTATCACCTCCTTGGTTCTATTTGTCATGCATCTGCTGATGCATGACAAAGTGCTGTTAACTTTGCTGATGATTCCATCACACTGATAACTCATGTTCCTCTTGGAGTCCACTATGACTCCCAGATCCCTTTCTGTTTCTGTGGTGCTGAGAGGGTTACTTCCGAGCCAGTAGATGTGCTGGGTATTTTTGCGCCCTAGGTCTAGCACTCTGTATTTGTCCTTGTTCTACTGCATCCTATTGTGTACTGCCCACTTTTCTAACCTGTCCAGGTCTGTCTGCAATTGTTCCCTACCCTCTAGAGTGTGCATGTCACCCCACAATTTAGTATCATCTGCAAACTTGGACAGAGCACACTTCACACCCACATGTAAGTCATTGATGAAAATATTGAAGAGTACAGGTCCAAGGACTGAACCCTGTGAGATCCCACTACCGACATCCTTCCAGGCTGATACCAACCCATGTACTACCACACTCTGGGTGCAACTGCTAAGCCAATTTGCCACCCAGCACACCATATAAACATCTGTGTTACAGCCTCTTAATTTATTTATGAGAATGGGATGAGATACCATATCGAAGGCCTTGCTAAAATCCAGGAAAATTACATCCACCTCTACTCCTGCATCTAAGCATTTTGTGACCTGTCATTAAACAAAACCAGATTGGTCAGGCATGATCTACCTGCTATGAATCTATAGTGGTTTTACTGCTGGATTCCCACAAATATGCCCTTCATAATCTTTTCAAAGACCTTTCCAAGGATGGAGGTGAGACTGACTGACCTATAATTACTTGGATCCTCCTTCCTCCCCTTCTTGAAAATAGTGACAACACTGGCCCTATTCCAGTCCTCCAGAACCTGACCCAAGCTCCATGAGTGCTCAAACAGCTGTGCCAGTGGTTCTGCTATGACACCAGCCAATTCCTTCAGTACTCTCCGATGCAGTTCATGCAGGCCTGCTGACTTGAACGCATCCAGTCCACCCAAGTGACTCTATACCAAGGCCTTCATGTATCCTAACTCACAATGCCTCAACTTTCTCCTCCTCTGATCCCATTTTGATTAGGGTAGATGTATAATGCTCCTTTACATAGAGAGGAACCTCGCCCCGTTTCTCCCTACCCTGTCCCTTCTGTACAACCTGTAGCCCTCAATGTGTAACATCCAGTCATGGGTAGGGCCCCACCAGGTTTTCATTAGCCCCACTAAATCAAAGTTATTGTCTGCAAGCAGGAGTATGAGTTCTTCCTGCTTTTTCCCATGCTCCTAGCATTAGTATAGAAGCACTTGAGACCTCCACATGGTGCCTTTGGTGCCCCCCGTTCTGATGCCCAAAGGGCCCCTTAGTACTTACCTCGGATGTACTGCTGTATGTCTCACAGATTGTAGGTTCTAGACTCTCTCCATCTCCTGCCTCCCCATTCCCCGTCGTACTTAGTTTAAAGCCTGATGTAGGAGGTCAGCCAACCTGTAAGAAAAGAGACTCTTACCTTTTGCGGAGAGATGAAGTCCATCACATCCCAGGAGCTCCCTTGCATGGAAGAGCAGATCACGGTCCAGAAAGCCAAAACCTGCATGATGGCACCAACTTCGGAGCTGCAGCTTGATTTTTCTGACACAGGTGACGTGATGCCTACTGCGACCAGGAGGATCAGCAAGAAGACCACCTGTGCCCCCGTCTTCATAAGCCAAATGAGTAAGACTTCATTTTGAACTATTATGCAATCATCTCTATATACATGATAGAAACACACACAAATCAGGACAAAAATATGTTTTTAAATAAAAAACATTATTGTAGATGTTTGATTTTTAGTATATGATTGGGGGGGGGGGGGTTGCCAAGATGGCAAACCATCTTCCCAAAAGGAGTACTTCTGGGGCAAGGGGAGGGACTTCTGGTGGCAAGGATCAGGGGTTAGGGGCAGGACTTCCAGTCCCAAGATAGCAACCAGGAAGTGGAGCACCTTTCAAGGAGCAAGGCTACCTTTGTGGCCCACAACAGCTCACCAAAACTCATTAAGTGGCCCTCCAGCCAAAATAATTGCCCACCCCTGCTGTTGACACTAATAAGGCTTTGCATTGTTTAGTTACGCTTTTTCAAACCAGAGGGAGGTCCTTTTTTCTGCAGAAAACGTGAGCAGTCTTCCCAGATATGTTCAGTAGAGGGTGATGGGTTAGGACAAAAGATTACAACCTTAAGATGCTGGTCTCTCCATTTGTTCAAGAGATCCTGCTGTGCTTGGTGCCAAGCTACCAAGAAAACATCCAAGGGAACAGATAAGCCACAGAAGTGGTTTCTTTGATAAAAGTCTCATACAGATGTTCAGTTTCTTCTAGGAGAGTTGCTGTTCTTCCAGGAGAAACCATAGTATACAGATGTTCAGGGTTTTTCTCCCAAGGTAAAAATGATGTCTCCAGGAGAAAAATAACCTGGTTATCAGGTTAAATACATAGCCAGTGTTAAATCAGTCCCAGGACAGTGTCTTATGGAGGAGCAAATGTCTGTAAATGTTATGGCTTCTCTCAGAAGAGAACATAGTCCTCCAGCATCCCTCCTCTCTCCCCACCCCCACATCTGCCCTGAGGGAGTCCAGTCACTCACTGGACTCTGCTGCAGTAGCAAAGAGCAAAACATACCCCCTTCACAATCTACAAGGGAAAGTCTCTTGTTGAAACATCTCAAGCTATTTGAGACACTTGCATCTTGGTTGAAAATACTGATTTGACTTTCAGAAATTAATTTTTTATTTATTACATGGAAAATGAAGTAAGTAGGAAAAAGGTGGCACAAGCTGTTTGCTTCTGAACTGAGACCTGCTTTCCACTGTTTGGTATCAAAAATTGGTCCAATGCAGGACCTTGGCCCTTAGACACAGGTCTGGACCAATGCAAGATGCCAGCTTTTGTCCAGTTTGTCCATCAGAATGGCAGTGCAAGCTGCCAGCTACCTGTTTTTTTGCCAGAGGCCTGGAACTAGCTAGTGTGGTCCACCAAGGGAAGGAGGGCTGGGAGGGCATTAGTAGAACCCTGCTGCCTGCCCTCAGCCAAAGTCAGATTGCTCAAAATAGTTGTGACCTCCTTCCTCTCAAGGGCATGCATCTAGAACAAAAAGGTCAATATGAATAAGTTGTAAAAAAGCCTATGACAATTGAAAGTTGCCTGTAGGATGGATGTCTGTCCTTGTTGCATATCAACAGCACACAATTTTTGTTGTACCAAGTACAACACTGGTTCCCTACTGCAAGCCTGGGGGCATCACTAATTTAGCGTAAATTGATGTAAATATATGTCTAATTTTGTACCTGTGACCCATATAAAATATGAAACATGATGAAATTGAAAATAGTTTTTAAAATCCTAATTCTCTACAGGAATCTAACTGCTGCTAGCCAACCCTTTTATTCATATTATGGTTTTCATCTTTCACCTGGTATTTTTTCCATGTAATTTTATTTTTTTAATTCCTCCATACTATTATAGTAGTTTGTCCACTAATTTTTTTCTTTCTTTATTTTTGCCTTCGCCATAGTAGGCTTCTCTTCCATTTCTTCCTCTTCTCTATTTACTTTCCTTCATTTTCTCCACATTCAGTTCCTATCCCTTTGCATTTATCTTTCAAATATACCTGTTATATTAATTAAAATACCTTAAAAAATATCAGTTGTAATGGGAATCTGAACGTGCAATTCTTCACCTTTCTTGTGTACAATATCAAGTTTAATACTTTATTGGCATTTTTTCTGTCCTTTTTCATTTAATCGCTTTTTTAATATGGGAATAAAATATTTTGATACTTTGTACATTCACTTACATAGTCAAAGGATCATTACCTAGAAATGGTTAAATTAACCACAGCAACACATTACCCTGGAACCCATGTTTTGAATTTATAAAGATAGCAATTTGAATGTAACGCCATGAGACAGAATCAGCCTTATATCAAGAATTCTGTAGTTAACCCATCAGATTAATGGGACTCTATTTAAAAGGCAGACTGGGAAGAAGTGAGGTGTGGTGGATATTGAGAGTAATATGGTGGGATATTTCATTTTTTCCATGCCCAGTTGTTTAATCTGACACTGTTTTTAGTGTTGGTAAGGAAATTTTCCCACGTAAAGGAGTTTAATTTTTTTGCAGTTAATATGGGGAGACTGAGTGTCATAAAAATAAGCAAATGCCTTTTAGTTTGAAATTCTGTTATAGAAAAAACTATAAGAAATCCACCACGTAGACAGAAGAGCTGAATGATAGGGAGGAAATAAAGGAGTCTTCTGTCTAATCACAAACAGAAGAGATCAAGAGTTTAAAAAATAGCTTATTGCCCCAGGCATACTTTTTCTAATTTTAGATTCTTGTTGTTTGGTTCAGTGAACTGGATCACTTTTAATGGTTCACTTAGTTGTGACTAACATAGAAACTACAGCATGGTAAATGTGCTTTAGGATGAACCGTAGTTGTCTGAACAGTGGCACTATTTTCATGCTATCATGTAGAAAAACCATATATAAATGTACACATATTCATCTATATGTAGCTGGCATCAGTCACAACAACCACATTGCTATCTGTCAGTTTTGTGGTTCTTACTTGGCTTACATGGAAAATTCATTGCCATGGTTATAAAAATAAAATCCAGATACCTCATTATCTGAAAACTGTCATACACTGAGTCAGTTAACTCCTCAGAGGACCTAAAGAATACTGTGATCTAGAGCAACCCGGTAGCAAATGTCATCTTGGCTGCAGCTGAGTTAAATGAAGATTATTATTCATCTTGGGTGATCCAGGCAGGTAGCATATGAAAATGCATGTATTCCTAATGTCTCTACAAAAGACAGTACGTATTTGAGGTATACTGATGTTTCTAATGCAGACATTAAGATTTTGTGTGTGTGTGTGTACACAGTTTAATTTCATTTCAGGCAAACCTTTAAAGTGTACAAATTACGTGATCTCCAAAAGTAGATACCTTTAGTGATCTTTTTTAATAAGTACCTTTCAAGTTAACTACATTTAGTATCAGCATATTGCCCTGCCTGACTTCAAAATCCTACTGGCTATCCTTGCTTCTCTAAGCATGCATGGTTTTGTATTCCTGTTTAATCTTTCACAGGTTTTCCTGATTAGGCCATTCCTACCCATATTCTTATCTAATTAAGAACTTTGTATTTGGTGCCTAAATATTCAAACCCAAGTATCTTAATAAGTAACTATTATCACTTGTTGAGGTCAACAAAATGTAGAGGTGCTCAACATCTCTAAAAAATCAAGTCACTTCTGTGTATGGATTTATGGATTGTGCTATTGAGATGCAGACAGCAGTTGCCTTGACAGTAGTTATCTCTGCATTTGAAGTCCACATTTAAAGTTAAAAAAATGCTGATATTCCACTGATACCCAGAAAGAGTAATGATTCTAGTTTGGCAAAACACTGCCAAAATGATTTTTAAAACAAATATCTTTGTGTTCATAAATTTTAACTTATCCTCTAAAGGTTCTGCGAGTCCACTGAGGTTCTTGTATTGTAATGTAACTCCAGGGCCAGCAGTGCCAAGGATAGGACTATAAAGCCAATGTGTAAATCCAGACCTGGTCACACTAGATTCCTTTACATACCTGGTCAAAATGGGTATGTGAGTTATCTTTATGCTGCAAATATCTTTCAGTTGCCTACTGACAAACTTAAAAAAATTTGGAGTGTACAAGTCAGCTATGTTGCAAAATGAGCACTCTGAACTCACCTTCATTGGGAAATCTCTTTTGCCAATTCAAGAAAGGTCAGAAATATATAAAAAAAAACATCATTTTGCTCATTTATTTCTGCTGGTTGTGCCTAAAATGGCTTTTCTTGTTTTTCTTGCTCTCCAAGGAGAAACTGTGACATACAGCCCTGTGAGAAGTTATAACTTCAGCTGAATAAGTGGCACAAGAGAATACTTACTACTTTTTTCTTAGTTCTTTAGTTTTCTCTGGCAAAGTGATACATAGTTTCATAGTTTCATAGTAGCTAGAATTGGAAGGGACCTAGGTAGATCATCTAGTCCGACCCCCAGCCTTGGCAGGGATACAGGGAAAGCAGAGGCGTAATTTAATATGTTATGTGGCCTGGGCTGCTTAGAGGTTGTGGGGGTAGGAGGGGAGTGGGTGCTTACCTCCTTGTGCAGGGGCTATGGCAGTAGCACAGGCTGCTACTACCCTGGCACAAGCTCTTCCAGCATGGGCTGTTGGGGAGCACAGGCTCCCTGGGGGACTGCCATGCTGATGCCCTCTCTGAATCCGTGCCCAGGGCTGGTGCCCCAGTCATGCCCCTCTCCTACTTCTGGTACTGAAGGTATCAAGCCCCTTGCCTGAGAGTCTTAAACGTTCTTTTTGGGGAAAAGAGAAGTTAGCTAAGCTGTTCTGAAGCTTTGCTAAAATATTATCTTGATTTCTTAAAGACAAATGGATATAAAAGGGGACAGAAAAGAATGACAAAGTGGAAAGTGCAGTTTCTGCCTCTGGTGTTGGTTGTGGAGAAACCAGAATCTTCTTGTCAGCTTCTCCATGTTCTGGCAAAGTTGCCCACTGTTAGATGTTAAAGACACAGCTTTTAGCTACTTCCTTGGAAGTGGGTTTGCAGCAGTACTTCAGATGTCTTGGCAGGCTAAACCAGCCTTTTATTAAAGAGAGATAGGAAAAAGAAGGAATCAGGTGGGAAAGAAAAAGTACATGCTTGGGTGAGAATAAGACTCTGTCTTGCTCCATAAGTGGTATTCAGGGTTGGCTGTAGCTGGGGGGCATAGGAATGTCATCTGGAGCTCTTCTCTCTTTGGTGCAAATTAGGGTGCCTGTCAAGATCAGAGCAATGAAGACCCTGCAGAGCTCTGGTAGATCTCAGGCTCCTGAGAAATCATGGGGACAGCAACCATAAAATTCACTCCTTGTACCTTATCTTTCTCCAGAGTTTTGATTTCCCTTAGAAGCTTTTATTAAGGGCTCTAAAAGATGGTGACAGGCAGAATTCTCATCCTCTCATTAGGTTGTCCACCAGTTAGATTTGACTTCCAACACTCCAGTTTTCTTCCATTCATTTTCATCCTCTCTCATCTACCAGTCATAAGAACATAGGACTGGAACAACATGCCTTAGCCATTGAGTCCAGTTCTCTTTATTCACAGTTACGAAGTAATCCCAAAAATCATTACTTCAGACCCTCATACTACTGCAAGGCAACTACCCAAAATGTTACCACTGCCCTATAACATGTTATAGGTAAAAGCAGAGGCTACAAGGACATTGCTAATGCCCTGTCACTGCAACAGCAGAAATATAGATAGATAGATAGATAGATAGACAGATAGATAGATAGATAGATATCTCCTAAGAAAATGGCCATGCTACTGAAGAAAGCAAATCCTCCCATGCTAGGCATGCTAATCCTTCCTTACCCCATCAATATGTCTGTAAGCAGAAGAGTGGGACCCTTAAACCAGGATCCTCTGGATTTTCTAAGTATCAGAAGGAGAATCAGCGCACAGCTTCCAGTCAACAACCACTAACTTCAGCTGTGGCCAACATCTCAATACTTTAAGGGAAAGTAAAAACCAACCAACCAAAAAAAAAACAAAACAAAAAACCTCAGGCCAGAAATGAGTAGTCTAAATGAAGGGGAGTAGATCAGGATCTCAACACAGACATGAGATGGTAACAGTAGGACTCTTTGTTTAAATTAATTTAATCTCTTTCTCTTTTTGTTACTGTTTCTGAACAATTTTGTGTAATAGTCTGACCTGGACTTTTGTTAGCTCAAATAACAACAGAACTCTTTATTTGTCATCTTGGTTAAAATGAAATAGCAGGCTTACCTTCCAATAACATCAGGCATTTGTTCCTGGATGACAGTTTCAATAAGAGTTTTACTTGTCTTATGGTAGAAAAGGCCAGACTGTCCCACAGTTATCACTCCTGACTCATATTGAAGCTGGGTTGCTCCCAACCTGGGAACCAAACCCATTATCAGGCTATAGCAACAGCCCCTCTTCTCTGCTTTGTAACTACCAGTATTTCATTAGAAATACTGCTTTAAGCTATTGTTCAATTTTTGCTTTCTCTGTCAAAAAGCCACAGTAGTTTCATGGGAGTCTAGAGCTTCTGAAGTTAAAATGATGCATTTCGGTATGAACTTAAAATGCAGAATTGTCAGGAGCAGGAAATCCAGGGTGATCATCATGGAACCTGGTTTCCTCTGATTAAAAAAACCAAAACAAAAACCCAATTTTTGGGGTTAAAAAAAAGTAACCTAAAATCCAGTTTTATGTGATCAAAATGAAACACCATTATCTTTCTCTGTCTATATATATGTATTAGTGGTGGTTTATTTTAATCATAGAAAAATGTGGCTTTTGGGTTACTTTTTTTAACCAGAAAAATGGGGAATTTTTTTTATTAGAGAAAACCAGGATCCCTGGTGATCACAGAGATAATGGTTTATGACAAATGGTGAGTTCATCAATACTGCCTTGGACAAGAAAAGCAGGCACCCTTTGTTTTACTTACCTAATAATTAGCTCTGTCCTTAGGGAATTAAAATTGAAAACATGGAAATATGATCTCTAGAAAGACAGATCATATTATATAGATGCAGACTGAGCACTACCTGCACTAAAGAGAAATGCAATATTGTTTCCTTTGCAAACAAGTATAGCTTTTCTTTAGCTATAATACAAGTTTCCTTGTAATACATCATGTACTTTGTGGCTGGCATGAATTTGTAAAAATAAAGGACTCAAGAGGGCAATTACTATTTTATGCTGTTTTTATTGCATCAGATTGTGCTGTTCCATAAATGAATGTATTCCTGTTTCTATAAATCATTTGTGAGATCTTAAAAATAGTTTACAGAAGTTCAGTAGCTGTTAAAAGTCTCCAACTTCTTATGGTCTAATCCTACTCTTGAAGCCAGTTAGTTTGCTTTAGACTTCAACAGGTGTAGGTTCAAACTTTTGGGGTATCAGTTGCCCCAGCATTTACTACTATCATTGTACTAGAGCTTATAGGAACCTAGAATAACTATTTGACAGGAAATGCATTTTTTTTTTAATATTCTCCATTGGAACTAAACCTTCTTTATCTTCAAAATGTTAGAATTTTGAAATTTACTGCAGGGAAGTGATTGAAGAATTTTGTTGTGAAGATACCAAAACAGCATTTTGACTTTTTAGAATGATATTGATGTTGTTTCCCATGGTTCCTGGACACCCAAATACCCTCCTTCCAGATTCCTTGCTCCCCAAATCAAGCTTGGGTTGCCAGTGTTACCACAATCCTAACTTACTGCCATGATGGCTGCTGAGGAAGAAGGTGAACTGATAGGAAACCAGGTAGGGTTTCCTGGGAAGATTTAGCAAAATCAGCATATCCCCACAGAACATTTTATTTAATTTTTTTAGCAGAAAATCATTTTCTTAGAAAACCTTACCAGCTCTAGTTGCTAAACTAGACATGTGATAAACAAAAGAATGCAGGATTTCACTTTACTGGTATAAGTTGTGACGGGGGCAAGCTTTCATGCCCAGTGCAAGCCCGGCCTGCCTCCTGTCTATGGGCTAGCCACCCACCTCACTCACCTGCCACACCTTGATGTAATAGCTTTGGGATATTAATCAGGTGGGAAGCTGCCCATTTTGAACCCCGATGTTTAGGCAGATGTCTACAGCTCCATTCTACCATTGCACTGTGGCCCAAGCCTTGCAGATGGCATCCACTAGTGGTTTGTACTGGGTCTTTCATAAAACATACACACAGACAGACAAACAAACACAAATTGTGCCCCAAGCCCTTGGCTCCCTCACTGGGGCTCCACACACTGCCCCCTCACTGGGACTCACTGGGGTCTGCCCCACTGCCTGGCCCCCACTCCTGGTCCCTGCATCCACAGGACTCACAAAGAGCCTGGGCACTGCTGCAGGTCCTTCTACTGACCTGGGCCCTGCTTCAGGACTCCCATGAGCCTGGGCTTCCCTTGGACTGATTGAACCCACCAGGGATGTAGGGGCTGGGGTTATAAGGCACCCCACACTCGTCTTTCACTGGGAAGTTGATTGGCCTGGCATTTCTTGGGGACTCCCCCACCACAGGGAGCCCCACCAACCCCCCACCCCTTCTCCAGCAGGGTGCAGTTACATGTCATACCCAGGACAAATGAGGCCTCCTCCATCCCCATAGCCTCATCTTGTCCTCCGCAGTGTTCCTGGCAAAGCTCAGCAGAGAGATGTTTCTCCTCTGCTGGCTGATCATGAACTGCCCTCAGCTCAGGGAGCTGGGCCTCAAAATGGCCAACTTAATCCAGCACCTGCCCCTCCCTGGCCCAGTCCTTAAAGTGGCAGCATTACCGGTGCCCTGCCACATGAGTCCTGTACAACAGGGACAATCCTCCTGTACTCCTATGTTTCTATACCATAGTGGAATCTTAATCCTGAATAAGGTCTCTTGGTACCTCAGTCCAACTTCCTGATTACCTCTAAAGAGCTATCTTTAAAAACGATTTCTCCCAAGTTTACACAGGCCTTAATGTGGGTGGAATTCAATCTTATTCCCTGAGTAGGTCTAAAGTCTGGTATGCCATAACTGTTCAGAGCTAACCAGGGAAAAAGAACTAGGTGGAATTTTTTGGATTGACTAAAACTCTTAGGAGTTAATTCAGTGAATATTTTCACCTGGAGCAAAAAGTGGAAAGACATTAAAGAAACTAGTGTTTTGGACATATTTTTAACTGAACCATTTTCAGCATTCATTTGAAAACAAATTGTATTATGACATAAAATATGACATGTATTCTTTGTTTTATTTAAAAGGTTGAAAACATACAACCTGAAATTGCAATATCTTATTGCAAGATGCCTCTTTGATTTCATTTACTTTCATTTGAAGTCAATCAAACCTAAGAGAGGTTGTTAGCCACTGGTTTAGAAAGGCATAAGCTTTTGTAAGTTAGAGTCTGCTCTTTCATAGCTTCTGATTAAATAAGTTGTTGGCTACAAAAGCTCATGCTTCCCTAAACCAGTTAGTCTCTGAAGTGCCACCCTGCCCTACCGTCTGCCAAACAAAGTAAACAAATAAAAATGGTGGTTCTTCTTGAAGTGTGATACAGCTGCAAAAACTGATCTCACGTGACTTTGTGCTTCACATCCTAACCTGAAGAGCATACATACTTTTGGTAAGATCCTTTCCACCACTGCAAGTACTAATAGGGCTCATCTACATGTCACCCTACAGTGACACAAAGACACACTATGTCACCATGTGGCATACTATGGCAACGTAGCAATGATGCGGGTCTACACGTGATTGCCAGCTACATCGATATAGTGGCATGCTCCACAGCTATAGTGTGCCGCTACGGTGATGTAGTGGCAAAATCTGTGTGCCATGCATACAGTGCAGTAACTGTCAATGCTGTGCCATTCTTTATTGCTTCCAAAATGAAGCACTAAAGCATGGCACCATAGCAATGCCACTATACAGCGGCATGTAAACGTGCCCATAGGGTCCTCATGTTACAGAATCTAAGCACCTCAGCATATGATTTTTTCATCCCAGACACTGGAGAGAAAAGGGAAATTTCTTTAGAACTGAGATTATGTGATTTGTCCAAAGTCACATTGGAAGACTGTATTGGTCAAAAAAGTAGACGTGACATCTGGGGTGATTTGTGAATGACAAGCCAATGAATGACAGTGCAGTGTCCTAACTAACCCATGGCCATACTTTCTTCCAGGTTCCCTCATTAAGAACAATGCTGAATTCAGTTTCTGACACCTCACTACATTCAGAAACATTCCAAAAACCTGAAAGAAATTAAGAGAATCAAAATTTAAAAGGTTGAGAAACTGGGAGTATTAAGTTAAGGAAACATTTTAAGGGCCAAATCTGGATTGATTTGTATCTCATTAAACTCCCAAGGATATCAGTGAATTTCAGGGGTATATCTGCAGAAATTAAACCTGTATGAATGATAGAATTTGGCTAAAAATGACTAGGGAAAGAGATAGGTGGTGTGTGACTATTAAGAGAGAAGAGGAACTGCATTATTATATGCGTTATCCTCAGCCTTATTATGCTTGATCCTTGGTACAGGCAAACCTCACTCTGAAAAAACTTTGCTCGTTAACTGGCCTTAAAACATTTACAGAGGATCTGAATAATTTATATAGTTTATGGTGCGATTGGTAGGGAGCCATTAACTCTCTCTCTCTAAAAAAAAAAAAAAAGAAAAAAGGGGGTAGAGGGAAAGCTGTGGTGCTGCTGAAGATAAAATCCAAAACAGTTTACTTAAAGAGAGATACAGAAATGCTTGATTGTTCTGTGAAAGTGATAAAGTTGAATAGGGCAAAAATTCCAAATGTGTAATTCTTAAAATACTTGCAAATAAGATAATTCAAGGTATTAGGATGGAAGGGATGTTTTAAAGAAGGCTTTGCAGTGATCTTAAAAAAAATCAGTAGCACTAGATAAAGAGATAATGCTAACTCTGAATTTCTCCATATGAAGTTTTGGGAACTGCAGTGAATACTGAAGTGACATTATTTAGTTATCAAACTAAAAGTGGAGGGTTGTTACAAATAATCACTGTGCCTTATTTTGTGCCCAGGAATTACAGGATTTGTGGATGAAGTTAAGGAACATCCTATGTTGGATGCAGGTAAAAATGCAGCAGGAATTGTGGTTTAGGAGGTAAGAAGGTGAAGAAATAGTGCTTTCTGGTAACAAACAGGGCAGTATCAAAGGGGGAAAGAACAGACTTATAAGAGGGCCTGTAGACTTCTTGCACTACATTACACAATTTTGTAGGAAAAATGGCTGCTATGAGCTGGTGTGCGTGGGCCAAGAGAAAGGAAGTAGGTGGTAGATCTACAGAAGGACTTGTATATCACAATGCTCAGTATCACAGCCCTTAATTCTGTGGTGCATCGCTGTATGGTGGAATCCATGGCCACAGGTTGGACAGGCATAGAAATAAGCATGTGGTCGTGGGACATGTGAAAGCCAAGAAGCTGAGTGATAACCTGCTTGAGCTAAAGAAGAGAAACTGAGAGAGACTCACTCCAGAGCACCATGCTGCCTGGTATCTTCAATAGTGACCCAAGAAATGGAAGACAAAGGATCAAAATTCCAAAAATGCATCCCAACAAGCACTCACATGTGGTTTACAGCACCTCAAACCCATATGAGGGACCACAAACCACACATGGCACATGTGCACCCATTTGCCATGCTGCTAATTTGCATCACGGTGAGTTTTTTGACATGGAGAGAGCCCAGCGTCAAAAAAACCTCCATTAAAAAAAGCGGTGTGGCGCATGTGGCAGCAGTGTGCACTGCCAGAAGTGGAGCTTGGCCAGCCACAGCCATACTCAGGCTGGTGACCAGGCTCTGAGTGGCTGGCTCAACATTGCTGCTACCCCAGGAGGCCCCCAGGACCCCAGGTAAAGCTGCTGGGGCCAGCAGGTTCCTGTTCACAGCAGTTTCTCCCCTGCCCACCCCAGGGTTATTATGCCACATACCAGGGTGCACGTGCAGGGGTGTGCCCAGGGACAAAGCAGCAGCACTTATTTGTTTCCCTGCTATTTGTTCAAAGGGAAACACGCACTTCTGCATTGTGGGCTCATTGGGACATGTTCCAAAGGGCAGAAAAGGGATTTGAACTTGAGTTCTCCATATCCCAAATATAATCACTAGGCTATTGAGTAAGAGCCTCCTGGCTGTATGTTTTGCAAGGGGTTATTCTGGTTCAAACACTCCTTCCTGGACTGGGCTGTGCAATATATGAAAGGATGCTTAGTTTGCAAATTCTGATCGCCTGAGATGTGAGCTAAGTGCCTGAATACTTGGTTCTGTCAGGTTTTAGGTGGTTGTAGATATGTCCAGTGGCACACATTTAGGTGTCTAAGGAGCTTGACTGGAGGAAACTTAGATCCTTTCAGGATCAAGAGGCAGCTGTGGAAGAGGAAATCCTGACCAGTTTGTTATCCAAATGACCATTTGACACAAAGTCTTTTGCACCAGGAAAGACAGGGTACCTGGTACAATGGGAATGAGAGATTGTTTTGTGTAGAGGGATGTCCTGGAAAAAGGCACAAGGTTTGGCTTCAGAGCACTGCATGAGCTTTTCCTGATGTCACTCTGTTTACTAGGACTACACAGATAAAATGATGCCCAACACTCTAGATTTGGAAGTGTCAGTAGTGTTATCTGGTTATAGCACTTGTGTTGGGAGTGCTTTCTTTTTCTAATTCAAGATATGGAAGGGACTACAGAGGAGCACAAACTAGGTAGCTGCCAAATATGCTGCTTACCTCCAGCAATCTTCAGTTAAAATAATCCAGCTAGCTCATCAGCTGAGTGGATGCTGTTTATGACAGTGCTGGATAAGTCGCAAGACAACTAACTCAAGCGTTTATGTATTATTTCATCCTCAGTTCCCAAAGCATGCTAGTACAGGGTTTGCTCAGGTAGAAATTCTAATCCTTGTGGCTTCACTTCCCACAACGAGAGGTCTCTGGCAGCATGTTCCAGGCATTTGTGCATTTCTAATATGGTTAAGGCACTTGTTACACACACGCGCACACTTTCAAGTTGCCTCTTAAAAGATAGTAACAAACAATTCAATTACCAACCCCAGTTACATATTTAAAGAAACTCAGTTATGGTTGTGGCCTTTGTGTTCCAGATTGCCTGGGCTGTTGTCCGGCTTGACAAAATATGTAACAACTGCTGCTGGATTTGCAGCGTGGCTCAGGATCCCTGCAAAGGCAGAGTGGGAAAGTTTGCAGAAAGCTGTTGCTTGCAAGAGCAGAGGGAACTCAGCCCTGGGGCCTGAGGCAGGCTTAGAGAAGGAAAGGAGCCCCAGGCCCACAGAGCTCAAGGAGGAATCGCCCTGCAGCTGGCCTGTGAAGTGAACCTGCCGTTAGTGATAGGGAGAAGATAACCTGGTATCCTTTTTTCCCTCTGTGAGGCAGAGAAACCCATGGGTAGGAAAAACGATGGTAAGGTAGACTTGCCTAGGAAGGCAGGGTGTTGATCTGGGAAGGCTCTGGGGAGAGTTAACTGAGAACCAGCCTGGGGCTGGGTGAGTGACAAACCCAGGGTTGTTGCAGTTATCAGCACAAGGGCCTGTGTCTGGGAACTGGAGAAAGGTGCTTTTGGGGAGAGGGGAGTGTGTGTTTCTTTGCAGAAACCACAGACAGCTGGAGCAGGGGGGAGCTGCTCTTCTCAAGGCAGGCCATAGGAGAGAGCAGGACTTTCTGAAGCAGCAGCACCAGCCCCCGTTATTGTGTTGCCAGCATGAAGGAGACCTGATGTCTTGTTAACCGTGTGAGCTCCTGCTGAAATTCACTGGAGTCCCAAGGTTTATGCTGGGGAGTTGTACTGAGGGTGTCTTTGATTCAATTTGTATAGAGTGCTTTAGTTCATTGATATCCTGTTTTGCTATTAACCTCATTCATGTGTTGACTGTTTTGTAAGTAATAAGCTGTAAATAGTCAGACTGTATATACTCCAGTGCATGGGGAAACCACAAGAAAGCTCTCCATGGAGCGGTAGCCCCAGCCTTAGGGGCTGAGAGGTTGACCAAGGCTATTTGACACCGCCGGACCCTGACTCGGGATGTGGGTGCGGGTAGCACCTCATGTCTGACAAGGGTGCAACTTGTAATTTTTTGCAGATGAATACACCTGCTCTACATCTAATTTAAATGCATAGGATCTTCATTTTATAATAGGCAGTTTACCTTCTTACCCCTGACATTTCCCCTATGGCCACTCAGTGCTCCAGATAATTTTGTTTGGAATTGGAGTTGGAGCATGGGGAAGAGATGATAACCCAGTGCAGCATGGTGCACCTAGAATTGCATACTCTGGGCAGACAGGTAACTGTCACTTCACACTGAATAACAAAGCTGAGCAACTTTCAGTCTCTCTCTACACAGCTCAGTGTCTTGAAGGACTAAGCTTTGTGTCCTTCCTATAGTCCTTAAAATATGTGGTTTCTCTGTACATTGGGCCTCCAAACCCTGCCTATGCAGGTCCATTTACAGCCATTAGTGATGTTAATGGGATGTTTGTAAGTGGGATAAAACAAGGGAGGTCCCCTTCTTCCTGTTTCCACCCCTCATTCTCCCTCACTCAACACTTACTTTCAAGTAAGCATATGCATATATGCATACCTGCGTCATCAATATGTAGCTTGCCGTGCATGCTCAGTAGCTACAGAGATGTTTACATGTCTATATCATACTGGTCATTGAGTTGCGAACAGTGCTTAAGTTCCTGAAATGTCACACAAATTTGGGTGCATAAAATGAAACAGAATTCTGCCCATGATGTACCTTATTGGCTCTGTCATTTAGGTACCTGCAAGTAATCACTGACTGCAGTGGTACATCTACTTTGCAGCCTGTTACCTGTGTACAGTATAGCATGATAGACTCTGTGATTCCTGTTAAAAAAAAGTAGACAAGATGAAACGTGCACTTTGTTGAAGTCTGCATCTGGGTAAATAAATGCCTTGTTTTTAAGGACTGTGATTACATACGTTACCTTACTATCCATTCTGGGTTTTTTTTTTCCCACTTAGGTCTCCTATGTAAAAGCTATTGACATCTGGATGGCTGTGTGCCTTCTCTTTGTGTTCGCTGCATTATTGGAGTATGCAGCAGTCAACTTTGTTTCGAGGCAGCACAAGGAGTTTCTGAGGCTTCGAAGAAAGCAAAAGAGACAAAACAAGGTAGGGCTCCTTTTTACTCAGTATGATCAATTTTGCATCCTGAATATAAATTGGTATAGAGCTCTGATTTCTCCTCTTAGCTCTCCTTGCCCATGAAGTAAAGTTTCACATGAAAGATTGTTTTCTAGCATTACTTAGTGATAGAGTTAAAAACTTGCTAATATGCTTTTTCTGCAGTTCACTGCTGTTATCAATAGATGTCAAAGAACTGGTCACTGATCCTGCACATTCTGTTCTTCAGTTTGACTTCATCAGGCAATTGCGCCCTATGTGCAGAGTGTTAAATACCAGATATATTATTTAAGCTGAATCAACACTAGATTTTAACAAGCTAAGAAAATACAGATTAGATGAAAGTACCATAAGGTAGATCCCTAACTAGGTAGATCATTATACTTAATGAGTAGTCATCAGTAGCTCTATGTCTTGTTGGGAGAAAGTATCCAAGGGGCTTCAGCAAGTATAAGTGCAAAGCCTTACTCTTGGGAAAGAATACCTTCATGTACAAATACAGACTGGGGAATGACGGACTAGGCTGCAATAGTACAGAGAAGGACCTGGGGATTACAATACACACAAGTTAAATATAAGCCTACAGTGTGCTCTTGTTGCAAAAAAAGAAAAGGCAAAAGCATACTGGAGTGTCAGCTGCAAATGAAATAAAGAGATTCTTCCTCTCTGTTCGGCACTGGTAAAGCCTCAGCTGGTGTCCAGTTTTGGGCCCCAAATGTCAAGAAAGATGTGGACAGATTGGAAAGAGTCCAGTGCAAAGCAACAAAAATGATTAGGTGCCTAAGAAGCATGACTTATGAGTAGGGACCTACAGAAATTGTGATTTTGTGGATTTTGCAAAATCTGGCATAGTCCCCAAAAGCAGGCAGTGACCATGAAATCCACAAGGAAAAAAAAAAGTAAAACTTACTGAAAACAAAATGTTGGCTTAGGGTGCTGTGGCAGCCTGCCAAGAGGAGGAAGGAAGGCTGCCTGCTTGAAGGGTTACTGGCAAGATGGCTGATATCCCCATCCCTTGCCTCTGATTGGCTGTGAGGGCTATCTGTCATGTGGTCTCATCTCTATTCACCGATTGGTGAGGAGGGGCAGGGCTGCATAACCATACCTTGCAGTCCATCAGCAGTGAGGGGATGGAGCCATATGATAGGCAGCTCTCACAACCAATCGGCAGGGCCACCAAGGCACCTTGGCCAATCAGAGGTGTGGGAGACCCACCATGCTTCGCCCACAAAATGGCTACCAGGCCTTATGCTTTCTCCTTGAAGTTGGCAGGCAGCTGCCTCAAATTTGGTAGGTTCCTACTTATGAGGAGAGGCTAAAAGAGCTTGGGTTACTTAGTGTGGAGGAAAGATTGAAAGAGGATTTGATAATAGTCGTCAAATATCTGGAAGGTGATTATAGAGAGGATGGAGATGGGCTTTTCTCTGTGGCTGTAGGGGACTGGACTAGAGGCAATGGGGTCTAGCCGCAGGAGAGGAAATTTAGGTTAGAGATTCTGAAGGAACTTTGAGTCTGACAGTGGTCAAGCACTAGAACAGGCCACGTAGGGAAATGAGAATCTCCAGCCCTGAAAAATTTTAAAAGCAGGATGGTTGGTCAGGGATACTCCTGCCTTGAATAGGGGGCAGAACTAGGTGACCTCATAAGGTCCCTTCCAGCCCTGCTTACTTATGGTTGAAATTAGGAGTAATTTGACTTCACTGCATTTATATCTCTCTGAAATTAATAAAAGAGAGATGAGGGCCTGGGGTTGACATTTTCTATCCATATTCCATTCTTTTGAATTATGTTGCTTTATACAGATTTGACATTTAAACTGAGAAGATATATTTTAGGATCATTAATAAATTGTCTCCTTTAATTATTCTAAAATTGAAAATGGAGGCATTTTTACATCCTAAATGCCACTCTGTGAGCATTTCCTATTTGTTCAGGAAACAGCCATCTTTCCTGAAATTTTATTCCAATGTAATAGACAGAAATAAGTATTTAATATTGGGACAGGAGATTTTAAGGGATCATTTCTGCAATTATAAGAACTCCCCTTCCTTGTGTCTAAGTGCATGCCTACATTAACTTGCCAGTGCTGTAGAGACTTTCCTGAGTGCACCTTGCTCACCCATCCCTGCACACATGTGCCAAACCTGGAAATGCAGTGGTGAACACTGTAAGGGGATGGAGGTGTGCCACTTACCGTGGGACCCCGATCCCCGGATGTCCCCTGGAGAGGAGGGGTACGCGTTGGACCGTCCCGCTTCGCCGCTCTCGCCTGCCACGACTTGATGGAAAATATGGGGGTTCACCCTTGCCGGGAAGCTGGCGGTCCACGTGGGGTACAGTACCTCCAAGGTCCAGGGGTCCTGAGGGCTCCTCCTCCCCTACACCCTCGCCCGGTCCTCCGGGTTGAGCCTCCGTGGGGGGGCTCCCTTGTCAGAGTCCCAGTCCGGCGGGGGGCGGGGGTTCCTCCCACGGCCGGACCCTCACCGGTGTCCCCGCGGCACCTAGTCCCCCTGGTGCCGCTGGCTCCTATAGTCTGGGGTTATCCTAACCCCTGTACTTAAGTCTCCCGCCGAACGGGTTTTACACGGCCGGTCTTCCCCGCCCGCGGGTCGTCTTCCGCGACCACGTGTTCCGAAGTCGCAGTAGAAGGGTTCCCCCGTCGGTGGCCCCCTTCCCGGTTGCCCTCAGCCCGGCGGCCGCCGGTGCCTGTGTTACCTTCGGGTCGTCGCGGGTGCCTGCGGTTCCTGGTTCCGTAGTTCCCTGTCTCGCGGGTCCCTCTGGGGCCGTGTGAGGCTTCACCGCCCTCCGGGACGCCGCCGCTGCCTCCCGCTGCGCGGCTCCCGGCTCCGCCTCGGCCGGCTGCGCAGCCGCCGGCTCCCGCTGCGGGGCTCCCGGCTCTGCCGCTCCCGGACTCACCGCCTCCGGATCCGCAGCTCCCGGCTTCGCTGCTCCCGGACTCACTGCCTCCGGATCCGCGGCTCCCGGCTCCACTGCCGCTGGCTTCCGCCTCGTGGCTCCCAGCCTCGCCGCACTTGGCTCCGCCGTTCCTGGCTCCTCCGCGCCCGGCTCCGCAAGTCCCGGCTCCGCGGCTCCTGGAGTAGGCTCCGGCTGGCGCCTCCGTCCTCCCCTGCTCGGGGTAAGCGTTCCCCTTTTATCTTCCCGCGCCGGTCCCGCGCCGGCGCGGTTCAGGTTCCGGGAAACATTAAGTTCCCGGCCGGGCTTCCGGGTCCGGACCCGGAAACGCGGCGGAACTCCGGGGTTCTTCTCTCGGGCAGGGCCCCGCGGGGTCCTGGCCCCCTCACAAACACATTCTTGAATTCCCCATGTGGTTCACTCTCAAAATGCTTCAGAGGCACAGGACTTGAGAGATTGCAGGTGGCACCCTTAGCATAGCTTCATTGCTGCATTTCCAGACATGGCTTTTGCAAGCAGAAGGCAGTTGAGATTTGACAGGGATTCTCCTGTCCCCAAAGTGATACAGACAACTCTTTATGTACACTAAATCCTTGTAGTTTGGTAATTTGTAGTTTGGCTATTTCTTTTGTGTTGTGTTTTAACCAATGTGCTAAAGTTGATGCTGTTGTTGGTGAATAGATCTTGTCTGATGAATGGTGGGAATAATCCAATGTTATCCACCTGTTTTCTGCCACTGTCAGGTAAATATAGAGATTCATTAAGATTAAATTATCCTGGGGAACAGAACACTTGCCAATTTGTGACAGCAGTGCTGCCACTGGGTCCTTTATTTCTAAGAAGTATGAAGCAGGAGGAGAAGCTGTTTTATTTATATTATAAGTTTGGTTTGGGAGATTCTGTGGAGGCGAGTAAATTGGCAATAAGCTAACATTGACAAGTAACAGTATGGTAATACCATAACTATAAAATTAGGATGCTCTGATGAACAGGGGCAGTAGTTTGTGCTGCTTTTGGGCCAGTTGCAGTGATGATGATTTGACAAATTTTATTTAAAAAGGAAAATTCAAGAAGGGCTGTGTTTACTTTGTGCTAGTTTGATGCTTATAAATTAATTGAATGTGTTTGGGGTATCCTGTACTGACATACAAGGAAATATTCCATTGTAATAAATAAAATAAGGCCAGCTGACCATTTGCATAGGTTGCATTTGGCTCTTGCTATCAATCTTGACACCAGTATTTCACCTTGAATTGCAGTGTAACTAAGTCACCCATTTCATTGTACGATTTCTGCTATTAGAGAAATCATAGAGAAGTGGTTTGGAAGGGTCCATAGGTCATCTAGTCTGTTCTTTCCTTAAGTTGACTACCACTGGTCAAAGTCAATTTATTTCTTTCTGAACTGATCTAAGCTTTTTGCGTTTTAGCCTTCTCTAACTGTGCCATTTTTATTTTTGTGTGTATGTATATCTGTTGGGTTTTTTTGTTTGTTCTGGTTTCTACCATTGTGCTATTTCTACTTTTGCTGCTATCTATTCTGACAATCTGGGGACAGGCACAGACTGTGACTTTTGGGAATAAAAGTGTTGAGTCAATGGGATGCATGAATGGCTCGGAGATTAAAGAGCCATCAACATACAGGACAGTGAATCATATCTACAGCTCAAGCTTGAGGGTAAAACTGTAGGAAGAAGGAGAGAGACTTAGTGTACAGTGATGTCATATACATAGTGTACAGGATGGCCAGTTTTCATGGCATCACATGTAGCCTACTAAATGTAACAGAAAAATATACAGTCCTTAGCATGAAATCCAGTTTCATGTTATACATTTCTATCTCTTTTGGCCTGTCTTTATTTTATTTTTTTCCCACTGCTACACTCATGGCACTGCCATCAGACATTTCTCAGAGGAAGTGAATGTGCAGTGTGTAGCCTGGATCTGTAGTAAATGTAGCCTGTGGATAGTGAGTGGGGACAGCAGAAAACACAGTGCCTGGAGAAAAAAAAATAGCCTGTTCTAGCTGTCTTTCAAATGAATGTATTCCAACAAAACTAGTATGTATTGCAAAATACTCTATGATTGACAACACCCATTCCTAATGTTAATCCTGCAATATTTCTTCTCAGCATGTTGTGGATCTTGTTTATTGGGGTGGGAATATCTATGAATAAAAAAACTTTTTTTTTTTTTTGTAAGAGGAGTCCTAGGTCTGAGAAGTTTTATATCTGTAGCATACGCTGAATATGAATGAGTTTTAGCAGCTCTACAATAATGCACTAGCAGTCAACAGATCCAGATTATAGATGAATAGCAGAGGTAATAATTCAGTGCTGAAGGGGGAAGTGGTCTTAGGTGCCTTGCTCACAGAACAGTGCCAGTGCCTAACCTACCAAAATCTATGAACTTTGCTGGTTCAGGCAAAATGAAACCAGGACCTTAAGCTCTTCTGTGGCCCATAACTAGGGAATCAGCCCATAACCACTTTAAAGCTGGCATATTGTTTTGTGCATCTGATTTTGAATAAGGTCAATAAAAAGTGCTGATTATTAAACATCGGTGACCGTGGGGGATCTCACTACATTATGAAGAAGGAACTGGAAGCCTTCAGCATCAAAAGATAAAAAACCTCACAAACAGTTTTCATTATGAAGCCCTCTCTTCTAATTTCCCTACGTAATTCAGCTAGTTGTTGTCACAAGGAGCTGTTGACCATACAGTATTCTATCTGCAACGAAGAAGAAAGAACAGTGGCATAACATGTGAATGGGGCCTTTTTACTTTAGGAAAAATCATTTATATATAAACACACACACCCCCCTGACCATAACAAATGAATTTTCAATATATAAAATTAATAATGATTGGAAGATGAAATAATTTTTCATGCTGCCTCTAGAATGAAAATCTGGTCATGTCAACCATACATGCCAGCATTGGTTCAAAAAATTTATTATGAGTTTCAGCTTCCATGGGCTAGAAACTATTCCACCTCTTAAGCATGTAAGTTGACTTAAGCACCTAAGTGTAATTCTAGTCCACCTTACTTAAGTCCTTGAGACACTGTTCCTACAAAAGTTAGGTGAATCCTCTTCCTCTATTGCTTTTATGTGACTCATTTTTAAAGGTAAGATGCCAGTGGCTGCATGTACATGAGACTCCAACTGCATAATATTTTGTTACTACTGCACAATCTCATTGTATGGCAGGAAGCATGATGCGACACTGCTGTAGTGTAGTAACAAGCCTCTGTGCAGTCAGCATTACCTAAAAGCCGTTCAGTGACACTACTATGCAGTACCTCCCATTACTGCAGTCATTTAGCGCTTGTATAACCAAGTGCTGGAGGGGGCAGTGTTAGTATTCAAGTACTAAATGACTGTGCAGTAATGACTGTGCAGTCAACTTCTTGTGGAGATGTGGCCAGCATGTTGCAAAAGTAGATGAATTAATAGATTTGCAGGGAATTGAACAGAGTGAAATAAAATTAAAAGTAGATGCTTAAGTCCATTTAGATGCCCAATAGGTAGAATAGAATTTGGACCCATAAGTGCATAAGACAGCCCAGGCAAGACAAGAATAAGGCCAAATTCCTGTTTTCCTTGAAGAAGTCCACAAAGATCTCTCTTCTCCACTACGTCAGTAACATTGGCCTTTGACACTTATGGCCACATTTGGCCCTTGGGAATATTTTCCTCTGCAGGATTTGGGGCACCCCTGTTTGGTAATTTTGGTTCCAGTGGTATTGCTGTGTTAAGGCTTCTGGGAAGGATGATTTTTCCCAGAGAAACTTCACAATTGAGATTGGTCTGCTTCTGAGGAATCTGTATGGGACTCCCTCAGCTATTCATTTGCCTTCTGAAGTTTGTCAGTAGGTGTCTGAAGAGATGCTAATAGCAAAACAGCTGAGTATCTTTCTGCACAGGAAAGAGAAACTCTTGCAGAGGGGAAAGCTCCCAAGCATGGAGCCAGCTTGCCGAGTCATCCTTCATGGCCTCACAAAACTTGGGCAGAATTTATAGAGAAACCACATGCTTCAGTTAACACACACAATTACTAGATCAGTCACACTCGTGCCAAAAGAAGAAGCATGATGAACTTTGTCCTTCAGTTCTGTATACTCAGGTCTCTTGCTGGCCTACAAGATATCTCCTTTAACTGCCACTGTCATAAGTTGTGAGTCAGCCTTGTACTTAGGCTGATGGATTCCTTGGATACCTGACCTGGCTAGCCTCCTAACCTTGTTCTCTGCCTGACCTTCTGGATACCTGACCCAGCTCTGGCCTGACTTCCCGATACCTGACCTGGTTAGCCCTGTGACCTTGTGTTCTGCTTGACCTTTTGGTTCCCTGACTTGGCTCCCTGGACAGATCTCCTGGATTCTGAGTTCCCAGCTTCTCCTGACCCTGAGGTGACCCCCAGACCTGGCCATCCATGGCTTGGCATGACAATTACAGGCTGTTTCCATAGTATAGAACTGCCATTCTGTTATTTTTTAAGCATTTGTTATACACAAAACAAAGTGTCAAGAAGTCCCTGGTGACCTACTCCTGGGAAAACTTGAGGTAGCCATTCTAGGAAACTCTAGAGGTAGAGTGGAGACACAGGGCCACCAGGCAAAAGACTAGAGTCCCAAGCAGGTTCTTGTTGGTCTGTGTAGATATAGAAATGTGGAGGATTATGTAATGCATGCATCTTACCTGTGGCTTTCTCCATTTAGGGGTATTGCCCTCATCAGAAAATTTCAGAGAAAACTCAGTGAGAGAAAACTTGCAATTTTTTCTTTCCCATATACCCTTTTCCATGAATTTTTACTCCTAGAGACCATCTGGCTCTTCTCCTATAGTTCTGCCTAGATAATAGAGAGCAAAACATGTTGCAAAGCTGTAGAGAGAGGCTTTAGAATCAGGGTGAGCAAGATTTCTTTTGTGTACCTGAAATTTCTCTAAACCCCAATGCTTCCATGAAGAATAAGAGACCCAGCTAAGGATAAGGATGAGTCTACTTGAGTTTTCCCATTCTATTTGTAAATCTATGCATGGTACATAGCTGATTGGCTTTGTAAGATTAAGAACAAGCAAAACAAAACAGACGGGTTTTGTGTAAACATCCTGTAATAGTCATGCCAAACCATGGATGGCCAGGTCTGGGGGGTCATCTCAGGGCCGGGAGAAGCCAGGAGCTCTGTCCAGGAACCAAGTCAGGGAACCAAAGGGTCAACCAGAACACAAGTTCAGAGGGCTAGCCAGGTCAGGAATCCGGGAAGTCAGGCCAGAAGGTCAGGCAGAGAGCAAGGTTAGGAGGCGAGCCAAGTCAGGTATCCAAGGAATCCATCAGCCTAGAAACAAAGTTGAGCCTTGTTGTCCAGACACTCCCCCTTCCAGATCAAGGTTTTATATGAGAAGGGGTAGGTCCACTGATCATGGCTTACAGGGAATGGGTGTGCACCTAGGCCCAGGTAGAGGGTTCTGGCAACCTGTGTCTGCCCCAGTGATTTGTTGTGGCAGTGGCAGACTGGGGTGAGCTGCCGCGTTAGACAGGTCAAGGCCACAGTCTGACATTAATACCACCAGAGGTGGAGATCCATCTGGGCACCAAGAAATAAAAGTTTGTTGAATCATATAAGCTAAATAAGATTGGACCCAGTACAGTGTTTTTCAAGGCAAATGTAGGTTGCTGCAGGAAGTGATGCCAACAGCCTATTAAGTAGCATTTCTCTATTTCAGTACTGAACCACTGACCACCGGTCACCTCACCCACTTCATTAGAGAGCATCAGGCTAGTTGTAACAAGTGCCAATTTTCATATATAACAATTAGGCTCAAGACAGAAATTACACATAAATTAGTAGAAGTAATCAGAAACCAGTCTAAGCCTGTAACAAAACAGAAGTTCGGTGCCAATTGATAGGTTTGAGAATGACAGAACCCAGTTTAAGATACACCTGGATGGATGTAGTATGATTTAATATGTTTAGGTTAGACCAGTCTGTCAAACTTCTACTCCAGATACCTTTCTGACTCAACTTAGGTTAGAGTCCCCTAGCATCACAGGAGCCCTTGTAGCTCCCTGGTACTCCCTCCTCACAGGGCAGGAGGGCACTCCTCTGCTTCAGCTGAGCTAAGCTGTCACAGAGCTGAGGCAGCAAAGCATCTGATCCCCAGCCTGCATCCTGCCTGGATCTGTTAGTGCATCAGGGCAGTGTGGTGGGGAGGTGGGGGAATAGAGCCCCCATAGCCTGGCCCAGATCACCCCAAGCTGGGGTCTGCCCAGCTGGGGGGAGCCCCATGCCATGGGAGCCCCTCACCCCAGTGCTGGGCTCCTTCTAAGCCAGGGTCTGCCCTGATGGAGGGCCCAAGACCAGGCCAGGAGGGCTCCATTGCCTCTCTCTTCTGTGAGTCAGAGGCAGAGACTCACAGAGGTGGGACTGAGCAGAGAGCTGGACCTGGTCAGGGCAAGAACCACCACGGTGTGGGGCTCCCCACACCTGGTAGACTCCAGCTCTGGGGAGCCCAGTTTGGGTGGGGGAAACCCTAGAGCTGCATGGGGTTCCCCCCATCTGGGCCGATCCCAGCTCAGAAGTCTGGGACCAGGGCAGAGGGCTCAATTTCTCCCCTGCAGGGGGACAACAGGGGGTTGAGGGTGTGTGCTGGGCAGCCAGTCAGAGATGGCTCCCGTTCAGGTGGGCTCAGCAATGGCCAGCAGTCTGGGAGTCCCTCGCCTACCCCCTGGGCCAGTACAGGCATCTATTTGCCTGCCTCCTCCAATTGAAGAGTGAACATCATTATCATTTCAGTCTACACAGCTTAGAGAAACCTGCAAAGATTGGATCAATTCTGCCTTGGGCTCTTTGACTGTACTTAGCCTTAAAGATTCGGTGATTTTTTTTCCCAAGAATAGCAGTATTTAGCCCCTAGGTGATCAGGGTGATCACATTCTATTTTGTCTGTTTGACCTCCCTATTTCAGTTGAATACAGTATTTCTTTCCTGTTCTTGTATAGGTTTCTGTGCAGTGGTAAATAGTTGTAGGTTTCATTCCAGGAACAGCTAGCTGTTTGTCAGCAACAAGTGGTTAAGTGATTATTAAATGGTATATACTTAAAGTACATTTCTTATGGTGTATATACAGAGTACATTTTGAGGAATCTTTTGGCTTGATAGATACTGTCATTTTTTTCTATTACATTAATAACTTAACTTGCATAAGGTCCAGATTGCTTGGTATTAAAGTATTGGTTTTTAAGCATGATTTATAATTAATTTTGCTGATATTTCTAAACCATAAAATTCTAAAGATGCATAGAAATTGAATTTACATTGGATTTAAATATCCAGTGCAACAATTGTATTTATAAAAAGAAGCAAGGTGAAAGTAAAAGGAATAAATGGATATTTGCACTTCAGGATATTACAGTAGCCGTTTTCCTACAATCTTTAAGCATATTTATTAATACGTGTGTGTGTGTGTGTGTGTGTGTGTGTGTGTTATGGCCACTATCTTTGGTAACACTGGGAACTACGTCTTCCAGTGCTAAAAACTTATACTTCCTTAAACCAAACAGACCTTAACCCAAAGTACCTTAAACCAAACAGCTAGTTTTGCATCTGGATGCTATAACAGGCTTTCATTCTATGTGGATGGGGCATGGAAAGACCTGTATAACATAAGCTAAACAGTGTACACACGTATACAAATTGCTGCAGGTAAGCACAATTGGTGTTTTCTATTCAGATTATAGAGTTAGGAATAGAGTTATGTTTATATTGTATACTGCAATATATGGAAATACTTGAAGTAGCGTTAAATGAGCCACCTCAGGTTCTGGAAGCAATGTAGCTGAGCAGTCTAGATATAAGGATGGGCTAATTTAGCCTTCTAAGAAGCAGGGTAAATTAGCATGCATTGAGCTCCATGGGTCCTGAGCTGCTATTGATACTTAAACTGGTACTTAAACTGGATTGTTTAAAAGTGCAATATATTGTAGGTTGTAATCTATGTATAGCCTGAGCGAAAATGCTTACTGCAGAAAACAGTGACTTTGCCAAACCAGGACTAAGATCTGTATGATAGCCACAGAGAGAATGTGATTTTTAGGTCTGGTTGTCAGTGGGAGCAGTGCCAGCTGCAGATTCTGGACAAAATCAGTGTGACTAATTGTCATTTGTCAAGATAAAATATTTGCATCTCATATCCGATGGATAGAGAACCAACTCTACAGTTTTAATATTAAAGTTTTTTGTCATGCTTCTAACAAGTTAATTTTCTAAGATTCTCTAGACTTGTTTATATTGAAGATCAGCTCCTTTTTTTCAAGCCTGATTTTGCTTTTAAACCTTCAGAACTATCCCCAATAGACATTTTTACACTCTAACATACTTGTGTACAGCACTTTGTGATATAATGTGCACTGTTTGCATTATGTAATGTGCTGCATCATGCGAATAATGGAAGTGCTCAAGGAAAACCCCTTTGATATGCTATTTTTGGCATGCACATAACAAGCTCAGCACATGAGTTTCACAGTGAGAAAAAAGAGTCCAAGGCTGAGTGGCTTTCTCCCTCTTTAGCATCTTGTTTACTTAATGGATTAAACAGGAAGTGATTTCTGTTGTAGATAAATGTCTTAGAGGTACTCTTGTAATTTTTCTTTCTGCAAGGCAATTACATTCACACTTCACCGTAACTACACAGAAAAATCTAAGAGAAGATAAATACACTAAAATGAGCATATTGGCATTTAGATCTGAATTACTGTGAGATTTGTACAACTGGGTTGAACTGACTTGGATAGTGGGGATAGTGCCTTTACAGACCTGTTAGTTAAAACCACTTGTGATTTCTGTCTCTTCTGCATACATATGTGTATGTTTTGCAAGCATGTTGATTGGAAACAATCATATTAATAATTGTCCAACTATCCTATATTAACCAGCTTTGTAGATCAGTCAGGAAGAATGTCTGGACATAGAGAAAAAGGAGAGCACTTGAAAATAACTGAATTTATCAAACAATTAAGTAACTCTTCTGCATGAGCAGTAGTGAGGAGGAGAGGGGTTAGGAATAAGACTACTGTTTACTGTAATTAGCTTAAATTTTGAAACTACAAGTTATTTGAAGTCAGAAAATGAGAATTCTTTATTTAGAAAATGTCAAGTTTTTTGGAGGGGCAGGGAGAAGGAGAGGGGTGTTTAATATTTCTGAGTCAAAATTAATTGAAACCAGATTTTTTTTCCATGAAAAGCTTCATTTTTTGACAAATCTGAATTCTCTAACCAAACATACACACACATATATAGATATAGTAAAAATAGTCCTGGTCACACCTTGGTGCTAATTTACAGCAGTGGTTCCCAACCTTCACTGACTCATGAGCAGCAATATTAAGCAACTAATAGACTGCAGGCAACCACATGCTTTGCTCTCTATCAATGTCAGCCGTAACTTTTTAATTTACAGGCATTATAGTCAGGTTGGAAGGTCTCATGGACAACATGTTGCTTAAGGTAGTGGACAACTGACCATGACAGTTTTCTTGTACATGCAAGTTCCTTATGATAACTAAGCAACAGATTGCCTGATGAGGAATGTGAAGTCACTGAAGAAGGTTGTATGATGAGAGAAAGACTGGAATCTTATATGACAGAAGAACTCTGACTAATTTAGAGAGAGACAGAGAGAGAGAAAAGGAGAGCAGACCAGGAGGGACCCTGACCACTGAAAGACATTAACCAAATTCCACAGGAGTCTTGGAGCTTTGAGGAAACTAAGGTAGACGTTTGTTTTCTGGCTTTGTAGTTTTGCTGTGAATATGTCCTGTACTTTCTCAAAATGAAGCATGTGAGTGTTACTTGCTTTCTCTGTCCCATACTTCCTAAGAATGTAAACATTTGTCCAGAGAGCTTTGAATTCTGGGAATGTAATGGGGAGAGGAGGGCACTCTTTTCAAAGGACAGACAATTTGAGCTATAGGTTCCCAGCTCAAAGCTGATAGTCCATGCATGAAGTGTGCATATGGAGACCAGAGAGTTTTAATCATTTCTGTATAGGCTGACCTGGTTGAAGAGACCAACCCTTCAGCTTTATAGTTGGTGACTGCACTGCGTTCAGAACAGTGCTTTATAATGTAATGAACGTTTTTTCCTCTATACCTATTTATTGTTGCTACATTCCTAATCCATGGAGAGGTTGCTACATAAGTGAGATAGAAGATTTCAGTTAACATTTTATATAAATATAGCAACCGTCATGGCATTTTGAAGGAAGAGTTTATAGGAGGGAGAAGGGTGGGCGTCAGATAATGGTTTGAATGCCAGCTGTAGTTGCAACACTTTAGCAAATAGTCTTCTAATAAAAAAACAAAACAAAACCAAACAGTCATTATCCAAAATGAAGTACACGAAACACGAGGACAGCAATCTGTTTAATGAGAAAAGAGAGCATGATTAACAGATAAAGACAGTAGCACATAAAAATAGAATACATAGGCAGCATGGAGGTCCCAGATCATAGAGATTGCTAGAATGCCAGACAAAAGGCACTGCATGTGCACAGGAACAAGTGTTGAGTCTCTATACAGAGTGGACCATAAGGGATGCAACTAGGGAAAAAAGAAAAAAAACTTTACTTTTTTTTTTTTAATTATATGACTGGGGGGTAAAGGAGAAGTGAATGAAATGGTGGTGTCATGAATAACGCTCCAAAACACTGGAATATCTGGTAAAGGTATTTGAGTAACATAATGAAATACATTCATAACATAATGAAATGCCACAGAAAGAAATGTTCTAAACCCAAGAAAGAGAATAGGGAATAGCTGTTCATATTATATAGCAGAGGAATCCAATCACCTCATGTTACTCTGGAGGTGTTAAAGATTCTCTGAGTAAAGACCAGCCCTCTGCATAACACTGTTTTTTGGGAGAAGCAAGCAGATCTAACCCTAGAAAAATGCTTTTAAATAGCAAGAGCATCTGGCCTATGGACAGACATTCAAAACGCGTGAGCCCGAATTGATTCAATCTTTGCAGGTTAGTCTAACCTGGCTAGGCTGAACCAGTTTATAACCAGACAGATGTTCTCTCTGAACTGAGGAAATTCAGGCATGCAGTGGCTCAGGCTAAATGCTGGGGGGCACTAGAACAGCCCTCCCTTCCCTTCCACAATGCTAAGCTGAGGGGAGGCATGGCCAGGCCCAGGTAGGACCTCTGATTACGGAGGACTGCCTGCAGCACCCAGGCTTTTCCCTGCTGCCTGCTCAGGGGCAGGAATGTTGCCAGCTCCCAGCCTCTTGCTAGCACTGAGGTAAGTGGTGGGGGGTGTAATTCATGCATCTGTTGATGATATGGAGCTTTTAATCTCCCTCTCCCTGCTTCTTTATACTGTCTGCAACAAACTGACAGGTGAGCAAGCCAACAGAAAGCTGATAACAGTGTTTATCACCCCATCAGCAAAACAATAGCCTCTCTACATTAGTTCAAACTCCTCTTAAACAGTTTACCAGCTGACCTGTTGACTAGCCTCCATGAAGTCCTAAGCAGCCACTATTCTATCTGCCTGTTCCAGTGAAATTGGAGACACACATAGGTACCTCTCAGCATTATCTAGCATACCACATGCCTAGGGTCCATGGGCTGGGATCCATGCTGTGGGAGATGGGAGAGAGGGGGGGATCCCTACTTCAGCAGTGAGCAGCAAGGGGGCATGGGGAAGTAGGGCAGGGAGAAGCCAGGCAGACCCTGCTGTGTCTGCAGTCTCTTCCAGAGCTCCAGACAGGGAGCAGAAGGGAGGGGCCAGCCCTGCTGTGGAGGAGAGTCCCACCCAACCTAGAGAGCATGCTGGGGCAGTCTGGCTTATCTTAAACCAGCAAGGAACAGACATTGCATAAACTGGTTTGAGCCGAATCAGTTAAGTCTGATACTACATTCAACCAGGTTTATTTCAAACTGGTTTCAGCCATTTTCAAACTGTTTTTTGCACACTGAACATCTGTTCTGTCACAGGTTTAAACCAATTTCTGATCACTTAAACCGACTTACGTGTAATGTCTGTCCCTAGCCCTGGACTGTCCAGAGAAAGGAGTTAAATAATAGTCCCTAATGCAGAACAACTACACAAGCTCAAGTTAAAGGAAACTATATGGCAGGACAAAGACCAGCAAAGAAAGCAAATGCTATTATTTGGTGTTAAAATTATGGAAAGCATGTCAAAGAGCAGAAAGAAAACTTTGTCAACGAGCAAAGGGGTATGAGAAACACAGCCACTTTGTGTTCCAAAGCCACAGATATTCCACAGAGAGAAATATATTCTATTAGGGCTGGTGGAGACTCTGTAGAAGCAAGCATACAAAGTAGCAGCATCATTACTCCCGTTGAAAACATCACAGAGCAGATCAGCAGTCCAGCAGTGGTGAGACAATTTTCTGGTAAGTTGTGGATCTGTTTTGACTCAGAGCCATTTAACATGGTAATGAAAAGAAGTCATTGCTCATTACCGTGAGGGACATTAAAAAAAAATAAAAAGGATTAAAAAGATTGTATAAATATAAGAAACAAAAGGAAGATCAATATCCCTTTCTGGATGGGGAGGGGAAGCTGAATCTAATAATGAACAGTGTAAAGACAACTGAAGTGTTTAATGTTTTTTTACTTTGATCTTCACAAGAATGGCTGACTATTCAATAATGACGATAGTTAGCATCTGCTACAGGCAGTAGACACTCTGTTTTGGAAGTAACTGGTTAGGCATTACTTGGATAAAATGGACATTTCCAGATCAGCAGGGCAACAATATTAGTGAGATCTGTCCTAGAGTACTCAAGTAATTGGCTGAGATAATTGGAGAGCAATTGCCTATTAACGTTGAGAATCTGTGGAGGTCTAGTAATGTCCCAGAATGTTGGAAGAAGACAAGTATATTGTCCATCTTTAAAAAAGTAAAAAATAAGGACCTAAGAAATTGCAGACCAGTCAGTCTAACAGCAATACCTGGAAAGATACTAAAGCATATCAGCAAAGAATCAATTTATAAGCACCTAGAATATAGCAAGGTGATAAGTAACATCAGATATGAATTTGTCAAATGCAGGGCATTCGTAACCTACATGATTTCCTTCTATAATAAGATAATGGGCTTTGTAGAAGATAGTAGAGGATGGTATATATGTGATATACCAGGGGTTGAGAACATTTTTGGACCAAGTGCCCAAAAAACCTCACAACCTGGATTGGGAAGATGTTGGAGTACCAGAGGCAGGTGGCAGAGGAGCTTCAAGGGGCCCTCATCCTTGTTGTGTTAGTGCAGCCCCAGCCTCTTCCCCGCCATGTTCACCAAGCCATGTGTGCAGCCACTGCCAGCAAGGAGTTGGGCTGGGACTTCAGACTCCAGACCCCAGTGAAGCCACTTGCAGCCTTGAGGCTGCCTGCTTCAAGCACCCCGGGCTGTGGGCAGGACCCTGCCACCTGCCATGGAGCCTGGGCTACTTGCAGCAGCTGCACTGGGGTCCAGAGTCCTGGCCTAGCTCATTGCCAGCAGCAGCTTCATGTGGGCTGCAGGGAGTATTGCAGGGGCCAGCTGCAGTACAGCCCCTTCCCTGCCATGTGCCCCAAGGTGTGTGTATAGCCACTGGTGGCCACAGAGCCATGCTGGCAACTGTTTGCATTCTGTCTGCCATGTGCTGCGAGCAGCCGGGGCTCAATGGAGGCAGTGGCTGCACACACACCTCAGGGTGCACAGCAAGGAAGGAACCTGGGGCAGTACAACCCTGGCCTTTTCCCTGCTGTGCGCCCCCTGGCATGCATGCAGCTACCACCTCCACGAAGCTCAGGCTGCTTGCAGCAGGTGACAGGCAGGCTGTGCCAGGGTCTAGAGCAGGGCCGGGCAATTATTTTGGGTGGAGGACCACTTACTGACTTTTGGCAAGCCATGGAGGGCCGCATGACAGGCAGGCAGGGACAGATAAATATTAATTTTCTAAATTTTTTAGGGGCCCTGTGGCCCAGATAGAATGGCCCGGCAGGCCACATCTGGCCCGCGGGCCGCATTTTGCCCACCCCTGGTCTAGACCCTTGGCCCAACTCTGTGGCAGGAGCAACTGCATGTGCCTTGGGGTGTGTGGCAGGTAAGGGCCACAGGTTGCGCTACCCCAGGCTCCTTCCCTGCCATGTGCCCCGATGTATGCGTACAGCCACTGCTGACCAAAGCGTCGCGCTGCGGCTCTGGACCCTGGTGCACCAGTTGCAGCCTCCTGGCTGCCTGCCTGCCACATCTGGCCTGGCCTACCACAGAGCCCAAGCTGCTTGCAGCAGGGCTCACAGGCTCTGTGACACCTGCTGTGAGTAGCCTGGGCTCCGTGGCTGGCAGGAGCTGCCCAAAGCCTGGCCTGTGGTATGCTGAGCAAAACGGCCTCACATGCCATATTCTAGCATGTGTACCAGGGGTTGCTGACCCCTGTGATATACTATGACTTTAGCAAGGCAGCAGCTTCCATAATATTCTCATAAATAAGCCAAGGAAATACAGTCAAAATGAAGATACTCTATGATGGGTGCATAACTAGTAGCATGATCATACTCAAAGAGTAGTCATCAATGGCTCAGTGCCAAACTGGGAAGAGCTATCAAGTGAGGTTCCCCAAGGTCTATTCTTGATCCTGTTGGAGCTGACTGTAAACTTGTTAAATGTATAAATGATAACAAAATGGGTGGGGAAGACACTCTAGGGGACAGAATTAGAATTCAAAATGACCTGGAAAATAAATTGGAAAAATGGTCTAAAACTGGATGAAACCCCATAGAAACAAGTGCAAAGTACTGTACTTAGGAAAGAACAGTCAAACACGCAGATATAAAATGGGAAACCACAGATTGCATGACAGTATTGAGAAAAAGACCTAGATATTATAGTGGATTACAGTCTGAATATTGTAATAGTGTAATGATGGGGGCTGGGGAGAAGCTAGCAATGCTTGTAATACCACCTACTATGGTGTATTACAAGCATATTGTCCACAAATTACAGGAAATGTTCTCCAACTCTATTTAGTACCAATGAGGCCTCACTTGGAGAGCTATCTTAGTTTGGAGCACTGCACTTCAAAAACATGTGAACAAACTAAAAAGAGTATAGAGGAGAGAATAAAAAATTATTAGAGATCTAGAAGACATGAGATATAAGGAAAGAATGAAAGAACTGGGATTATTAGGTTTGGAGACAAAAAGACTGAAAAGGAATTTGGTAAGTCTTCAAATATAAAAATGGCTTACTATAAAGAAGATGGAGATCAGTTGTTCTCTATGTCCACAAAGGGGGATGGTATAAGAAATAATGAGCTGAAATTACCAGAAGGTATTTACAATAGATATTAGGAAGAACTTTCTAACGATGCAGGTGATTAAGCGCTGGAACAGATTGTCAAGATTGGTTATAGAATCTCCCCCGCTGAACATTTTGTGAGCAGGTTACACAACCATTTTCTGGGGTGGTTTAGAGAGGGATGACCTGACCTTGAGCAGGGGACTGGACTAGATGAACGCTTTATATCCCTTCCTGCCCTATTTTTCAATGATTCCACCAATGATTGAGGATACACTGCCCTATCCAGCCAAGACAAAATAATGTCCAGACCAAAAATTTACCGTGTCGGGCAATAGCATCTTCAAACATCCCACGCTGCTCTGCGTGAACCACTTTTTCATTAGTCCAGACACAGTACTAAGTGAATGTCACTACAGTGGTTATGGTTCGTGGGTAGCTTGCACAGAGCAGTATGGTGTAGTTAAGGGCCCAGTAAGCCTGTGGTGAAAGGATGTATTATTCTGTTTGTGATGTCAAGGAAAGTTTTTGACATAGCAACCTAAATGAGCCATCCAACCATCTGACAAATTTTTCCATACCTGCTGTCAGGTACAATTGGTTTTAATGCTTAGGGATATTAGCCTGCGCGAAGAGGTGTCCCAATGTAAAATGAACTAGGTAGTAAAGCAGCTAGCATTAAAAAGGTGGCTTATCCCATTCCCATTATAGGAGAAGGGGACATCAAAGGGCAATCACATACCTGCAACCATACTGTAATCCTGTCTAAACAGGTCTCTGCAGTAGGACTATTGGGCTAAATGTAGACAAGCTGAAGCTAAGGGGAAATGAGGCCCTCCACATCAGTCACCTGCTGACCACCACCACTGCTGTCTCTGAGCCCAGGGCAAGCAGCAGAATAATTCCCATCCTTCCCCTTCTGCCAGAGGCCAGAGGCACCAGAGGGAGGGGGGAAGGAGGGGCCTTATTCTGCCGCTTGCTCTGGGCACAGAGTGAGCAGCAGCAGCAATGGCTGGGGCAGGCAGACCCCACTGCCGTGCCCTGGAGGTAGAGGGGGGAATAACCAAGCTTCTTGCCCCCTGCCTAAGGGGCCATGCCTATCAGCTTCTGTCCCTGCCCCCACCTGGCTGCTGGAGCAGTGAGAGGGGAATGACTGTGATGGGGGCTGCAGCCACTGTCACAGTATCTGGGGAGCACAAGCCTCTTCCCAGCCAGGGGGAGCACTGCAGGGCAGGGAAAGCTGCTGCAGACTGCATGGCAGTGGTGGCACTGGGGAGAGGTTGGGTGGCGGGGGCTCTGGCCCTTTCTGAGCCCCAGTACTGCCATGCACAGTTTGCAGCAGCTCTGCCCACACCACAGTGTCCCCCCCCTTTGGGGAAAAGGCCCATACTCCCTGGACACCATGACAGGGGCTGCTGCCCCCATCAAGAGCCCTGCCCCCTTGCCACTCCAGAGGCCGGGGGGGCACAGCCAGAGGCTGGCTGGCAGGGCCCCTTAGGCGGGGGGCAAGGTGCAGGGTTATTCCTCCCTCCAGCAGCGTGGCAGGAGGGGACTTATTCTTTCGCTTGTCCCAAGCAGGGAGTGAGAGGTGGTGGCAGTGGTCGAGGCAGGCAGATCCCAGCTGTAATCTCCTGGGGGCAGTGGGAGTAGAGGGAGGAATAACCCCCCCTCCTACCCCATCTGCCTCAGGGGCCATGCTAGCCAGTGATTGGTCATGCCCAGCCCCACCACTGAAGCAGGAAGGGGAGAGTGCCTGGTGGACCCCGGCCTAGGTCAATGCCGGTGGGACAGGGAGTTGGAAATTAAACCCCTCCCTGGCCAGTTTAGCCCAAGCTACTGCCTGAGCTGACCAGCCCCCCCCCCACCCACTTCCCCCAGCACAGTTCCCTGCAGCTGAGGGAATGCTTTAGCACCCTGCAGCTCCTGGCCAGAGCAGCTGCAGGCATGTACCTGCATTTTCTCAGTCCAAAGGGAATGTTTGTACACTTGCAAATCGGTTCAACCTAGGCAGGTTAGACTAACCTACAAAGATGTAATCAAGTCAGGCTCTGGCTTTTTGAATGTCCACCCCTAGCCTATGAAAACGATCAACTGAAAGTATGAGAAAGGAATCTGGTGGTTTACAGGAATAGCCGAGTGACTTGGTACACACCTTTCAGGACATTACCATACAATGATGCAGTATGGGAATGGTCAGAGGCCCAAGAACCAACATTTGAAAGAGAAATGATAATTTTAAGTCAGGTACAAATCCTAACACATACAACACCATAAAGCAGCTAGAGCTACTGGGTCATACCTAAAAAGGAAGCCTTTGACCAATACTGATGCAAAGCCAACAGCCCATAGCATTTGGTAGTAGAACCCTGGCAGTCAGGGAAAGGGAATGTGCTTGGCTAGAAAAGAAGCTGCTAGCTGTGCTTATAGTTTCATAGCTTCATAGTTGGTAGGGTCAGAAGGGACCTAAGCAGATCATCCAGTCCGGCCCCTGCCATGGGCAGGAAAGGATGCTGGGGTCCCTGGCTAGGTGGCTGTCTAGCCTCCTTTTGAAGACCCCCAGAGTAGGGGCAAGCACCACTCTCCTTGGAAGTTGGTTACAGCTCCAGTAGTGCCTCGTGATATCTAGCCTGAATCTACTATCAGTCAACTTTTGGCTGTTGTTCCTTGTTACCCTTGGTAGTGCTCAGGGGAACAGGGTCTCTCCCATTCCCTGATAGTCCCCCTTGGCAAGTTTACAGGCAGCCACCAGATCCCCCCTCAGCCTTCTCTTGTGGAAGCTGAACAGGTTCAGGTCCTGTAGCCTCCTCATAGGGCCTGCCCTGCTGCCCCCAATCATGCAAGTGGCTCTCCTCTGGACCCTCTTGATGCTATCCACATTCCTCCTGAAGTGCATTCCCTTGGAAAGGAACAGTTCTCATTTGGACATAAGGTAGATGTACAGTTTGATCACAAGTTGCTGGAAAACCATCTGAAGAAGCTACTTCTGAGTGCTCCCAAAAAAGAAAATATACGTTATTTGGAGTCCAGAGCTATGGTGTGAGGATAAAGACCCGATCCAAGAAAGTCACTGCTTGTGGTAGATATTCTGAGCAGGACATTACCTTTCAGGGTACAACAGATGGCTCTGTGGGACAAGTGATATTTTATCACCATGCTATAGCACCTTTGCATCTCTGATACAGAGCTCAAAGCCATTCAACAAAGCACTTAACAACTTTGTGCCTCCTACAGCTGAATTATTTGAATTTCAAGGATGGCCAGATCACACAGAGAAAGTGCCATAGCAGATTACTCTCTTATTATCAAATGATGTCTGAGTTGCGTGTGCAAGACACGATTTAATTTAAAAGGGGACTGAGCAGATTTCAAAGCTGACATCCTAAGACAGATAGGTATTTCACACCTGAAGATAGAGGCATGGTTGAGGTAAGCCAGGAAGTCTATCTACCACAGAGTTAGGTTAGTTTTAGAAATACCAATTTTTTTTGTGTTAATTCCCATCATGAAACATATGAAGCAATATGTACTGAAGTGACAGGCCTATGGTACTGAAGTTTGCACTTTGCTTGCCTGAGTTGGAAGGCCTTCGACACTGTCTCTCACCCTGTTCTCATCAAGAAACTGGGGGACTGTGGTGTTGACACCCACACAGTCAATTGGGTTGCCAATTGGCTGGAGGGCCGCACCCAGAGAGTGGTGGTGGATGGGTCATTTTCAGCCTGCAGGGATGTGGGCAGTGGGGTTCTGCAGGGCTCCGTCCTCGGGCCCGCACTGTTCAACATCTTCATCAGCAACTTGGACAAGGGGGTAAAAAGCACCCCGTTCAAATTTGCTGATGACACTAAGATGTGGGGGGGATGTGGGCACTCTAGAAGGGAGCAATAGGCTACAATCAGACCTAGACAGGTTCCAGGGGTGGGCGGATGAGAACAGGATGGGATTCAACTGACAAGTGCAAAGTGATGCACCTGGGGAGGAACAGCCGGCTCCATACCTACAGGTTGGGGAACTCCCTCCTTGTCAGTACAGAGGTGGAAAAGGATCTTGGTGTCATCATTGACTCCAAGATGAACATGGGCCAGCAGTGTGGGGATGCAGTCAGGAAGGCCAACCACACCTTGTCATGCATCCACAGATGCATCTCAAGCAGGTCCAAGGAGGTGATCCTCCCCTTCTATGCGGCACTGGTCAGGCTGCAGCTGGAGTACTGCATCCAGTTCTGGGCGCCGCACTTCAAGAGGGATGTGGACAACATGGAGAGGGTCCAGAGGAAGGCCACTCATATGATCAGGGGTCAGCAGGGCAGGCCTTATGAGGAGAGGCTATGGGACCTGAACCTGTTCAGCCTCCACAAGAGAAGGCTGAGGGGGATCTAGTGGCCTGTTACAAACTAGTCGGGGGGGGGCCAGCAGGCACTGGGGAAGTCCCTGTTCCCCCGAGCACTGCCAGGAGTGACCAGCAATAACAGTTACAAGCTGGCAGAGGGTAGATTTAGGCTAGATATCAGGAGGTGCTACTTCTCGGTCAGGGCGGCTAGGGTCTGGAACCAACTTCCAAGAGAAGTGGTGCTGTCCCCTACCCTGGGGGTCTTTAAGAGGAGGCTAGATGTACACCTTGCTGGGGTCGTTTGACCCCAGTAATCTTTCCTGCCATGACAGGTGGTCGGACTTGATGATCTACTCAGGTCCCTTCCGACCCAGAAACTATGAAACTATGAGTTTGTCATAGTATTTACTCATAAACAGCAGGATGCACAGCAGAAATGAACTCTGCTATTTTCTAAGTCATGATAAGTGCTCTCCAGCTTTGTGAAAATGTCTTATTCTTTATTTGTACCTAGGGAAAGAGTACAAATTGCAAGTAGGCCAAGATAAGCTAAGAGAGGCCTAGGCAACAAAGTGTCCTTAATTTTGCTATTTAAAAGCAACAAGGGCAAACTTTAGTTGCACTTGTTTAAAGAGCCATAACATATATACGAACTCCTTTTTTTCACTGTTTTAAATAACCAATCACTATTCTTGGTTAGGAGAATTTCATTTGTTTTGCTCCTACTGAAGTCAGTTGCAGAACTCTTCTTGGAAGGACTAATTGAATCAGTAATGTCTCATGAATCAGTAATGTCAGTTCATCCATAGGAGAAATTGTAGTTGATGAGTTTTGATAAGACTTTAAGTTCCATAATGGTTCCATTTAGCCAATGGTCCATCTATCCCAATATCCTGCTTCCAACAGTAGACACTTTAGAGGAAGTGCATTTGAATGGGACATGTCTAGAGTAATACAGCTTCTGAACTACCTTCCTGACCATCAACCATGATTGCTTTGGAGATGTCAGAGACTATATCCCTGATTGTTCTATTTAATATAAACTGGGGAATAATGGGTTAGGCCACAGGACTGCAGAGAAAGAGGCGGTAGTTACAGTGGACCACACGCTGAATTTGAGCAAACAGTATGCTCTTATTTCCAAAAAGCACAACAGCATACCAGATTATAGGGCTATGTGAAACAGGACCGTTTCATTTCAACTTCCATTCTGCCATTTCAATGGGACAGTGTTTCATTTCATTTTGTTTTGAAAGCAGTGTTCCATTTCATTTAATCAAAACTGTTTCGACGTTTCGCCCATAGGCTATAATGGGGAATCATGAAACTGCTTAGAACTTTGACATTTCTTGCCTGATTGTGGTCAAAATTGCAGGGATGGTAGCCCCTTCTGAGAGCATGATGCCTGCCAAGTTTCAAGGAGATAGGTACAGGAGTTTTTGTGAAACTACACCTCAAACTATTCAAAGCAAAACTACTACTAGTATCACTTGCTGGCGGCGGCAGCCTGCTGTCATCCAGATTGAGGCCTGGAACCCCTCCCTCCTGGAGGAGTCCGGCAGAGCCCCACAGCCCTCCTGGTGGGGCATGGGCCCTCAGATCTGCGTACAGGATGACAGCAGGTGCTGCTGCCAGCTGGGGCCAGTGCCAGCACCCAAGTCTTCTTGGCATAGCCTGCACCAAGCACAGCTGGAAGAATTGTGGGAGAAAACCCCATGGCTGACCTGCCCAGCCCCTGCCCCTGCCTATCCATGGCACTTTAAAAAAAAAAAGCCCTGTATGTACCAGCTGCAGGAGCTGCGATCAGGGCTCTGGGCGCTCGTGGCAGAGCCCCCCTGTGCCACATGGGGTAGCGGGGGGGAGTGGGGATTACTTTCCCACCTGGCACCTGCATGGCAGCTGCCCCATGGTGCGAGTAAAGCATAGCAGGGCGCCATGTACTGTCCCAGAGCTGGGGCAGCTCCAGCAGTCCCCTGGAATTCCCGGTTCTGCAGTTCTCTGTTAATTCCCCCAGCTTATCCCAGGGGGCACCAGCAGCAGCCTGCTGTCATCCCACATCATCCAGGGGCCTGCATCCCCCCACCCCGGGAAGAGCCGGGGGAAGCGATCAGAGAGCTGGGGAAAGATTGGGGAGCTGGGAAATCAACCTGGGAACTGGGGGAATGTTCAGGGACCTGAACACATTCCCCATCCTTCAGTTCAATTCCCTGAACCCCAGTTCAATTCCCCAGCTCTCTGGTTGCTTCCCCTAGCTCTTCCCGGGGGGGTGCAGGCCCCCAGATCTGCATGCCCCTGGGAGGAGCTGGGGAAGTGATCAGAGATCTGGGGAACTGAACCCGGAGCTAGATGTCAATATCAGAGCAGTTCTTCCCCCTCCCTCTCCTAGCCCAGCTAGCTTTCAAAACATCCTGATTGCTGTTTTGAAAGCTTTTGTTCAGTTTTGATTTTGCTGTTTCAAGCTCAAAACGCATTGAAACAGCTTTGAAACGAAACACCTGTCAGAATTTCACACAGCCTTATTGTATTAATAGGAATGTCTTTTAAAAAATCAAGGGAAGTGATTCAGCACTGTGGAGGCCTCCTCTGGAGTACCTTGTCCAGTTTTGGGTCCTTCAATTTAAGAAAGATGCAGACAAATTGGAAAGAGTCCAGCAGAGAGCAACAAAAAAGTGATTAGGGGCCTGGGAAGCATGATTTATGAGGAAAGGCTAAAAGAGCTAGGATTATTTAGTCTGATGAAGAGAAGACTGAGGGGGAATTTGATAAGGGTCTTTAAATATTTGAAGGGTGAATACGGAGAGGATATAGTAGGAGATAGAGGAATACAGTGTGACTGGTTGTAGGGAACAGGACTGTGCGAGGATCCGGAGCGCGGCTGGCGAGCCAAGCTCACGGTCTCGGTCATGGTTGGTTTGGTTGAGTGGTGGCAAACTGGAAACGGACAGGTAGGGATTAGCGGTGGTCGAGTCTGAGTGGCACGCACATTTATGGTTCCAAATTAAATGGTTTATTACATTTATGCTTTGATGGCATAGGTGGGATCTTCAGTTACAGTAACAGATGTAAACAATAAACAATGGAGGGGTCTGTTGTCCCACGAGGTTCACAGAGAGCCCTTGCTTTCTACCCCTGGAACCAGTCCAGGGATAGGTGTGGCTGCCCTCTGTTAGTCCCAGGGCTGGTCAACAGCTCAGTTGGGAAAAAACAAACGAACAAATAACACAACTGTAACATGGTGCACATGGTGTGTCACGTGACGCCAGTCCCATAAGGACAACGACGAGAAGTGGTGGTATTGGAAGCCGAGGTCAAAAACCAGGTAAGTTGAGCCGAGGTTGCAGCCAAAGTCCAACGGGTGATCCGGAATCGTAGTCGATGGATGGTGCCAAAGTAGTTCGAAAGCCAGAAGGGAACAGCAATAGAGCGCCAAACAACAGCAACGGAATGCCAAGCGAGGGATGAGATCGATAGGCCCTCAAGCCTAACTGTGAGACAGTCCCTGCCAAGGCAGCCTCTGTCTCCAGCTAGTGCAATCTCTCCCCCCGGAGGAGGGGCTCACTGAACTTTTATTTGAATTTGGTAGCCAATCAGAACGCTCTCCGCAGAGAAATTTCTAGCCAGATTACCTCATGTCAGGTTCTGACTGAGCATGAGTCTGTGGGGAAAGTAGGTCAACAATGATTGACAGGCCCTCAGGTCACCCAAGGGGCAAGAGCTGGGTGAGCCTTGGAACTTTCCACTCACAGAGTCCAATATGCATGTCAGTCTCAATCTTCTGTGTTGGCAGCATCTAATCTAACTTTTGCTCTGACAAGGACGAGGAGCAATGGCCTCAACCTGCAGCTACAAAAATTTAGATTGTAGAATAGAAAGACCTTTCTGACTATGGTGGTGGTCAAGCATATAAATAGGCTACCTAGAGAAGTTGAAGAATCCCCACCTCTTGAAGTTTTCAAGGGCAGACTGGGATGGTTGGGTCAGGGATGATCCTGCCTTGAGTAGGGGGATGGACTAGGTGATCTCATGAGCTGTCTTCTAGTTCTGCGTTCCTATGATTCTAGTGTCTCCCATTAGACCTGTCCTCCATGAAATTCTATCATCCTTTCCAAATGTAGTTTTACTCTGTCATCATAAAAAATATTTTCAACAAAAAATGAGTGGAGGTACCTACTGGGACTATAGCTGGTCCATATTGCCCCGGTCAGTATTCCAGAGGGTTAAGAAAGACACTTTGAAAAAAGATAATACAGAAATGGGATTAATCTTGATTTTGGTTAAGATGGATGGGAGATGTTTGCCCTGAAACTTGTCTACGCACTCCTCTTGAAACATCCAATTTCCACACCTTTCCTTGCACAGATCCAGGCCCCAGGGAGCCAGTGTGGGGCATCAATATTGTAGAGAGGGCAAAGTCGCATCTCACTTCCATGAGAAGTGAGGCAGAGGATGCATAGAGCTCATATTGTCAGGAGAGCATCTGGTCCATGCAATCTGATTTATGTCACCTTCGTATACCCGCTCTGAGTTTGCCTTGTTTCTTTTTTTCAGTAACAGTGTGTTTTGGAATAGATAAATAAACAACAGAATTTCTGCAGGAAAATAATGAATAATACATATTGTTAGGGCCTGGAGTGGCTAGAGGGTCTTGTCCCTCCACTGAGGGTGAGACCAATTGCCATATTTGGGGTCAGGAAGGAATTTTACCCCATGGTCAGATTGGTACAGGCTGTGGGATGTTTTGCTTTCTTCTAGGATGGCAGGGAGGCTGTCCCTCTGCCTGGGATCCCATAGGCTTATATTAACCTTTTATAGAAGCAGGACATTGACTGCTTTACCTGTGGCAGGTTAGTGTTATGTCTTGTGTTGTGACAGGGCAGTTTTACAAAGAGTTTAGATTATGGATTGTATCGTTTGGACTAACGGTTCCAATCTGTTAGGGCGTTGGAGGTCTGGAGGTACCTCTGGAGGTCCCTTACTTCTCTGTGATTTCTTTTACATGATTTCTAATGCAGGCAGTTCTGCCAGCACAGGCCTTCAAATGTATTTCAACTCTGACCTACAACAACTCTGTCAGGCCAGTCCTGAGCTCCTCCAGAGCATATACCAATTGCATCCAATTATGTTGTAAATTTGTAAGATAGGCAAATGCGAAGTAGGATCCATGAAATGCATGTTTACATGTGACCCAGTTAATCCCATGCTCTATGGGGAAAGGCTGTTCTTTGAATGTAATTGGTTGTGAAGCATGCTGTAATGATTTTGTCCAAATGACATTGTGTTAAACCAGATTGCATTCTATTAACTAGGCTAGATAAAATTAACAGAGCCTGAGGACGTGACTAATTTCTTAGGTAAAATCCTGGCTCCAAAAAAGTCAATGGGGACTCTTGGGGGATGTGAGAGGAAAGGAGAAAAGGTGGTTTTGTAATTCTAATTCAAGTTTACTTGACTCCTTCTAAGGTGCCAAATTCTGACAACCTTCCTCTGGTTTAGTAATAGGGCTTTGCAAAGCTTCAGGTGGTGATTTAATTTGGAGGAGATTTGGCCTGATTTGGTAGCCAAATCTTTGAATCCGAATTGTATCGGGACCAATTTAAAGGTCTGAATTGATTCAAAGCTCTCGAATCCTCGGAAAAGATTCGGAGAGCTTTAATGATTCTGGCAGTCCCCAGTGGCTGCAGCAGGGATCTGTAGCTGACTTCGAGCTGGTAAATACTAGGGGCAGGGGAGGGTGGAAAGGAACATGGGGGGACTCCTGCCGGCCCCCAGCTCCCCCATAGCTGCCCCTGCCCACCCCAGCTCGGTACTTTAAAAAAAAGCCCCAGTGCTCACTGGATGCTGCCAGGTGGAGGAGGGGGAGGCAATCCCCGCTGCCCCCCACTACCCCACACTGCATGGGGGGAATCTGCCATGAGCCCCCTGAACCGCCCTCCCCCAGCCCCCACAAGGGTGCCCTGCCTGGGCCAGCTCCAGCCCTTTAAAAAAAAAAATCCGAGAAAAGCCCTGGGACTCACCACTCCTGCAGTGGCCCCAGGGCTTCAGGGGCTCGTGCAGAACCCCCATGTGGCACAGGGCAGTGGGGAACAGTGAATCTGGGGAGTTTCTTGGGGTTTTTTTTTACTGTCCCCAAGTCAGCTGAATCCAAATCCGAAGCGAATACTAGCCACTTCACAGAGACCTATTTAGTAGCATTTCACTTCCAGGTCAATTCCTTTGACTTCAGTTGGTATACTAATGGAGGAGGGTACCACTTAATGTGAACACAGGTATCAGAATTCAGACTGGCATGATGTCCTATGATTTCCCTTCTCCTCCCCCTTCCTCCCTTTCATTCTGCAGTGGTTCAGTAAAAATTAAAAAAAAAAAATTTCCTCACTAAAAGGAGCCTGTGCTCAATATAACAGTTACACCCAAATCCAGGCTATAACAAGAGCCCATCCTATATGAAATAGATCGAGTATGTATATTTTTATCCCAGTTTTTCTTCCTCTTCTCTTCTCATATATCTTTTTTTTAAGAGTCTCTCTTGAACAGAATGCCAATCCTATAGCATATTAGCTGATGTTTTAAGTTAGGGAAAAACTCAACTTCTTCACTATTTGTTTCTTTCCAAATACTTTTTTTGTGGAGGTGGGAGGGTTGATGATATTGTGATGCAGATGAACAATTGATGTCATTGTTATTAAGGGAACTTATTTGCCAGGAGCTGTCTGGATAATTCATTAAGTTCAATGGCTGCACTGTGAAGCTTTAGATCCTTATATTTTAATACGAGAGGGGACCATTATGGTCATTTATTTTAATCTCCTTGCATAATGTGGACAGTGAACCGTACTTATTAAGTTCTGTGCCAAGCCCATAACTTCTATTTGAGATATAGTGTATCGTCTTAACAGATGATAGTATTTAAATCAAGGCTTTAAGTCAAAGAGAATATACCATGTACTTAGGTAAGTTGTCCCAATGATTAATTATCCTCCTTGTCAAAAAAGCGTACCTTAATTCTGCTCTGAATTTGAATTTTGCTAGCTTCTAATTAGCATAAGTAATTTATGTCATGGATATGTCTAGCACATGTAAAGAGTTTACTTGCCTAGATAAATACAAGTTTGGTTACAATACCACAAACATTTTTTTCCTCTAGTATCATGACACATAGTGCAGTGGAAGGCAGGGGAGCCTTAATTTTTATGCCTCACTATGCACTGACCATAGAGCCTGGACACAGTACTCTAACATGATGTATATCAGCTGTCTACATGTAGTGATTCCATTTATTAAAACATTTTGTCTGCACTGGACTCCTTCATTTTTAATGCTGTGCATGCCTGAGCAGTAACAGAGCATCTCCTTGTTCTCTATAATCTTCATCTGCCAAAAGCATTGCTAATTAAGAATGGAGACTGAAGTCCTTGTTCCTGAGAGATGAGCCAATTCACAAAAATCTGTTGCATTCAAACCTTCATTCTTTCTAAGGGAATATGCTTTGTGTGCCTTTTTCACAAAGATTTGTCCAGCTGCTCCCTGGTTATGTGTAAGTTTCCCCATTACATTTGCATAGAGGACTCACCTCTGTAGCATACCATCAAGTTCAACAGCTACTATTGTGTCAAATCCAGCCAGGCCATATCCCATGTTCATAGCATACAATCAAATATGTTCTCTCTCCTTATTTCCTGTTTTTGCCAAGTATCGCTGTTATGGGCTTTGTTCTATGCTCAGTGCAAAAGGCAATAAAACTATGGTACAAAGTCAGGTCTCTATGTTAAAAGACTGACACTGGGATGATATTACCAGCTGGCAAAATGAGGACAGCCTGTGTATGAGAGTCTTATCTTGCTACCCTTGATAGCTGCCACTGTCTTTAAAATGTACCATGGGGTTCTTAATTCTCTTTCTTTCAGTCAATATAAAACTAGTTGAATATATGCTTATATATTTGGTCAGGGTCATATTTTCAGAGGTAAATGTGAGATGTGCAACCATAAAGTATGCACCCTTTTAGTACCCGCAAAATCTATGTGTCCCCATCCCTGTGCCTACAAAAGAGTGAAAAGCAAATGGTGGGATAACAATGTTTTAAGGTGTAACCAGGGATGTGCAGGCATGAAGCACCTTTCTAGGGGTGCAAACATGGCGTTTGGCAGAAGCAGCACATGCCTCTGTGCATGTTTTGCATCCAGGTTGGATAGTTAAGCTTTTATGGTGCTGCTTCCTCAAATAGTACAGTTATCTTTTAGCACTACTAACTCCAGAGCCTCCTGAACCACCATAATCTGTGACTTTCCCAGTGGCCCTGCCACACGATAATCATCTTCACTGCATATTACCCATGTGCAGAACAAGAGGACTGAAAAACTTAGTTGCAGTCTCATTGGAGTCTGCTTGCTAGATCATAGATACTGCCTTCTTTCTCCCAGGAGGCATATACAACATACAGGCAGTTCAAGGTAGGACTGTGTAAAACAGATTTTAAATATGAATCTCTCTCCTTCCCTTATCTCTTCTCCCTCTATGCTTCCCATGCTTTCTTCCCTTGCCCTCATCTGTGTCTTCTGTTGCCAGATCAATTCTCTCATCTCTGAAATGCTTGTGTGTGCTGCCTGGCGAGGTCTTCAGGATTTTTTTTTTTAACTCAATCTATTCTAGTTATTTCTTTGATCTACTTAAATCTGACTTTTACTCAGTCTGCTCCCAGCACCCCCTAGATTCCTAACGGCATCTGTCTACCTGAGAGAAAAGTGTAGTGGACTGTTCTTAAGGGGGTTGCTGATCAGTCTCAATTCACCTCTCACTTCTGTGTCCTCTTCTTCCGTGTCTGCACTTTATTGCTCTTCTTGCCCTGCTTTAACATTTCTCTTGGTAATTTCACACCCTCTCCTGTCTGTTTTATATGTATCATTTACCTCTAGCAGCTGGTTTGTTAGGCAATTTCTTAAGCAGTCACAACAGTAGTGGGTCATCGTGAAGGATTTAAATGAGAAAGAGGGCAGTGGAAATAATTACTTACAATTGGGTGTAATGCCCATACTTGAAAGCAGTTACTTCAGTAATGTAGCCAGAAATGCATAACTGTCACAGTGCTAACTCAGGACTCCTGATTTCCTACTGAGGGCAAAATGAAACTGTTACCTCCTTGAGCTGAACATTGTGTAGTACCTCATTGCTATTCAGAGTTAGAGTGTAAGGAGGGTTATCTATGCAGAGTACTTGGTAGGGATGTCACCTCTTGGCTATTCCTTGCGCTTACAAGTAAATTAGACAATGCGACTGAAATTCATGAGGGAGTTGTGCAGCAGGCTGCTGTCTCCGTGGCAAAACAAGCCCAATCCAGCAAGGCGCTATTTATGTGTAGATCAGTCAACTCGGTGCTAACGTTTATAAATTATTTAGCCCCTTTCTTAAATTGATTGTGAGGGAATTCATAGCTTTCCTAGAACTGCATGAATATTGGGGCAGCTGGGAAAGTGGAGGTGAGTGGGTACAGAAAACACAATCAGATTCTAGCTAACACAGAAGTTTCTGTAGGGGGACCTGGATAATTTATGGGGGCTGCAAAGATGAGGATTGTGAACCAGCCAGAGGCATATACAACTACAGCAAACAACTGTCTTTGCTGCTTGCTACTAATGTGTTCAGCTGCTAATGTGCTCCGGTTGAATTGAGAAGCAGCACCCTTTGAAGTAAAAGCCACAGCAAGCAGCTGCAGGGTTCATCTTTCACTCAGCAACCCACCACACATTATACAGGTTGTGAACTACCCAGATACGAGTGAACTGCGTTTTTCAGTTGTGGTGCGTGTGTGAGAGAGGGGGAGTGAGCCACCAGTAAGCTTAGCATGGTGTTTGAGGGCCTAATCCTGCATGAGGCTGTGTACAGAGCTCTAAAGTGCTGAGTGGTGTGCCTCTGCCATTGAAGTCAGCACTCAGCAATGTGTGCAAAACATAGTATTGGCTGGAGCAGTAGCATCTTCCTTCTGTTGGCAAAGGAAGTGTGAGACGAAAATGACGCAGTCGTCATGTTTTCTAAGTCACACTTGCCATATCCAAGCATTACAGAAAATGAGTTTTCAGCTTTAACCCTTATGAAGAATGCTGTCATATAGAAAGCTAAAAGTTATGTCAATGCCACTGTGTGGCAGGCACTTGCAATTCTCTCTTAACATGCTTTCACATTGTGCAGTTGTATTTGTCATTCTGGTAGCACCATGAATTTTGTTCCTGATGTGCAGTACAGAAGGAAATTCCATTTTTCTTTCCATCTATAGTTTGGCCCTTATTGTTGCTGTTTTTATGCTTTGGGTGCTTATGTGGTGGATTAATAATGCTTCTTCTTCCTTACAGGAGCCAAGGAGATTGTGGGAGTATTAATAGTTTGAAGCAGGCATATTTTGTAAACACAGAAAATGACTAGTTCTCATTCTGCAAAAGAAAAGACCAGTTCTGAATGAATGCAAAGAAGGACCTGTCTTTCCCTGTGCCCTCAAATAATTCTTTCCTGCTCCCCAAGAGCATCTCTCAGTTACTGTGCTGCTGATTTGCTTCTATTATTTCTACATGCTAGAAATGCATCTTTGTGTTATCTGCCTCTTATTTGCTTTTTGATCTTTGCTCTATTTTCGTTGTGGCTCATGCTGTGTTGTTTTGAAGTCAATATAATCAGCTTGTATTTTGCTTTTTGCCACATGGAAATTTGATGACTTCACTCTCCTCTGTTCTGGTGCTGTGTTTCTGTTTGTTTGATGTGTTTTCTTGTGGGCCTATGTACAGTTTGGGTCAAATCTCAGACTTGCTATGTGACAAAAGATTTTTTTCATCAGCTGTCTGAGCTTGATGTCAGCAGTTGTTCTTTCAAGGATACTTTTCTAGTCTCATAAGATCTTATAGGGTATTTAATTCCTTGTGGCATTCTAGCTGAAGCCACATGTTTTTTGAATTTCTTTTCCTTTTTCCTTTTGATTGTGTATCCCAGAGTTTTAAAGACAATGTTGCACAATAGCTATAGGCTTGCAATGTATAACTATATTTAAAACCAATGGGCCAGACCTCCTGCACAGGAATTGCTTAAAGAGGCAAGGACTTCTAGGAATATTATTGTATTTTTGAGGCCTTGTATGTGTGGCTTCCCGGCTGATCCTGGGACCATCAGTGAGAATCAAGCCCAACCCAGTTGTTTCTGCTCAGCCCATACCAAAACTCAACAGTTAGGCAGACTATATAGCTAAGAGGGGTCCTGAGCACATACAAAGCACCAGTTTCAGGCTCTCCTAAGCTTGATTCTCAAACTCCAGCTGTTGTGACCCAGGTGTAAGTTAGAGAGCCTCAAGACTATTCCTTTACTTATGATATCCGTGTATATTCCTTAAGGGGCTGTATGCCAGCTGACAGTTAGTGTTGCACTGTGGACTTTATCCTGTACCTAACTTATGTCCGCCACAGCAAGGTGAGAGGCGACAGTTGTAGGAACCATCACAAAGTTGGTACCAACTGAGGTGTTTTCCCTGCTGACAGATTCCAGCCCCATTGCACTGCGTGGGATGTACAAAAGAGTCAGGCTTGGGGGAAATGATTCGGCCTTGTGAGTTCATTTCTTTCTTGCTCTTCTAGGCAGAAAATGCAGCATGTTCAGATAGCCACTGCAAGTGGCAACATTAATCAGTGCTTGACACAGGTTGCCTAATAGATTGGTGAGGATCTTTTGAAGATGGTATGGTTGGATATATAACTCTTTTTGGATGTATTGATTTCAAGCACAACATTTTTGACTGACATTCTGTAATCTTCTTTGACTTCCCCATAGACGTGAAGAAATTACCATAACAAATTATTTGTCTTGGCAAGAATATTCTCTTCCATTCTGGTGTTATTTCTCATATCACAGCAAGGTTAAACAGCTTTGGATACTCTAAAATACAGTATGTTCTACCTGTATGTTAGTAAATACCTGCCATTTTCCCATTCAGTTTTCCGTCATTCTAATCATTGCTCACTTGGCCTCTCATACCTAAGACTGCTTCTCCCTCTCTTCTTAGAAGTTACTCCAATTTGAATATCTACCTGGGTTGAGAGACCTATTTTTGATTCTGGGATGATGAACAAGGATTACTCCAATAATTCTTTTTGCAGAGCCACACAAGAACTGAAATGTACAATGCATTCTCAAAAAGAAACCTAATCAGTCTTGTTAGGTTTGCAATTAATTCAGCAATCAGACATTTTAAAATAATGATAGCAAAAGGGTAAAGCTATGGATTAAAGTGATCTGGTGATGGGGTTTTTTTAAAGAAAAAGGCACGTGCAGGTTTAATTAATATGAAGAAATTTCAGGTAAGTGAAAAGGAAGTAGAAACTACAGGGAGATGTTTACCTACATGCACAGCATCTACCCACATTTGCTGTTAACTCGATATGTGTGGTTTGACTAAGAATTGGCCAGGACTGTTCCAGATTTTGCAGGCCATCTTGGTGTCTCAGCCAGTTGGTGTAAATTGAAGCAAAAGTCTCAGATTCGGCTGCTACAAACAGAGGCAGAGGGAGAGGATGCTGCCACCTGCACCCAGGCTGCCTCCTGCTGAGTAGTCGTTGGAGGTAGTGGGGTGGGCTGGGCTGGGCTGGGCTGGGGCCACTTCTCAGCCAGGATGGCTGTCCACCACCAGCAGGTTTTTGCCATGCTGCCGCAGATGCTGTTGAGGTCCGGACTGCATGTGGTGGCCCCAGGCAACTGCCATCGGCTGGGGAAGGAGGCTGCTCCCAGCCAGGTCCACCCTCTGCATGCAGGGGTCGGAGTCCCGCCATAGGCCTCCACGCTGTCCTGCCCTGCTCCACCATCAGGGCTGTGTGTGTGTGTATGTGCATGGGGTTGGGGTGGGGATTTGTACATTTAGGCATGTTGAGTTGGGTAGGGGTGCATACATGTGTGTATGCTGGCACAACCTGTACTGGATTCCCTTATCTCGTTCTCTATTCCTTTAACAACAGTATGGTCACCCTAACTAAGAAGGACCTTATGAAAGCAAGACTGGCAAATTGGCACTTAGAAGTACAGTAGCCAGTTCATTACAGTAGCCAGTTGTCTTGCAACAACACACATTTGAAATAAATGTGTGACAAGAGGGTAGTACTGGCTTTTTCTATGTGATTGTGACAAGTCAAACAAACAGCAGCTATATATTATCTGTAATGAAAAAAAGATCACATCATTTTTAACCTTTGAAGCAACAGGCAAACTGAATACAACATCATTTTGTAATAATCAAAAAGAGTAACTGTCTACCTCTTTTTCCCTTGTTATATATAGTTGTGAGAACAGGTCCTGCTGAGCAGAAACTGGAACATATGATAAAGGGCTGTCCAGTGACTCAATTTACTGACTAATACTGTAGATTATCATGTCATTCTATATATAACACCAACAGCATGAGCAGTAATGAGGCCCAGTTTATTTTCTCCCCTGTAAACTGTAATGGAGATATGATTTGAATGGTCATATGTTGGATACATGAGCAAGATTTTCTTAATCATCCAAAAAGAGATTATCTCTTTTTTTTTTTTCCATTTATCTTAGGAGCCATTCCAAGACAGATGTGCTGATGCATCTTTTTAAATAAGACAGACATTTACTATTTCCTACATAGCTGTCCCCTGAGGTGATGGCTTAGTGGTTTAACGTTTTGATTCCATCCACCCAGTGCCAGGGATGGCACAGTCTTTCATGCTGCCGAGGCAGAACCTTAAGCTTTATGCATCTCATTCCTGCAGAAGAATTTAAAAATGGAGGTCTCAGCAGCTCTTCAGGGATATTGGAGATTCCAAGGCACTTTCTTAGAATGAGTTTGCTCTCATCTCCTTGGCCAATGTTACTCTCCCTTCTGTAGTGATAGCATAGCGACCTTGGTTGCTGTATTCTGGGGGGCTTGCTACACTTTTCCATCTAGTGTGACACACATTTAGGGGCATCTGGAAAGAAAATCTGCCTTGATATTAACTCTAGCAGGCCCATCTTTAATTTCAAATTGAAATCTGCTGGTGGTACTCATTGATGAGCATTTAGCATGGACCTTGCGAAGGCACATGAGGAAATAATTATTCTGTAGGTAGCACCCTATATCATATTGGAGAGTGCTGCAAACAATGTCCTCTCACATCACTATCTACTTATATAGTCCTCACCTCCATACTGTCTGAGAGCTTCATAAACAAAAGTGCCAGGCCAGCAGTGGCCTAGAGTACTGGGGTTCAGGCTAGCAGTAGCCTGGAGTACTGAAAGGTAAGAATCCCATTCCCATTCTGGGCTCCCCCCGACTCTTGGGGTTCCCCACCCCTGCACGTCTGCACCACCTGCCTACTTGTAGCTGCCGGGCTATCTGTCCCAGGATTGAAGGCAGGGAAGGGTTAACCTACCTCCTCAGCTGCTGCTGCTGCTGCTCTTGGGACTGAGCCTGCCCAGACAGCAGTAGTGGTAGCAGCCAAGCTAGCAGGTTAACTCTGTCTACTCCCCGGGATAGATGGCACAAGTAGCTATAAGTAGGCAAGGGAGAAAGGGGGCACTGAGAGAGGATCTGGGGTGCTGGCGAGGGTGGGGGAGGCAGTGATCCCAATCTGAGCCAGCTGGGGAGGTGGGGAGCCAATGGAGTATTTACACTAAGGTGAAGCCTAGAAGTGTACCTTAGTGTAAAATGAATTGGATAACATGGATCAGAGATAATCCTGACCTGGAGTGGCATAACTTTGAGCCACATAACAAGTTCTCGAAACCTGCTTCAGGTGTTAATGTGCAGACAATCCAGGTGTTAAGATCTCCAGGAGCTGCCCAAACATATGGTGTAACAAAGCCCAAAGGCACAGAAAGACTTTTCCAAGGCTTGCCCAAAATCATGCAGATGTCAGAAGTTTAGACTGGGCATCCTGACATCCTGTCTAATACTGTAAATGCAAGACCATTCTGCCTTCAGTACTCCTTGACTAGTTGAGAATCAGCCTGTTTGAATGTCAGGAAACCTAACTTCCCCCATGTATGACTGGGAATTCTTTTGCTCCATGCACAGGTGCCTGGAAGCCATAGTTTAATCACCATGATGATGTTACAGTTTGTTCTCTGGAATTTCTTCATGTTATCAGTGTTTAACAGAAATGGTGGGTAGTTTAAGGATCAGCCATTACCAAGAGATTGGAACAATTGTCAATAATTTAACGAAAATCTACAAAAGAATTTTTGTACAAGGTACTTTCTAAAAAAGTAGTACAGTAGGTGTCAAGAATGCTTTTACCCTCTCATCCCTTTCCTTTAATTTGCTTTAATATAATGTTATAAAGGTGTAATGCAACCAAAGTAGAGCTATAGTGATGCTCCAGAAAGCTGTCTACTTTTTGCAGCAGGTACATCAAAAGCATGTCCTGAAGTTACTATGATTTGTGTTAGTATTCACATATTGCCACTGGTTTACTAGAAAAATATTATTGTGGGTGGGGGGGGTGGGGGTAGGGATGGAATAGGGAAGGGGCAAGGGTATTTAAAAACAGGATAGGATGGCAGTAGGAGCAGGAAAGACATAGCAGAAGTGAAGGAGAGAGTAGAAATTACAGATAAGAAGGATGACAATAGGGAAACACAAATGAGTGGAACTTATACAGGCCTTTGAAACTAATGATTTGGGAGCAATACATCGAGTAGTAGAGCTAATAAGGGAGCCAGTGGGTGAAACTACATGTGTAATTAATGTGCATGAATTTTCTGTGCGGAAAATTCCAGTTCATTAAACTGCGCCCAGGCACACATCTAAACATGCACCCTTTGGGAGCAAATTTGCTCCTGATGGGAACAGTTTAGTCCAGAGATGCTCCTGTTCCACTCTGTCCACCATGTGACTGTAAGGGAGCTGCCCTGGAGCTGGGGAAATTGGGGCTTAACCAGGCAGCAGTTTGGCATCATTTGCCTGGGCTGACCGGAAGCAATTGCTCCTGGTCAGGGTCTACACAGGTCCTTCAAGGCATTAGTTAATGGACCGTTTTTCTAGTACCCATATGTACTGGTATTAGCAAATGATGCATTAGACTAACTTAATGCTCATAAATTGGCATGCACATGTAGATGGTGACACTACTAAGCATTATATTAGTCTAATGCATAGTAAAGCATCTCAGATAAATGTAGTGTCATCCCTTTGTCTCCGCACACAGGAATTTTGTTAGGAGGCTTGTTTCTCAACTTGTACCTCTGGTTCATGGGTTACAATACATGGTATCATGAGATCTTCAATTTGTTCCCGCTTTCTTTTGTTGGAAGAGATGCTGCTTCTGTACCTATACTCTACACCTATCTGGATTTGGCATTTTAGGGTCCTACAGTCTCTGATAGAGAGAGCTCACAGTTAAGAAATGTAGTTTGTTCCAAAGAGACTACAGGAATATGATCATGCCATTGTCTTTCACCTCTGCTTACACTTCAACAAAGTAATGTACTATGTTTGCTTGTAGAAATATGTTCTCTTAAAAAAATTACACTGTAAATAGATCCAGATAGTGGGCTACTGTCCTGGACCCAACAGGAAATCTCATTGTTTTTCTTGCAAATGAGTATAAAAAAAGTACCATGCCTCTTTTCAATGGACAATCACTTAGGTTTGTCCTGGATGTCCTAAATATGCTTTGAGTGGCCTTACCCCTTCATATTGTGCAATCTGTGAAGAAATAAAACTAGATAAACATGGGCCCCTTAGTGCACAACAACGGCCTGCTACATTTACGTATTACAGATCTCCATCTCTCCCCCAAAGATAAGAGATTGTTTTCTTACAGGCTAGTTGACCTCCTCCGGCGGGCTTTAAACTAAGTTTGTTGGGGGATGGGGATCCACAGGAGCAAGAGATAACTCAACCAGGTGTAGGACCTGCCCAGGTAAGAGCTCAGGTATATACCAAGGGACCAGTTGTCTCTCAGGAAGGCAGGGGGAGTGCCCAGGGCTCCCACAGGGGGATTAAGGTGTCTCTTCACTAATGCAAGAAGCATGGGGAACAAGCAGGAGGAGCTTGCTCTCCTGCTTGCAAGTAGTAAAATTGACCTGGTTGGCCTAGTGGAGACGTGGTGGGATGAAACTTTTGACTGGGCAGTAGACATAGAGGGCTGTAGATTGTTTAGAAGAGATAGAAAGGGGAAAAAAGGTGGGGGGTGGTTGCACTCTATGTTAGGGAACAGTATACCAGTTCTACCTTCCAAATGGGACCAGAGGAAGGCTTAACTGAGACCCTGTGGGTCAAACTTCAAGGAAGGCGGGGGGAGAGGGATCTGGTGGTAGGGGTTTACTACAGGCCACCACATCAGGAGGAAGAGCTGGATCTGGAATTTTCCAGGCAGCTGGGGGAGGCTGTGCGTGCAAAGGATGTTGTGGTCATGGGTGATATGTTATCCTGACATCAACTGGGAGGAGCAGTTGGCCAAACCTAGCCACTCACGAAGGTTCCTGACGTGCATACAGGACCTACACCTCATGCAGGAGGTATTTGTCCCCACTAGGGAAAATGCCATACTGGATCTGGTGTTAGCCTCTGGGGATGACCTGGTGGGGGAGGGGCTAGTACAAGGGAGGCTAGGAGACAGTGATCATGAAATGATCCAGTTTGTTATTCAGAGAAAGGTGGGGAGGGTAACTAGCACAGCGCAAATGCTTGACATTAGGAAAGCCAACTTCAATGTGCTCAGGGCAGTAGTCAGGGAGGCACTAAGAGCCCAGGGTGTAGCTAGTATGGGGGTCCAGGAAAGGTGGTCCTTCCTCAAGGAGGCTATCCTTGGGATGCAGCAGGACGCAATTCCTCTGCGCAGGAAGGAGGGAAAGGGGTCCAAGAAATCTTCATGGCTGAGCACGGATACCCAAGCTGGCCTGAAGGCAAAGAAAAAAGTGTACTGGTGGTGGAAGCAGGGGGCAGGGACAAAGGAGGAGTACACCTCCCTGACCCGAGGTTGTAGGGATTTGGTGAGGAAGGCTAAAGCAGCTCTGGAGCTTAGATTAGCTTCTGGGATTAAGGATAACAAAAAGTCCTTTTTCAAGTATATAGGTAGCAAGAAGAAGCCTTGGGGTAACACTGGACCCCTATGAGGCAGGGCAGGGCAGTTGGTGACGGATGCACGAGAGAAGGCAGAACTCTTTAATGAGTTCTTTGCCTCCGTGTTCCTTTCTGCTGACAATGGGGTGCTCTCAGGTGATAGCGTAGAGAGGCCCAGGAAGGATGTGAGTCCCTCGACTGTTAGTTCAGACCTAGTTAAGGATTACCTGGAGGGCTTAGATGTGTTCAAGTCAGCGGACCCGGATGACCTTCATCTGCGGGTGCTGAGGGAATTGGCTGGTGTCGTTGTGGAGCCATTGGCACGGCTGTTTGAGGACTCCTGGTGTTCGGGCCAAGTCCCTGAGGACTGGAAAAGGGCCAATGTGGTCCCTATTTTCAAGAAGGGGAGGAAGGAAGAGCCTGGCAACTACCGGCCAGTCAGCCTCACTTCTATCCTGGGGAAGGTCTTTGAAAATATTATCAAGGGCCACATTTGTGAGAGCCCTGCAGGGGAAGTGATGTTGAGGGGTAACCAGCATGCGTTTGTGCCAGGCCTATCCTGCCTGACTAACCTGGTCTCTTTCTATGACCAGGTAACAAAGAGCTTAGATGGGAAGGAGGAAGTCAATGTTATCTTCTTGGACTTCCAGAAGGCCTTCGACACAGTGTCCCACCCAATTCTGGTGGGCAAGCTGAGGGACTGCGGCATTGACGAATGCACGGTCACATGGGTGGCAAACTGGCTCCAGGAGCGCATCTAGAGGGTGGTGGTGGACGGGTCGCTGCCGACCTGGGAGGATGTAGGCAGCGGAGTCCCCCAGGGCTCGGTCCTGGGGCCGGTGCTATTCAACTTCTTCATTAGCGACCTGCATGAGGGTGTGGAGAGCACCCTGTTCAAGTTCACTGATGACACCAAGCTGTGGGGTAAAGTGAATACACCAGCAGGCAGGGACTGCATCCAGGCAGACCTGGATAGGTTGGAGAAGTGGGCGGATCTGAACAGGATGCGGTTCAACAAGGACAAGTGCAGGGTGCTGCACCTGGGGAGGGGGAACCAGTATTATGGTTATAGGTTAGGGGCTGGCCCTCTCGGCTGCACAGAGGCAGAGAGGGATTTTGGAGTCATGATTGACTCCAGGATGAATATGAGTCACCAATGAGATGAAGCAATAGGCAGAGCCAACCGCACCCTGTCCTGCATCAACAGGAGCATCACTAACAGAAGAGGCTGAGAGACCTGAATCTCTTCAGTCTCTGCAAGAGGAGACTGAGGGGGGAATCTTGTGGCTGTCTACAACCTTATCAGGGGCCAGCAGCAGGGACTCGGGGCAAGTCTGTTCACCAGGGCCCCCCCTTGGAGTCACCAGGAACAATGGCCACAAGCTGAGGGAGGACAGGTTTAGGTTAGATATTGGGAAGAACTACTTCACTGTAAGGGTGGCCAGAGCCTGGAATAGGCTCCCCAGAGAGGTGGTGCTCTCACCTTCCCTGGAAATCTTCAAGAGGAGACTGGATAGGCACCTGGCTGGGGTCTTATGATCCCTGCCACCCCCAGTTCTCCTTCCTGCCCATGGCAGGGGGTCGGACTCGATCTGTCTAGGTCCCTTCCAACTCATTGATTCTGTGATCTGTTTTCTATGCCACTGCTTGACTACTACTGATAAACCTTTCAAAGGGTCAGTCAGCAGTGTGAGTAATGATGCCAAAGCACTGACAAATGTTGGCAGCACATACAGGAATTTGAAGACCCTAATGTTCTATTCTTGCTGCCTCTCTCTTTTTTCCTTTTTTTTGGGCCTTGTTCACTACTTTTTCCCTAACTCTACTAATTTCACAGACCAGGTTTTGGGGGTGGAGTTTTGGAGAACTTGCATACCTCCACAGGTTTGGGGACTTATTTGTTCTTTCTTTGTTTCCATCCCATGGAGAACAACCCGTTGACTTGGTCAAATGAATGCTTTGGCCCCTGTTTCCCCAGCATGCCCAAGTCAGATGTTTAAAACAGGACTGATTCACACATACACCTGGCTCTATGGCACATCTGCATGAACATCCCCCTAACCCTGAACTTCCCCCCTCTCTGCCACTCTGCACCCCCACCCCACACACACAGACTGCATGCACACATGCAAGTGCATGCAGTTTGTGGCACCACGAACTACACACATTGCATGTTAAACTGTGCACAGTGCTCAGTGTGGGGGCAAAATTTGCTGCCATTTCCAATTTATTACTGGGTTTTCCAAAATACCATGCACCAGGACAAATGCAGAAACCCTGTGCTGAGGCACACTGCACCCCAGACAGTTGCAGAGAGTTGCTGGGATGCAGTGTGCCTCAAGACAGGGAAGCAGGCAGCACAGGGCTGGCTGCTCCCTTGTCTCTGCATGCCTCAGTGTGGGGGCTCCAAGGCAAGGCCAGTTCTCCCCAGCTGGCTGGAGTGTAGGGTGCCTCAGCACAAGTGCCGCCTGCCAATAGCCCTGCACTGAGACACCCTTTGACCCAGCCACACCCCACCCCCACCACAGCACATGAAGCCTGGTTGAACTAAGTACAGATAGTTTTCCCGCAGTGAGATAAATGTGTCCTGCAATAAAGCGCATGTGCAGGGGCGTGCACTGTGGCACAATGTAGCAGCACAAATTTGTGCTGTTACTATTTGTGCAACTGCAAGTGTATGTCCCTGCATGTCTGGACACAGCCACACTCTACATCCTCAGAATCCCCTGTTTTCCAGCATGCTCAGATAAAACCAGAGCTTGGAGACCTGGGAAAAGGGAGGCAGTATGTTTCTTTTTGAAACTCAGAAAAATGGTTACCTTATGCTGAATGTAAACTGACATCTACCCTACACTGAATGCAAACTGAGATCAGGGTATTGTTACCACCAAAATTTATTTTCCATTTGGGGTGGAGAGTCAATATAGCTTTTGGACAAAATGTGAGGGGCTTTTAAATTGTTTGTTCACTGGCAGTCTGTCTAGTCACTTTGCCTTTTAAAATATCCTAAAATACCAGCCAGATATGGATGAATAAAAACAGAGCACATAACTTTCTAACTGCTAGATAGTGACATTCTCTCTGGGATAAATAGAATACATAATATAATCAATTTTATTGATTGCCAAACTTCTTTCTCAAATAATAGGACTGACAGCAATTTAAAATGCATGACATGAGGTTTTTGCTAAAGATAAGCCTCAAAGCTTAAACAATTATTGCCTATCGTAAGCATGCATTCCTGTGGGTGGTGGTGTGTATGCTAATATAGAAATCATCATGCAGTTATAAATTTAGCACATATAAGAAAAAGCAGATGGCATTAATGTTCCTGTTATTGGACACAGCATTGGAGTCTGCCAACAACCTGCTGAATCATTAATCTAGTATATTATATAAATTTTATCACGTTACAGAATTTTGATTAGAATATAGCAACACCTAATATGCATGACTGACACCTCTTTTTGTTGAGTCAAATCCCACATTGTAGGTTTGCAGCACTTAGTGGGTTTTGGAGAATGAATACATAAGGGAGAATTTAATGCAGTCAATTCTGAGCAGTAATCCCAAGCACAGATAAGGAAGAGTCTGTAAACTGGCAACCTCACCAATACTTCAGTTTTTCATATCAGGATCTGGGAATACCCTTTTTAGTAAAAGGTGGTACAAATAAAGCTTAAGATTTCAAAATGTCTTGCAAAGATGGAACAGATTTGAAACTAGAAAATGTATGACTTTCCAAAATCAAATACCAATAATTGCAGCATTTTAGTTATATATAAATTGATAAGAAATTCATATCATGTTTGCTGAATTTGTATTTTGTGCGTTAAACAACATGATTTGGATAGTGGACAGTCCCAGTGATCCCAAGTTGTTGATACTAGGAAATGTTACAATTCTTGTAACAATCCAAGGGGGAAATTTTCTTTCTACAAGAACCATTTATTGCCAAAATGTTGATGACAACTGAATTCAGCTAAAAGAAGCATTGAAGATGAGTGCACTAGGTAAGGTCTTTAGTCTAATTTTAAGTATTTATGGACCAGGGTGGATAACGATGTGGACACTGAAGTCAGGAGTGGACTGGCCAAGTTCGCCGATGACACCAAACTTTGGGGCAAAGCATCCACGCCAGAAGATAGGCGGGTGATCCAGGCTGACCTGGACAAGCTCAGCAAATGGGCAGACAAGAACCTCATGGTGTTTAACACCGAAAAATGCAAGGTTCTCCACCTTGGGAGGAAAAACCTTCAGCACCCTTATAGGCTCGGCAGTGCTACGTTGGTTAGCACTACAGACGAAAGAGACTTGGTCATCATTGACCACAAGATGAACATGAGCCTGCAATGCAATGCTGCGGCTAGTAAAGTGACCAAAACGCTGGCTTGCATCCAGAGATGCTTCTTGAGCAAATCCTGGGACGTCATTCTCCCCTTGTACTCGGCCTTGGTGAGGCCGCAGCTGGAGTACTGCATCCAGTTTTGGGCTCCACAATTCAAAAAGGATGTGGAGAAGCTTGAGAGAGTCCAGAGGAGAGCCATGTGCATGATCAGAGGTCAGGAAAACAGATCTTACGATGACAGGCTGAGAGCCATGGGACTCTTTAGCCTGGAAAAGCGCAGGCTCAGGGGTGATCTGATGGCCACCTATAAGTTTATCAAGGGTGACCACCAGGATCTAGGGGAACGTTTGTTCACCAGAGCGTCCCAAGGGATGACGAGGTTGAACGGTCACAAATTCCTGCAAGACCGTTTTAGGCTGGACATAAGGAAGAATTTCTTTACTGTCCAAGCCCCCAAGGTCTGGAACAGTCTGCCAGCAGAGGTGGTTCAAGCACCTACATTGAACACCTTCAGGAGTAAATTGGATGCTTATCTTGCTGGGATCCTATGACCCCAGCTGACTTCCTGCCCTTTGGGCAGGGGGCTGGACTCGATGATCTCCCGAGGTCCCTTCCAGCTCTAATGTCTATGAAATCTATGAAAATCTATGAAATCAACATTGAACAAAAATAAAAAATGGATTTTTATTTAAATCTGATTTTTTAAATTTAATCGTAATTTTTTGTTAAGATGTTTGGTTATAAGTTTATAAGGTATAAGGGTAGTTTTAATTTAAGATATGTTAAAGCTCAAAGATATCATCATGGAATAGGGTTTATAACTTCTAATTATATACTATTTGAAACAATATATTCGTGTAACTTCTTTAGAAAAGTTTTAGAAATAGGTCACAACAGGCCATGGATTATATTAGGGGCCCAATCTTATGGGGTTCCCAGAGGCTCATCTATAGGAGGAGTCTGGAGATAAATGCAAGGAGGGAGGGGCAATAGAAACAAAAGAGAAGCATTTTAAGTAGAATAATCCAGGAGTCTTGAGGGATTAGTTTCTAAGTATAGCCTCTTCATTGATTTGAGATCTAGGAGGGAATGTTATGATAGAAGGGAAAATGTATTATGGCAGCAGGCTTGCCAAGCCATAAAAGAGAGATGAAAACAAAAATGAGAAGAAATCTAGAAGAAAGTGAAGAAAGCCCCAAGCTAATAACATATGGCTGCAGAGCTCATTGGATATCTTCGTAATATAGCATAGCAAAAACATCTGTGGTTAATCTAGTGAATTGGACATAGTTCACTTTCCAATGGCTTCACAAGTATCTGCATCAATTAGCTTTGTAAATAAAATAACCAAATCATAATTCAGTAGCTGCAAAATTTATCTGAAAACATATCAAAATAATTCACTGCCTTTAAATATATAGTGTGTACCTTGTAAAGATGAAACCTACATCTACCTCTGAGTTGTGACTAATATGTATTAAGGATATAGCAAGCAACAAGAATGCACTTTTTGTAGAAAACAATGATTAAATTGAGGCTTCCTGACCAGTGATTTAAATCAAATTGATTTAAATCAAATCCACCCTGTTATGGACTAGATTCATCGGAAGGTCCCAGCAACTTTAGACCATCTCAATAAATGCAAGGGTGAACTTGGAGATGATTAAGGAAGAAGAACTATAGAGAGCTTGGGTCTCATTAAAAGAAAGTATCAAAGATGTAGGATTGACTGGAAGGATCGAAACTAGCTGGGTAAAGATAGAGTTGACAGTTTTCAGCATAATGGTGATAGTTGAAGTAGTGTACATTAATGAAATCACCAAATGAAAGGGTATACATTGAAAAGAGAAAAGCACCAACAGCTCTGTGGTGTTCCTATTAATAGTGGGAGGAAGAGATGCTAATAGAAATGATGGAGACAGATGGATAATTACAGATAGAATAAGAAAAGGATAAAACAACAGAAACCCCATGTGGATGTTAAAAGGAAGGGTGTGACTAACTCTAAAAAGCCACACAGAGGTGGAGTGGAGTGGAGGCTTTAAGGATTGGACAGGGAGAGGTCTTGTGTTTTATCTTTGTAAGAGTTTCAAAGGGTAGGATGCAAACAGAGGGAGGTCTGTGAACTTTAGGCAATAACTGCAAATAGTATTTTTAAAGAGCATAAAAGCAAAGGGAAGATGTGATGGTAGGTAGAAGTAGATGAGAAAAGCCATGAACACAAGTTAGGAGACAAGCGAAAATGGCGTTGTTGGTACAGTGTCAGAAAAAAAAGGAACTTATTTACACCTCTTTAAAAACCAGTCTACAATAAATGTTGCTGTGGTGTAGCTACATGAGTATTGTGTCTTTCAGGACAGTACTTAGCTCATGGAGTCACAGTCCTTCTGGTTTACTGTCCTCTTTGACCCACCTATCTTCCCTTTTTGATGACCTAGTGAAGCAACTTCAAAAGAAGGCTAGAGAGGCCTCTGAACAATGCCTAGCCCATGGCCTGGTAGAAAAGGTACTTTACTGGCAAGCATGAGATGTTGCTTCAAATCCCTGTGAGTAAGGCAAGCATGAGAACCTGGATATATCATACTATGGTCAAGTGTTCTAACTAGTAGAAGATTAGGCTAAGAGATGGAAAGACCCTCCCCTTCCAAGACTTACTAGTCATAGTTTTTTTTTCTCCCTCCAACCACACTTTCAAGCACCTATATATCTGACTCAGGCAACTTTCATTTATCATAGAGAATGTGCAGACATAGTTCTGCAGACAGAAATAAAATCTAATATCTTTCTTTCAAAGTGGCCAAAAATGCTTCTTACTTACACAACTGCATTTGGACAGGTAAGTAGCACTTAAACACATGAAAGTGAAAGAGGATTTGTCCCTTTCTCTCCAGAAAGGCCAATAAAGCACCCTTTCTTTTGTAATCTAAATCTCCTTTGGTAGGTAATGTTTGATCAATCTTGCCAGATAGTCCTCTACACCCCCAGGTGATCTGCTACCGTGTTTCTAGCCCACTTGGATAGCTGTTTCTTTTTGGTAACTGCCAACTCTTTGCCCTGGAGTGTTTCCACCTTTGACCAAAGTGATATCAGTAGGGCTGTGCAAAATAGCTCTGTTCCAATTCTGATTTGGATTTGGACGTTTTGGAGGGACAGCAGTTTGATTTGCTGTTTTGGATTACTGTCTTGATTCGATTTGGTCAAATCTGTTTTGGAATTTCAGCACTGATTCGGAGATTCGGCCATAGACTATAATGGAGAATCACTAAAATACCTATAACTTTGTCCTTTTTTTGGTTGATTTGGGTGACAGCAGCAGGGGTGGTAGCCCCTTTTGTGGCCATGAAGTCTGCCAGGTTTCAAGGAGATAAGTGCAGGGGTTTCTGTGAAACTGCATCTCAAACTGTTCAAAGCAAAACTTGTGACGTGTGTGTTAAAGGGTGTGTGTAAGTTGTAGCCATGTTGGTCTAAGAACACAGGCAGACAAGATCCTTTGGGTTAATCTGATATCTTTTGTTAGGCCAACTAAGTAATTGAAGAAATATATCTTAGTAAGCTTTTAAAAACCCTTTGTCAGACTGAGGAAGCATCTGCAGTTGGTGTGTGCGCTTCCTGGATGGAAGGAATAATAAGCCAGAGTCTGGGATGCAGGGAATAAAGCCAGTCAGTGAAAATGTAATTGAGGCATCAGGGGGTGAGAGACAGGCTGGGCGGGGAGAGGTAGGTAGCAGGTAAAAGTGGAGAGGTACCTAGGGAGTCAGATGTTGGGCAGGTTATAGTGTGTCATAAATTCACTGTCTATGTTGAGTCCATGAGTTTCTGAGCCCATCAAGGGCTCAGAAACTCATGGACTCAACAAAGACAGTGAATTTATACATTATGGGGTGATATCTAGGGTGTCACAGCTCCGTAACTCTCCTACACTGCAGACCATGCCTCACAGATGGCATCCCAGGCAGCTAAGTTCACCTGGCGCCTCACAGCTCCACTGCAACCAGCAACCCTCAGGCCCCTCAAAGATCTTGCAGGTCTGGGCTTCTCCTGCCACACTACCAGCAGTCCTACCAGGCCGCCTGACCCTGGCAGGGTTGCAGTTTTAGGTCATGCCCAGGTCTTCCTTCCCCATAGCCCCTAACCATACCTCCAAGTTTTTCCTGGCACAGGAGCTGAGCAAAGAGATGTTCTTCTCCTGCTGGCTGGTGATACAGTGAGTGCTGCCTCCAGCTCTGAGATTGGGGCATTAAATGGTTGTGAAATCAAACCAAATTAAAAAAGGAAATCAGTGCAGATGGAGTGAGGAGGGTGGCACTCACTCAGTCTGCATGTGGAACTTGGGGAACCCCAGCAGTGGGAGGTTCACCTTCAGGAACACCAGCTGCTCCACCAAATCAGGATCCAAGGAGGTGCAGTGGGTGTCACAACATCCCCAACAATACTGAACACCCTCTCGGTTAGAACACTGGTTGGTGGACAGGACAGGTGTTCCTGGGCAACCCTGGCCAGATCCTGCCACATGTGGCTGCAGCTTGCCCAACAGGCCAAAGGGTTGCAGAGCAGCGGCTCCACGTCCTCCGCAAGATAGGTAGCCACTGAGGCCTTGGTGTTACCTGCCTGATGCTGGGGTCTGGCGCATCTGGACCCCAACATGGAAGCCATGCCCTTGGCCCACAACGGCAGCACCTGTGGTGGAGGAGACTGACTTTTAGATAGAGTGCTGGCATGGGAAAATGGATCACCCTCTTCCAAGGCCCCCCGCCTCTGCCCTTCTGCCTCCCTGACTCTGTTCACCAGCACCTCTGTCCAGTGATCTAGGGTTTTGCTGCTGCAGAGGCTCCCCTTCACCCTCAGGTCACACATGCCCATCAGCATGTGGACCGTACTAGACCGCAATGGATCCAGCCATTTCTTGATGCCCTTCTTCAGCTGCTTCACCAGTGCCTTTGTATGTATAACCTATATCAAATACCATAAAGGACTTGTTCATTTTCTCTGTTGTCTCTGTCTACATGTTGGACTGAAAGTCCAATAAGTAGTGGCACAACACTAATAATGGAGTTAAATCTTGATGGTTCTTAAAAAACACCTGATACCTAGGGCGGTGCGAAGCTTCCACAGCCATTTCATTTTGGAGGTGTTTTGGCCCATTCTGGCACCCAAAACACTGAATCCAAATGGGAGTCTGAGAAAAACCTCCAAAATGAAATGAAAGCATCCAGAACATTTAGGAAAATTTTGGAGTTTCAGATCTGGGCTTGCAGGTAAACAGAAACTAAGAAGAGGAAGAGGGGCGGCAAGACTGCTCTGATATTGACATCTATAGCTGGCCGGTGTCTGTGATTATAAGTTATATATACACCTGGTAAGAGTGGCTTGCCCCAGCCAGGAACATTGTTCCCCTGGAACTTCTCCATTTGGTTCTGAAGCTCCCTCACTATGGAAATCACCTGGCTAAGGAGGGCATCGCCAGTGCGGAGGCTCTTGGTGGCTTCAAGGAATGGCTTGAGGACCACCAGGATCTGGGAGATGGTATCCCATTTAGCTTTGTTAAGGGGCCACTGAACCCAATCTCCCTGAGCAAGGCCATTTCATGGATGGCCTTCTGTTGCTACACCAGCCTTTCAAGCATCAGGTTGTGGAGTTCTGCCGAGTCTCCACATCCTGCATGATTTTGTGCTGTGGGATGCTCAACTCATCTTGTTAATCCTGGAGTATCTTGTCCCCCTTGATGCTGCAGTGGAAGTAGCCTACCATCTTCCTGCATTTTGAAATGAGCTGGCTGGTTGTGACGGCACCCTCACTGGCAGCCCTGTCCCCCTCCAAGGTGTCTCTGACTACAAGGTGAAACTTGTGTGCCACACAGCAGATGCCAACAAAATTGACATCATGCACCACCTTGACCATATTGGCCCCATTGTTGGTGACCATGAACCTATGGGTGAGCTTGCCGTGCCCAACGAGTGACCCCTGCACTATGCAGTTCATAGCCCCTGTGGCAGGAAGCCACCTTTGTTTCTCCCCAAAATCTCTGTGCTGTGACAATTTGATTAGGATGAGCCCAGCAGAAGAGGCACACCTTTACCCTATCTCTTTAGGTAACCTGAGCTGGCTACATTCCTGGGGGTGGGGGGGACCTGCTCCCTCTGCCTACGTGACTGGTATCAGCTACCTGGGTGAGGGGCTTCTACCTGGTGGGCTAGAGTCTGCCCGGCAACTAGTAATGTATTTCAAATTGGTTGGCCGACAGCCAACCGGAGCTGGCCTCCACTGGACCAGGTGAATGAGGTCATAGGGGCTATATAAGTTAAGACTGCCCAGGACGAGGGGGCAGCAGCCATACAGGGGACTCAGACTTAGAGAGGAGCTTTACCATCTGAAATTGGCTTTCGCCCCCATAACTCATGAGTGAGGTACAGCCTGCTTCCAGAGGGAATCTCCAACAGCCTCTGGATGATGCTTGTGGGTAAGCTACTCGAGATCTGATTAGATATACAGCTGGCAGTAACTCAGATGCGTGATCAAAAGGCTACCTCAGCCAGACTATTTTGCTCTATGGGATTTCTATGAGATTGCTCTATCCTGTACCCTATTTTCACCCTACCCCTGTAATCAATAAAGTTCTCCTTTGTGATCAGTGTAGGAGAGTTATTGAGGGGTGGGTATAAATTATGCCTGAGAGGTCCCTGAGGTCTGTGGACTAAGAGGGACTTTCCTTTTTGGCCCCCAACTTGGGGAAGTACCTCAAGTGCCTGTACTGGGTCGAGTACCCATAGGACTATTAGGCCTGTGTTTCCCTGAGGACACAGGACCGAGAAAGTCCCTTCTCAGGGTGGTGGCATCTTATGTTACCCCCAGGCTAGTGAGTGTGCTCCAGGAAGGGAGAAAGGGGTCAGCCAGACGTGAGACACCCCTAGGGAGGCACTTGGAATGTGGAAGGTGGTCGGGTGCAGGGAGGTGGGTGGCTCAATGCAGGAGCACCCCCTAATGGCCCGCCACAGCCCCCATGATCTCTGTTTCCATGTGGGACTGATACATCACCTCTGCTTGAAGGAGAGCCCACCAACAGCCTGCCTGATCACACCAGTGCCGTGTGAGGGAGAGGTAGGCATGATCTCCACTCTGACTGCTCCAGATGCCTGAGGTGAAGTGCAAGGCCACCTGCAGACCTGCTTTGCACAGCTCCTCCCTTGACTACTCCTTGCATCCCTCATACAGAGAGGGCACCACCATCCATACTGCTAAAAGCGGTACATGCACGCACTTGGTAGATTGGGGCCACAAGCACCATAAGCTGCCTGAACCCTGGTCACTCAACTGAGGAGAAGGGCTGGCCATCCAGAGCAACCGTCCCCCCAATGCTCTGGGTGACCTCACTCACCTTTGCAACACGCCCTCCCTTTGTGTCTGCCTTTCTCCCACTGGTCTAGGGTGGCCTGCCTCTGCTTCTGGAGGATGGGGACTTTGGAACGAGACGGGGACTTCCCTTTGGGCACACTCCCACTGGTGCCAGGCTGAGGAAGAGCAAGGGCAAGAGGGTGGTGCCTCTTGAGATGCATCAGCATCCCTGTGGTGCTGAAGTGTTTTGCCTCCGTGCCCCAGCTGGTCTTGCTTTGGCAGTACTGGCAGACAGCATATCTGGGATCATCTGCCACCTCAAAATGATCCCACACTACACCACCCCCTTGCTTCTCAGGTGCGGGTTGGGATCCTGCCTTATCCCCCTCCTCAGTAGGCAGTGGCACAACAACAGGAGGAGCTGACTCAGCTGAGCCTTCACAACCTCAACCTCCTCCAAAGTGCCTTCCAGAGAAGGAGACCTGACTCATGGGGAACTTTGAGGGCTGTGGAGCACAAACTCAGATTTTCCCTCCTTCCTCAGAATTTCCTTTGCTACGGCACTCAGGTCCCCTGCTTCAAGACTCAGCTCCTCCTCTGGCAGTGGAAAGCTCAGACTGAGAACTGAAATTGGTGTTGAGGAGACTATCATGCTGGAACTTGTGGTCATTATAACTGGTGTTAGCGGAGGTGGTACAGGTGCTCCCACCTCCTTGCTGCCACTACCAACAGAAGCCTCATGCCTGGGAGAAAAGAGGCTGTGTCTAAGTTTGGAGGGGGGGGGGACTTACAGCTCTCCCTCTGCCCCCTCTCATTCCCCTACCAGAAGATCTGGCACCTGCCTTTCCATGAACTTCATGTTTAGTGTGCTAGAAAATGTGTTTCTGTGTGTGTATATGTGTAGTGCTTCCCTGCACAGTGATGAGACACTGCCAGGGAAAGAAGCACAGCTTTCTTTTTGTTTGGTTGGGTGGGGGCGGGGGATAACAAGAAGAGATAACAGGGTTTTTGGGAAAGAAAGAGTTGAAAGGGATAACAATAGGGAGGGTAGGCAAGAGTAAGTGGGAAAGGATTGGCTGCAACTTGATAGGAAGCAACTACCAAGCTGCAAGCTTCCAGATGCTGCTTTCTGCTGCTATTCGTGCTGCAAACACAGACACAGCTGAGAAATGGCAGAAAGGAGTTCATACACAGAGCCTTATATGTTGTTTCTCCATCCCTCCCCAGAGCACTGGGATTGAAGGGACCTCAGGGACAGATTGCAGACACTGGCCAGCTACAGATGGCAGTATAAGAGCAGTCCTGCCACCCCTTTTCCCCCTCCCTCTTCTTAGTTTATGTTTCCCTGCAAGCCCAGTTCCAAAACTTCAAAATTTTCTAAAATGTTCTGGATGCTTTCATTTCGTTTTCGAGCTTTTTCTCAGTCTCCCATTTCGATTTGGTGTTTTGGGCACCAAAACACCTCCATAACGAAATGGCTGCTGAAGCTTTGCACAGCCCTAGGTATCAGGTGCTTTTTAAGGACCATCAAGATGTAACTCCATTGTTAGTGTTGTGGCACTACTTATTGGACTTTCAGTCCAACATGTAGACAGAGACAACAGAGACGATGAACCCTTAAGAAGTCCCTTATGGCATTTGATAAAGATTATATATACAGAGAAGTCATAATCTGAACCTGAAATTTGAAAATTTCAGGTAGACAGATGCCCCATATTGTTCCACATATCATTGGGCAACAAGGAAGGGCAAGAGACAGTTATATCAAACAGATGTGTACATACTAGGCAATGCATATGGTAAAAAAGAATCAATTATATCAGGAATACAAAACAAGGAAACCTACTGAATTAGAGCTCAGCCTTCATGATTATGGCTAAATGTGACAGTACTTCATTTCAGGCTATGCATTTTTAATGACTTATAGGAGTATGTATTTTGCACTTACCAAATGAAAGCAACAATTCTGTGTAAAAAGTTAGCAGATCAAGTTGCAATATCAGCAGAGGCCTATTGGCTTTTATTTGAAAAATGTCCCTTTTACTATGAATAAATAAAATCAAAGTTTTATAAAATGATCCTTGATAAAAGTAAATCAAAATGAAAAGACAAGAATGCAGTTGTAGTAGTAAATTTCTTAAAACCTTCAAGCCATTGGAATGTTTTCTATAAAACATAACTATTTAATTTTAGAAGCTGAGTTATAAAATAAAGACAGCTGGCAAAGTCTTTGTTTTGGCCAACTGCATTTCAGAGCTATGTAAAAACAACTAGAGATACCCAGATTGAGATGTTGGCTGCCAAAACAGCTAACCAATGTACAAAACTAAGATGATTTATCACAGAAGATATGAAAACACTACTACTTTTGTATTGGAAGCCCAGTGCTTAATGCTCATAACGGGGGAAGATACTGATTTGTTGATTAGTCTGGGATTTTTTCCTCTTTTACTGAGAATCAAACAAAAGTAATGAAATTTGCATGTGAACGCTAAGATTTATGCAGACTTTCCTGACTATTTTGGTTATGAATTTTAAATATTGCAAATCATATTAATAATTTAATTAGATTTGAGAAGTATTTGAATAAATTAAATGCACAAAGTCTATCTAAGAAAGCTGTGGTAATGTCTCTTAAGGCATTTGTGGTTTTAGTAAATGATTTGAAGGAGAGAGTCCTTTAAAGCAAATGGGGAAACAAGTTTTCCTTTCCATTTTAGTCATGCCAATAATACTCTGCTGGAGTAAAAGAAGCAACACATACATGTATTTGTTACCTTTGACCAAAGTGATACAGAGTGCTTTCAAAAGTTATAGAGGAATCCACTTTGTGTCTGCACCATCATTTCCTTCCCTCTTCTCCCTCTCCATCCTACCGCCTGTATGCACACACACATACACACACACATACACACACACCCCTGTATGTTCTGCTTTCTTTTGCTGTTAGCATCTATCAAGCTTTCCCCTTTGCTGGTTGATTCACTATTACACCTTCAAAGAAAGTAAGAGTGCATGAGGAAATTCCCTTACTCCCTTTCATGGGCCACCTATATCAAGATCATAGGTGTAGGTCCAAGAACAGCCCTCAGGGCTCTGCTAGTTCCCAGCCCATCAGGCCAAGCAGGACAAGGAATAAAATACTTGCTTAAAATAGTTAAACCTAGACCAGGTGGAAGCATTGAAGAGTTTATTGGGAACAGTACAAATGGCTATTATGACATAAGGATCTCCATCAGCAATTCTGGCCAAAGACCTCCCTCCCATTGTCACTCTGCAGCAGTCCAACAATGAAAGTACCCTTGAGTACTTGCATGGTAAGTCTAAAGTGGGACTGAGACCTTTTAAAGAATGGGCCCATATGAGGTAGCCATTTCTGTCAGAGAGAGCAATTAGATTCACCAGAAATATACTCTTCACAGAAGTCAATGAGCAAGGCAGGGAGACCTGAATGCTTTTTTTTTTTTTAATCATTGCACTTAAAATTGTGGGTATTCTTATGTTTTATTAGTTTTGCTTTCATGAATTTGTGTTTGTACACCTTTATATGTAGGTAGAGTGCTCAGGAGGTTTCAGACAGAGACAGAGACTTTCATGCCAGATCCAGGGAAATTACACCGGTATAAAACCAGATGGATTAGAATTACGATCTCTGTCTCCATCTGAAATCCAATGTGGGAATCAGATTGACATCAAGCCCAGATAATCTTTGCTTGTTACCCTACACAAGCACCACCACAACAGCTTCCTCTGAGTCTATGCTGCTTTGACCTCTGCCTCTCTGACCTGATCTTTTCAGACCATCGCCTCTAGTGCTCTACCTACTTCATTTAAGATCTGATCTCTCTGTTAAAGGATTTTGCATGTGCATGCTATTTCTGTCAATAATCAAAACCAGTAGTGTAATGGAGGAGAATAACAGGGGCAGTAGACCTGGGCACTGCTTTTGTTAGAGAGCCAGAAATGGCTAACCATGCCATCACAGTCAGTGCAGATGCCCTGCTGCAGCTCTGATCAGAACTCCTCCACCCACCTTTGTAAGACTTTGATGGCCCTTTTAATGACTATCTCACATTTACGTTAGAATGCAGCAATACTTAAACAGTTAAATAATAGCTCTGCAGTCTTATCAGAACTTCATAAAGTGATTGTTCAATATGGCAACCTGATCATTATTCTGGTGTAAAAGAGGGATAGTCTTTAAATAAAAATAATTTGAATACAGCCTTTTAATAGGAGTTGACAGAGACTAATGCAGGATTCCCACTGATATGCTGACCAATCTCTAGGACTTTCACATAGCATGAAGGTGCACGGGTCCTCTGAATCACCTAAGAAACCTACTGAACTTACCGTTGCATACATCGTGGAGTTTAATAATTATGGTCTATAACTGTTATGATTGTCTTCCCTCCAAATGCCAAAGCTTTCCTGTATCTTATCTAGGATGCAGACTATTAATATTAGTCCACCATGGAAAAGTTACAGATTCAGTTAGTATCCAGACCAGTTTATGGGACCTATGGCTCTTTTACCAAGGCACCAATGGTCAGATATCACAGCTGTCTATCCTATTGGCTGCAAAGGCCCCTCTCCTTACCAAACAATATCTTTGTTCACCTTTCAGAAATGAAGGATATGAACCATAGGGAAATACCTTTTTCCATACTTATCAATTTTTACTGGATTGTCTTCCAAAAGCACCAGATAATTATGAAACTACTGATGAATTTACTCAAAGTATGAAATTCATATTAACTTCAGTTACAATCTGTGAGAAAAATGACACAATCAAGTTCCATTACCAGAAAAATAAAATTGTTCTCTTTGTAGCAAACTGATCATCACCACTGCCTGTATGATATCCACTATTTCTTGAAAATGTTAGGTTCTGCTTTAAAATATTTTAAGTCAGGAAAACATTTTTACTCCATAACACTTTTAAATTATGTTACTCTTTTGGTTGGATAATATTCAGTTCTTAGTAGTGGAGGGCAAAGCTACATTATCTACCATTTCATTATTGTACTAACAGCAGTTCACTTGCTGTTTTTACAGTGTGCATAAATTAATCGTTTATGCGTTAAAGATTCTTCTGCTGTTTATTTGAGATTGAGCATATTATTGAAAATTACCTTAAACACAATCCTAATTTCCCTATTTCAAATCCTCTCTAGAGGCAAAACCGACTAATTCCTCTTGTTATCAAATAGATTATTGTTAATATTTTAAACTACAACTAAGTATACAGTTTACATAGATTTCATATGCTGTATGGGCCCAAATACTACTGCCAGGGGGAAAAGTAAAAAACATTAAACAAGAAAAGGTACAAAAGACTTGATAGGTTAAAAGACTTGAAACTAATAGTGCCTGGAATTGACTGAGCAGCATTGTGCAGTAGGGTGCTGATATATTAGACTGTTTCTAAACTTGATGAAATATATACGTACATGTTTTAAAGGAAAAGCACTTAAAGGACATATTCGATCATCTGGCTGGGCTGCACATGGGACAGAATTTAGGTGAGAAATGCTGAAGAAAATGGCTGTAAATCACTTATTCAAAATCCTGGAATCAGCGAGAGATCAAATTGGCACCTAGTGGGCACATCTACCTGCATTAATGCACCATAAGTGCAGCACATTAAATATAGTACCTGTAATAACAGGTACTAAACTTAATGTACTGTAATCGGCGCTACTGCACAGTAGCACCAGTGCACATCTTTTATGTGATGCTAATGCATGGTAGAATTAGTTTACTGAACTTCTAGTGTCTTATGTAGACGCATTGCCAGTGTAACTTAGAACCGCTTTTAAAAACTGAAGTAGCTGGAGTGATCTTCTATGGACCTCTCCTCCAACTAAGTATTTTCAGAGAGATGTGTGCTACAGCTCTGTCCCCATCATTTGAAGAGGGAGCAAGCAAGCAATAAAAAGTCAGTATGGTGGGCTGGATCAGAATAAGCCTCTACTACCTTTATCATCTCAACTCTATACAAAAAATATGTGATGTGAAAAGTGGTCCCCAGAGTCTTGATGTTACCTATATTACACTGATGCAGGAAATGTCAATTATCGCTCAGGCAAAAATGGCCTCAAGCTATCCTAGTATCCACAAGAGATTAAATTCCTTGCATTCTCAAGACAAAAAGAGCAATCCATATGTAGTAGTTTTATATTTTGAAACTTTGAAAAAATAATTCTATACATGCAACAGACACTAAGCCAGATCCTCAAGGGCTGTAATTTAACATAGCTTCTACATTGCCAATAGAATCACATGGATGTACACCAGCTTACAATCCAAGCCCATATGGTAAATGTAATTCAAGTGTTACTTCCTACAGAAGGTAGGACTGCTGAAAATATTAATCAGATCCATATAATTATGAACAAATATACAGTGGAATTTTAAAAAGTACTTTATATAGGGCCAAGAGCCCTACTTCTGAAAGGCATTTAGTCATCTTAGTCTACATTTATTGGTAAGTTCTAACTTTGTACTTATGCATGCAGAAAATGTTTCTAAAAGAAATCTTATGTGGCAGAACTTCATCAACCTAAAATTAATCTTATATGCCCTTGAAATTTAATTAAACCAGATACTCTTCTAAATTGTTTGTTCACCATATGCTGGGAAAAGAATCGCAAAATTAAATGAATAAATCACATTGGAGAGGAAATTGAATATGTTGTTTGAAACCAGCTTCTCTCTCATTTCCCTTTTTGTTAAAACTGAATCAATATTGGCGGTTAGTCATTTAAAACTAGTCTGGACAAAGCGTTGAATACATTGTAGGTAGTGACCTTATGTGCTTAGGAGGATTGGACTAAATGCACTAACAACTTTTGCATTCCTAACTACTATGATTTGAAGTTAGTGCCATTAGAGATGACAGAGTATAAATAAATGACTGAGATCCATGTAGTATGCTCATGTAGCATGGGAGTTAGGGGAAAAAAACAAGAGAAAATAAATTTTCTTATATTCATGTTGCCCACTCAACAGGATCCAAAGACATTAACTTGTTTAGAACAGAAGGTGATCTTGTTCACAATGGAGAAAAACGAATGGTAAACAAAGAAACAATTTCCCTCTTAGTTTCCTCTTTGCTTTATAAAAAACTATTTTGATCCTGCACCTAAGAACACTATATGACACAAGGATAATTCCATATTTACCTGAGTACAAGATTCTCCCCACCCATTTTTTTTCCCCATGGAGGAAAAAAGCCCCTCATCTTATAACTGCATACAAGTAAACCTCACTAAATACATTGTCTACCATTAAGCTGCTGGCAAAAGAGGCAGTTCAAACTCAGCAATGCAAAACCAACCGGGAAGTTTAAGTGCAGCCAATACGAAGCATGACTACAAAAGACATGGCCCACATTGGGCAAACATACTGGGAATGTCTCCTAGTTAAAAGGGAGGCGCACACCCAATGGAAGGGAGGGGCCATCACCAGGGAGGTTTATACTGCGGTTGCTCGGGGATGCCGGAGGTGGGGGGGGCGGTCAAGAAGGCCAAGGCGGAGATGGTACTGGAACTAGCTTCCCGGATCAAGGACAACAAGAAGTCCTTTTTTAAATACACAGGGGGCAAAAGAAGGTTCCAGGTAACATGGGGCCCCTGCAGCACACGCTAGGAAAGTTGGTCGTAACACCAGATGACAAAGCTAACATATTTAATGATTTTTTGGCCTTCATTTTCCGTAGCAGGGACTGGAACAGTCACCCATGCTTCGGGCCCCCTTAGATCCTAGGGGAGGCGCACCTAGGCCAAGGGTTAGTGAGGAACTAGTTAGGGAACTTCTGGAGGGACTGGATGTATTCGCATCAGCTGGTCCAGATGATCTCCACCCTTGAGTACTGAGGGAATTGGCTGAGGTCATTGCAGGACCCCTGGCACGGCTTTACGAGCACTCATGGTGCTCTGGTGTGGTGCCAGAGGACTGGAAGAGGGCCAATGTGGTTCCCATCTTCAAAAAGGGGAGGAAGGAGGACCCAGGAAACTACAGGCCAGTTAGTCTTACCTCAATCCTTGGCAAGCTTTTTGAGAAAATTATTCTGGCACATGTCCACGAGGGGCCAGCAGGGGAGATTATGCTTAGGGGCAACCAAATGGGTTCATTAGCGGCAGGTCCTGTCAGACCAACCTGGTGGCCTTCTACGACCAGATCACCAAATCCTTAGATGCAGAGGTAGCAGTGGACATAGTCTTCCTGGACTTCTGGAAGGCCTTCGACACTGTCTCTCACCCCGTTCTCATTAAGAAACTGGGGGGACTGTGGTGTTGACACCCATACAGTCAAATGGGTTGCCAACTGGCTGGAGGGCTGCACCCAGAGAGTGGTGGTGGATGGGTCATTTTCGACCTGAAGGGATGTGGGGTTCCGCAGGGCTCGGTCCTCAGGCCTACACTATTCAACATCATCATCAGTGACTTGGACGAGGGGGTAAAGAGCACCCTGTTCAAATTTGCTGATGACACCAACATGTGCTAGAAGGGAGGAATAGGCTGCAATCAGACCTATACAGATTACAGGGGTGGGCGGATGAGAAGAGGATGGGATTCAACACCGACAAGTGCAAGGTGATGCACCTGGGGAGGAACAATCAGCACCATACCTACAGGCTGGGGAACTCCCTTCTTGTCAGTACAGAGGTGGAAAAGGATCTTGGAGTCATCATTGATGCCAAGATGAACATGGGCCGGCAGTGTGGGGATGCAGTCAAGAAGGCCAACCGCACTGTGTCATGCATCCACAGATGCATCTCAAACAGGTCCAAGGAAATGATCCTCCCCCTCTATGCGGCACTGGTCAGGCCACAGCTGGAGTACTGCATCTGGTTCTGGGCGCCGCACTTCAAGAGGGATGTGGACAACATGGAGAGGGTCCAGAGGAGGGCCACTCATAAGATCAGGGGGCAGCAGGGCAGGCCCTATGAGGAGAGGCTATGGGACCTGAACCTGTTCAGCCTCCACAAGAAAAGGCTGAGGGGGGATCTAGTAGCCTGTTACAGACTAGTCAGAGGGGACCAGCAGGCATTGGGGAAGTCCCTGTTCCCCCATGCACTACCAGGTGTGACCAGGACTAACAGTCACAAGCTGGCAGAGGGTAGATTTAGGCTAGATATCAGGAGGCGCTACTTCACAGTCAGGGCAGCTAGGATCTGGAACCAACTTCCAAGAGAAGTGGTGCTGGCTCCTACCCTGGGGGTCTTTAAGAGGAGGTTAGATGTACACCTTGCTGGGGTTGTTTGACCCCAGTACTCTTTCCTGCCGTGGCAGGGTGTTGGACTTGATGATCTGCTCAGGTCCCTTCCGGTCCTAGAAACTGTGAAACTATGAAACTGATGAGAACCTACCACAAGAATAGATTAGTGCAGTCCATCTGAATAAGACATAAGTTAGTGTGCATTAAGTGTAGTTCCCCGCACTGCCAACTATTTTTCAGGTCATGGTGACCTATGACATTGCATACAGTCCACCCAGAAGTGCTCTGTTGTTCCCTCTTAACCTGGTACATACAACTGCTAAACAACTGGTGTAGACCTGCCCTCCATGAGGTGAAACTGAACCAGGTTCCTCTGTGCCTCATCTGCATATACATTTTTGGGACATCTAAGGACTTGTAACAAGAACACCTGGTTCCATTCATGAGTGTGGGTTAATTAGAACATGAATCCTTTGTGTGGGGTGTCTGGAGTACACACACATACTGAGCAGTGCTAAGCATGGAGTCAACATGGCTTGAAATGCTGTTGACTGGTGGGCCCAGCCCAGTGAACAGTGTGGTAAATCATGAGCCTTTTTGTTTTAGGCTAATATTATACATAGTTTATACTACATGTAATTGTCTGCCAAAATGCTGTGCAGAAGTATCTGTGCTAAAATTTGTAGCAGTTTAAATAAAGGCAACATGAGTTAATTTTGGATGAGCTAACTATAGGTACTACATGCAAATTGCTACAGCCATGTTTTATTTCAAGATTATTGTTTTCAGATTTGTTCCTCATTTCCATGTGCTCAAAGAGAGTAGGGTCTGACAGTAAGAAGAAGGTCAAGGACTGCCAGGGGGAAAAGTTGAGGGGAAGCAGAGAGCAAAAGGCACCTGACCCCTCAGATTTATCGTCTCTCTTGTAACAGTAGGAAGGGGACAAATTCAAGGCAAACCTCCAATGATTAGATTCTATACCTGGCAACTTATAGAAAATGTATAGATTTTCTATATATAGAATCTAATTACAGGGGTGTCATTTTATAATGAGGGTCATCGTCTGTTTGAGTAAATACAGTACACATAACTGCATTAGGAAATAAATTCCATTGAAAATGTCTAAATTTATCTGTATAACACCCACATATTGCATTTGATTTTCAGAAGAAAAACTAAAAATACTCAACTATATGAAAGTCAGGAAATGAACTGTTATGGGTTACATATATGAGTTCCATTTTGCCATGTATTTCTTTTTCATTTATCACACCCCACAAGTTACGGATCCCTACACAAACATAAGCCCTGACAGATTCCAATGAACCTGCGAATTCTACTAAATACCTTGTCACACAAGGACATGAAAAAGGAAAGGAAAGCAAAGGAAGGCTTATTTATAAAGTTGATGTAGATTATGAAGACTATTTCTGGGAGATTGGTACAGTTCACTTGCATTATCTGATTTTGAATGCTTCTTGGCTGCTGTTCATATTAACCAGTGGTTGATGGTGTGTGCCCATTTTTAGTTCCTCCCATGAGGAAACTAGGAGTCTAATTAGATGATGTCATTGGTGACAAGAGCAGTGCCCATTTTGGGGGCACTGCATTTGAAGAAGAGAGAATTGAGTAAGAACAATAAAGGGATTGGAAAAGCCAGAAACAATTGAAATCATATAGGTTTGGTTTAGAGAAAAGGAGCTTACTGAGTGTTGGGAGGGGGGGAACTTGACACAATTTTCAAATATCTGAAAAACTGCTGCAAAAAACCATGGAAATATGGTTTTCTCATGCCAGAAGACAGGACATGTGGCAATGGTTTTAAACTGCAGCAAAGCAGGGGTTGATCAAATCTTAGAAAAAGTTCTGAGAAAATCTGTAAGAGCATTAGGGCAAGAGAAAATTATGGAGTTTGTTTCATTGAAGGTTTTCAGGAAGTTGCTGAGTAGGCATCTGTCTGGGAGTATGCATCTGTGTAGGGGTTTGGACTAGATGATATTTGAAGTCCTTATTATGATTTAGCACATGTAGATTGGCCTAGGGCACTGCACTATACTAAGCTAATCTTTTTGCTTTTTCAAAGTTGAAGGTACTTTGCTTGTTACATGACACTAAATCTCCATTTTCTTCAAAGGCTTCTAGTTTATTGGCTTCTAGTTGGAGCTGAAGGTTGTTTGTTACTGTTGCTTGTTGTTTGTTTAAAATCTATAAAACTATAAACAGTTTAGGACAAGTCATGAGCAGTCCCTCAATTTGATGATGATCACCACCTCAGCTCACTGATAGGTCTTGAGGTGACTTAAAAGTCCAATGCTTGAGCCACGCATCCATGTGCAGAAGTTGCAGGTCTTTCACCAGAACCATAGTCCTGGAGTTACCTCCTTTCCCTTCCTCGATTCTCTCTTCTTTGGATGCATGAGTACTTGAGGCTTTCGCCACACACAAATTTGCATGAGTTTGAGGGTAAATAGATTTAATGAAACTGCTGAAAATGTACGTAAAGACACAACAAAGTCAATACAAGAGCATCTGAAAAATTGTTGCACTAGCTTAATTAAACCCATTTAAAAACATACTTCTGATGTGAGTATGCATAAAAACCAAACTAGCATTAACAGGCTTGAGCTATAACTCTCTCTATAATGAAAGAGAGAAGGCACTTTCTCTGTGAAGGTACCTTTTATTTGGAATTCACTCATTCGGTTGTTCTGAGATAGTCTGTTGATGTTCAGGGCACATCGTTGTGAAAAAGACATTTGGGGAGGGCTCAGCTATGTGTGGTAAGAGATGAGGGTGGGCGAATAGAAAGGAGAGCAATTTTTACTGTGTTCCCCACTGAAGGGATTGATTTTTTTCATATTTGGTGCTGATTCTCAGTTGTTACTATTTTATAATAATTGATTATATTTAACTCAGAGCATATAGCAGCCAGAAGCAACATTCTTTGTTACATCATCAATAGAAATAATGAATTAAATACAAATAACCCCTCCTCACTTCCTTGTGCTATTGGAGATGAGTAATCTACTAAACAATGGGGAATAAAACTCAGTATGTCACAGGAACATGTTGCTGCTGGCTGAAATAAACAAAAACGTGCATTTCACTGATATTTTAGAGAAGTTACCAGTAAAAAACCTTTGCTTTAAAGGACCTAGGAGAATTGAGCCTATTCCTAAGCCCTGCTGGCTTCCACACACAAAGTGTTTCTCTGCCCCTGCAAGGCCCAATCCTGTAGGAGATCTCAAAGTACACTTTTGGAATCAGGTCCCAAAACACAGGTGGAGAGGCTCCCAACCTCTCCCCCCATACACACATTTTAGCCATACTATAAGCATTCACTGGAGCAGGGGCTGGCAGCCAAATATCCCTGCTCATTTGGAGGTGCTCTAATCACTAAATTATATAGTCATGCTCACAGAGTCTGTCTCTGTCTGGCCTGAAGAATTTTTGGTTATGGCATGCCCAATCAAACAGCTCTGAGATATGAGGAACCCCAGCTACCTTACTGCTGGTTAGGCCACTCAGTTTGGGAGGTGAAAGGTAGATGTTTACATCTTTTCAGGTACAGGAGGGAATTGAAACCAGGTCCCCTACATCCTAGATGAATGGTCTAGCCACTGAACTATTATACATGAAGCTGGGTAGGAGACAGTGTCTCCCCTAACTGCATTTTGAGAGACACAGCTAGTAGAGGTACCTAACTCTGAGAGAGGGTCTAAGATTGTGAAAATGGGCTGGAAATCCATGCAGCCCATAGGAAGGTGGGATTTAAGACATAGCCATCTCTTTGGAGTTATCAGTTATCTAGAACTATCTTTGACTATCTTGGATGGATCCCTGCTTTACCTGCAGGGTTTTACTAATCCTGTTGCTGCTCACTTCACTCTCCTCATTGTTTGTAGAAGGTATCAAGATGCCTAAAACCAGGGCTTTTGATGCCTCCATATGGCTGGGGCCATTAAGGTTAGACATCTCAATTATCAGCATTGTACATATAGGCCTTTCTATGGACCTAGTCCTGAATTGTCACAGTGAGATCAAAAGCAGGCCTGGAACTGAACTGCTTTGCTCAATAACACGAAAAAGCAGTGGTGTAAACTGCTAGAAATCTGGAATCTCCCTATCCTGTAATCAGCCCAGTAGACCATAGGTACATACAAACATTACATTTAAATTGCCCTAATTGAGCTTAGGGTTATTGAAATGGCCAACCATGCAAGCATTCCCGGGGATTAAGTAGAGTGCCCGACCTCATATGATTAGAACTATCTTTAAACTGGCATGAGTTAACACAGCCTAACTAATACCTGCACAAGTCTCCAGTGCAGCCTTGGGGCTGGAAAAGGCCTGCCACTCTCCAGAACCCCCGACCCTGACTAGACTCCTTCTGTTGCCCAACCAGCACACCCCTAAACCAGGGAGCCCTCCCCCCGCACAGACCCAACCACCTACTTCATCCTGTCCCCTCCCCACTCCATGGACCCATCAACCTGCACCCCCTCCTGCCAGTCCCCTCCCCCAGTGTCATCAGCTTCCCCATCTTACTGACTTACCTCCAGCTGCCTGCATGAACTCCTTCATGTGGCAGAATCCAACTCAGATTTAGGCAGCTCACAGTAAGATGCCTAAACCTGAGTCAGTTAATGTGAATGGTTGTTTGCACCCTATACCGTCTCACAAGTAATATAGTACATTATAAATGCTCTCTCTCTCTCTCTCTCTCTCTCTCTCTCTCTCTCTCACACACACACACACACACACACACACACACACACACACACCCTCTTCCAAATATCGATAATGCAGCTGTTGAAAATGTGTTGCCTTTTAATCAATCCTCTGTGTCTTGTTTGGTATTTTTTCTGCCAAGGCTGGAGACATAAAAATTGCTACAGGCAAAGCAGCTCTGTGCATTGTTGCAGGGATTAGTAATGTCATTAAGTCATGAAAGAGAAACATTCTGTGCCATACTCAGGTCTTGGCAGGTTCAACTTTAAGCCCTTTACTTATTCATATCTGAAGAGGAGCAGAACTGTTACTTTTATAGCTTTTCCCAGGAGGAAAACCGTAAATAAATAAAATTATAAAAAGAGAGGGAAAGGTTTCACTTTTTTAACAATGGTGAGGATTTAAGATGAAAAAGTGTAAGAGCCCTGTAACTGTGCTATCAAGCCTTGTGTTAGTACAATTATATACCTGATAATGGATACAGCATATGATAGTTTTCACTGTAGAACACCAGGGTCTCAAAGGGCATTAGTTATTGCCTGCACTCCTTTTATGCTCACTTGATATTACCTCTCAGGAACCATTTCTTTTACTATGGGCTTGTGAGGCATTATTATTTAAGCACAACATAATATATATCAGCTCTAAGGTAAGGGGAAAAAGCTTGATGATACACATGGTGCAGATATGAGCTGAAAGAGAAAAATAAATGCAATTTTGAAAAGGTGTTTTTTTAAGGGAACAATTATTTAGACTGACTGAGTCAAATCCTCAGCAGGTGTAACTTGGCTCTGCTTCTTAGGCTGTGGCAGAGTTAAGCAACTTCACACCAGCTCTGGCTCTGTGTTGCTATCAGAAAGCTGGAGGTTAGTTCAAGACATGAGAGAGAACTTTAAGCTTGCAAGCCTAAGCAGAATTCATTTCAAGTCAATGCTGTAATAATGTCTGTCAGTCAACAAAAAAGTCAACAGTGAAACAAACAACAGAGCAAGTTAGGGGTTCACAGTGCTCTTCCAACTTACCATGACTGGTTCTGGCCTCAGAGAGAAGAGCCAAATTAAGTTTATGAACATTTCATCCCAAGGAGAATAAAGGAGAATAGAGTCACTTATTCAGTATTTTTTTCATCATTCACAGAGCACTGCCAGTACTTATAGCTCACACATTGTCCTATCAGCCTGGTAAAATAGCCACAGAAATATACCAGTACAGAGACAAACTCTTTTCCACCCAGTTATCCTGATGATAAAGCCCTTGATATTTACTCACTGCTCAGAAAATATTATCTATCTTAGGGGGTGGCAAATGAGTATTTTGCAAGAATTTTGCAAGGTGGTGTTAAATTAATTCAGGCTTACCTCCTCAAGATATTATAGCACCTAACTCCTATTGATTTCGATCTAGGCCCAATATAGAACCAAAAACTCATCAGCTGGTTTGTTAAGGAGATCCGCTATACCTGGCCATGCTACTAACTTATTACATTCCATCTACTTAATTGTTTTTTCTCTTTCTTTTCTTTCCTATATTCTCCAGGAAGATGATGTTACTCGTGACAGTCGATTCAATTTTGGTGGCTATGGAATGGGTCACTGTTTACAAGTTAAAGATGGCACTGCAGTCAAGGCTACACCTCCCAACCCTCCTCCAGCACCACCAAAAGATTCTGATTCCATCAAAAAGAAATTTGTTGACCGTGCAAAACGGATTGATACAATATCGCGGGCTGCATTCCCGCTAGCCTTCCTCATTTTCAACATATTTTACTGGATAACATACAAAATCATTCGGCATGAGGACATTCACAAGAAATAGGCAACTTTGAGCTGCTGGGACCTTTTAGCCAAAGTGTTTTGTTTTGTAAATAAATGTGAAATGTCTTTCTGTCATTTGGACTGAGACGTTGCCCCTCCCCTTTCCCTACCATGATGCTGAAGAGAAGAGGAGGGAGGGAAAAAGTAATATCATAAAAAATGTGATTGAACAAAACAAGATGTTGTAAGACAATGTAATAAGGATCTCCTTATGTACTCTCGGTATTGTTCTTCCATTCTGCGTTGATCAGACATTCTTAAAGAAGGCTAAATTTTACCCAACTTTGTCACTAAGTTAGTATGTTAATAAAATATCAACCAACCAACCAACCTAAAACACCAACCATGGGACTGTAGTGGCTACAGTGCAGTGAGATGTAAGAGGACCAAACTTTTTTCAGGATAATGCTGCCTTTCTTTTTCAAACAAGTCTACTGAGCTACATTCCATTGATGTGTCTGTAGTTAGTGGTTCACCAAGAAGTCCTTTTGTGGGTTGTAAATTATTTCTACTAACAGGGGAAAACAAAATTTATACTTGATTATCCTGTGGGTGTGTATTTTAATATTATCTTGCTTTACTAGAAATGTAATTTAGGGGTTGAACTTGTGTATTGTGTGATTTATTTGATAGCTAACACTCATAGAAACCAGTGAAACTACCCATTTTTTGTTCAAAGAGAGTGCACTTATTTCATTTGATTTCTGATGTTTTACATGCAACTTGAGGTGCCAAACTGTATTTTTCCTATTGTGCTACCCTGTACCACACTACTTATTAAGATTTCATTTCCTATATGGTGTAGCTCAGTTTAGCATTGACTTTCTATTAATGCTCTCATTTTAGCTGCAACTGATAGCTCTATAGGTAAACACAACATGTTTACAGACCTTGACTTTATATCTTTACTCAAAGTGGCTATCATTTTAAATATCATCAACTAACCTAAGAATTTTAAAACTGTACTGTGATTTTCATAACCTGTTACCTTTTGCTGCCAGAGCTACATGATTCAAATCCTTGCTAAATGTTTTAAAGTTAAAAAAAGGTATTTTTGCTTACACTGAAGAGACAACCTGTAAGATAAAACAAAACAACAACAAACATTAATATTTTACACTTGCTGTAAAAGGGTTTACTAAAAAAAAAAGGTATTTGTTCAATTTCAATAAAGCTAAGTGTGCTACTAATTCTCCTTTTTAATTTGTGGTAGTGCTTTCTGACTCACAGGTTGGATCTTCAGCCACTCTAGCAGCAGACTAAGGAACTTAAAACAGCAGTTGACAAACTCCTGGCCTGTCATAGCAAGCCCTAAGTTGGTCTTTTCTGCAAAGGGACATTGCAGGGCAGGCTAATGGTTGAAGTTAAGCCACAAGCATAGTTTAAGTATGATACTCCAGCAGATCTGTCTAGCTGATCAAACCCTTGATGGCTTTTTTCTGTCAGCCTAAATTAGATCAGCTCTGAGGTGACTTTGGGAAGAAAACTTCAGCTTCTGAATTTGGAGTGCATTATGGAAAGAGAGAGAAGAAGAGCGTTCACCTATCTCCTATACACACGGGCATACACACCTGTAGCCATGGGTCTAGGGACTCTAATCTTATCATAGCTCAGGGGTGTTAAATATATGGCCCATGGGCTGAGCTATTTTACCCAGCCCTCAGATCTCACAGGGGCTGGGAATTTGGGACAAGTAACGGCTGTGTTAATCCTGATGCTGCTGCTTACCACGAGGTCCAGAACCAGCCCAGGAGGCTCCTTGATCTCCGGAGTGCAGTTGTGTTTGACACCCCCATCCCAGCTGATCTTAATACTTCTGTACACTTACAACATGTATTAACAAAGGCTTCACAGACCTTTCTTATGAGAAGCAACTAACTTTTACCAACTTGACAACTAATGAAAATGAAAGGTTGGAAAAGGTCACTGCAGGCAGAGCTAGGAACAGAAATCAGCTTTCTACTAGGACTTAAGTCTCATTAAGTTTACTTCATTGCTATTCAGAGGAAATGGCCTGAATTATGTGGCCACACATTACCATAGTCCTCCTCCAGTGGACAGGTGACACAGAAAGAGGTTTGAGACTGCTACAGTCCCAATTATCCTTTAGGTCAGATGGTGAAAACTCACAGGCAGATTACAAATTCAGTCTCTACAGCTAACTCAGACAAGAGTATTCTGGCGCTTGACTGGACTGTTTGTAATCGTTAGTCCATAGTCTGCTCCCAGAACCAGAAGGAGAACCTCAGAGTTCTGTAATCTGGTGCTTTTCTTGTCACTCTCTCCCTGTTGCTTCCTTTTCTGTTACTCCTTGATCTGGGCTGGTAGAGAGATCTTTATATTTCTAAAGGGCTGGGCTTCAAACCAACTCAAGGAAGGATATACAGGGTTGCCAACCCTCCAGGATTGCCCTGGAGTCTCCAGGAATTGGATACAACTCTCCAGGAGACTGCTGAGAGTCACCCAGGAGATAAATGATAGGGCATTCACAAAAATAAATATTAAACGTTAAATCCAATTTATGCAGTAGTCCAGTGGGTTTTTTAAAGTACTAGTAATATGCATTTGCCTTCCTGATGTGATGTCTACTCAGTACAGTAGATCAGTCATTACGTCACGTGCTGAAATCTCCCGGAATAGATTCAAATAAAGTTGGCAACTCTATATGTAAAATTAGCATTAGGACTCTGGCATAGTTGTCAAGATGATTTTGCATTTCAGTGTTATAGTTAGAGGGAAATTTGGATATTGTGTAATTTGTTTCATTGCCATTTTCTTAAGGGAAATATTTTCATTAATGGGAATTTTTCCTCTAAGAATCAAGAGGACTACAGAGTTTATATAAAGAAAACTGAAGGGAAAATCCTGGTCTCATAGAAATTAGAGGTTGTTTTAACTTCATGGACTCAGAGAGAGTTGGGATTTCTCCCTGACAGCAGTTATCTTGCTTGCATGCAAGCACAATACAGGAGAAACTACTTACAAAGAAAGGTCCAAACTTGATTGAACAAATGCATCTTGCCACAAAATAAACTTTAATCTTGAAGGTGAAACAATTGTCTGAGGAATCTAAATGCCTCAAGACCTTGGTAAGGAGCCTATTGCCTGTATGAATCCAGGCTTAGTCAGTGGGGATTAGAAATTATTCCTATCTAATGGATGGCTGGTGCCCCTGTGAGAGATAAGTTTGGTAGATCCGCAACTCCCACAGCACAAACTCACCAGTATGCTTTGCAGTAATTGGCTATTAGCACTGGCTAAAGAACTTGTTAGAGCAAATTCTGTAAACTGGGGCCGAGTCGTGCTGGCAAGGTGCGTGGGAAGCTTGGTCTGCTGTTGGCCTGCATATAAACCAAGCACTCTATTCATTAAGGTTGTACACACTAAATCTGCAGAATGATTTTTTTATATAGACAGACTTTATGGCTGTATGGAAATTAGCTGATATCCAAATGAGCCAGGTAAATAATTTATGCAAATGTCGCAGGTAGCTGCATAAAATCTGACATCTGTTTTAAAGTTTATGTGGGACCGGGGAGAGAGAAAAATAAGGATACTTAGTGGAGTAAATGAGTACAGATAGCAATCTTGTGTCCCTCACACCAAGGAAAATAAATTAGTATACTGGCCCGTTTCATTAAACAGTTTCTGAGAACATAACTGACAGCAGAAAGAAAATCTGAACCCAAAAATGGACCTACTGATAAAATGGAAGGTAACAAGCACATCAAAGAGGTTTCATCTAAACCGATGGCAAAAGAAACAATGGTGCCTCTGCCTCAGGAACTCTCACAGGAAATTGTAGTTCTCACAGAAATGATGTCCCCAAAGTTAGGCCTGCTCTTTGGGGATATTAAAACCCTCTGAAGGGATGTTGCTGAGATGAACACTTATACGAGGTTATCTGGGAAATGGAATGAAAAAAAAACCTGACACTACAGCTGTAAGTGCAAGATTAAATGCTGGAGCAGTTTCAGTCACGGCAGGAGAAAAATGGAAGAGAAACAAGAAGATTTTGAGAACCCACTCCAAAAGAATAACCACTGCATATTTGGATTGGTAGAAGAGAGAGGTTGGAAGAAAGACTCAGTATCCCTTTTGCAAAAACTGTTCCCTGCCTTTCAAAAACTGCAAGGCACTTTCCTTCAGTTGAAACTGAGAACATATGAAAAGTGAAGCCCATGATATTTAAAGTACTCACATTTATTACTAATGTGATTATAATGAATGGAGACTACTCAATGGAGCTTAAAGGGAAGGAGCATCAGTCCAGTCTCAAAGCTACCTTCTAAAGAATAGACATCAGGTAATATTTTATATATCCTGTGCTTACACACAAGACTTAAGTGGTTCTACTTCATCTTCAGGAGACTAAAAGAGGTTTAGCCAGTCTTTGCTACCCAAGGAGAGCATCTACATGAGATTCTGACTGCGCAGTAGCTGAAAAATATTACACAGTTCCCCGTCACAGCATGGACACGGCTAATATACTACTGTGCAGTATGATTAGGCTACTGCGCAGTAGCATCACCTAAAAGATGCTCACTGGTGCTACTGTGCAGGAACTCCAGTTATCGCTCATTTATTATTTGCTAATACAAGTACTATATAAATGTGCAGTAATGACTGTGCAGTAGCATCTTGTGTAAATGCGCCCAGTGTTACCTGTGCAATTTAAATGCTATTAATTAAGGTGTAAAAATACTTTAGATTCTTGCTTTTTGTAAAGAATATTTAGCTAATTAATGGAAAAGCCAGTAGCATCACTGGGGGGAGGGGGAGCAATTGGGAAATGGCCCTGGGCACTGTCTTTGTGGGAGGGCACAAAGAAAGCTACCAGTACAAGTATCAATCTGGCAGCCAACATCATCAATCTAGCTCAAGAAGTTTTACCCTTCAAGTAACCAACAAATATCCTATGCAATGTTGGTTTGAATCCACATTTGTCTTCAGTATGTTGCATGGAGGACAGCATCAGCTAGACAGGCCTGTGACTAGGGAGATGAAAACCCCCCCACAAAACCTACCCCACAAGCAGGAAAAGCACTAGGTACAGATGGGCTTCCAAGCTGACATTTTTAAAGAACATTCTGAACAAAACCAGTACTAATCTGATATTAAGTATTCATGGACATGTCTAAGAAAGCAACCCCATTTTTTGGCATGAGGCTGACCTTGATTTCATTTAACTAAAGCAAAATGATAAGGCTAAGCATACCTGTGGAGATTTCTGATCAATCTTCTTCCTACAAAAACAGTTAAGAAAGCATCCAGGAAATTAGCAGAATGACTCAGTGAAGTTGTTCCCATGTATACCTAAGCACCACATATGGTTTGTAAAAGGAAAGCTTGAGGCAGAAAACACCCACAAAATTCATTTGATGTACAAGGGACAGACTGTCAAGCTCTCCACCTGTAAGCCTTGTATCTTTATGTTGACAAGGCCTCTGACAGGTCTGAATAGTTGTATTTGATGGTAGGCTAAGCAAATTTGGATTCAGTCCAGTTTTTGAAAGAGGGATAAAGATCCTGTACAACTCCCTCCTCATGTCGGCTTTAGTGAATAGCATTAGGTCCTTCAAAATGAGACAGGAATGATGTAAGGCTGTGATGCTAGTAAAGCAGCACCCCAAAATTAAAAGGCATACATGGGCCATTTACATTCTGCTATATTACCCAAATGCCTGAATTCAACACCTACTGGACTGATACCTTTGACCCGGTATCAAGAGACTACATCAGTTGGAAATTGCACTGAATTGAAAATCAATACATTGAAAAGACAAGCCCCTGCATAATGTTCAATCTACCCTTCTGTACTAAGTAAATTATGTGGGTAGATATAGCAGTGTATGCACAGCTTCTCCAACATTAGTATACCACTTGAATATAGATCACAACATAACAGAAAAAAACAAAGATATAGAAATATGGCTGCAGTTATCCTTATACTATGAATAAGATGAAAATATTTCTGAAAAATATTTATAAGATAGGCTCACAGCAGAAGAAATTTCCGGCTGAACTTTCAAAACTACTGTAATTAATGTCATGCTTTTTATAGGACTAAAAACGTCTCATAAGATTTTTGAAAACAGAAACAGAAAGGAACCGGTGACTAAAATATACTTACAAGATTCACATTCCTTTCCATTTTTGCTTTCTCACAAAAGGGTTATTTTAAAGTCAGTAATATACCCCAGTTTGGCTGACAATAAAAGAGATTTTTATTGCATCATTTGGAGCACTAAATGCATTTCCCTACTCAACAGCACTACCAAACTTCACTACAGTAGGGACCCAATTTTCTTCACTATCAGGGCTGTGCTGCAGTTCATTGAGAAAATTTCCATTTAGTCAGTTTGCTCCAAAAAAGAAAAGTCCACACTTTCCAATTATATTTCTAGAAATTGTTTGTACGGATTACCAGCCAAAGGCATTTAAAGAATAAAACATGCAGCTAAGGAGAATAGTCGGGGAAGCACTGAGATCCCAGAGGGGAAGGGAGCCAGGTGTCCAAGAAGAGTGGTCGCTCCTTAAGGAGACGATCCTCCAAACTCAAAGGGAGGTAATCCCAACATGGATCAAAGGGAACAGGAGGGCACATAACCCCACATGGCTCACCAAAAGCATCCAGGAATGTGTCTAAGCTAAAAGGGAGGTGCACACCCAATGGAAGAGAGGGGCCATTACCAGGGAGGACTATACTACAGTTGCTCGGGGATGCAGGGGGGTAGTTAGGAAGGCCAAGGCAGAGATGGAACTGGGACTAGCTTCCTGGATTAAGGACAATAAGAAGTCCTTATTTAATACATAGGGGGCAAAAAGAAGGTTCTGGGTAACGTGGGGCCCCTGCAGGACATGCTAGGAAATTTGGTCATAACACCAGATGACGAAGCCAACTTTTTTAACTCTTTCTTTGCCTCCGTTTTCCTGAGCAGGGACCGGAACAGTCACCCTCCCCCTGGGCCCCCCTTACACTCCAGAGGAGGCGCACTGAGGCCAAAGGTTAGTGAGGAACTTGTTAGGGAACTTCTGGAGGGACTGGATGTATTTGCATAAGCTGGTCCAGACGATCTCCACCCTAGAGTACTGAGAGAATTGGCTGAGGTCATTGCGGGACCCCTGGCATGGCTTTACGAGCACTCGTGGTGCTCTGGTGTGGTGCCAGAGGACTGGAAGAGGGCCAATGTGGTTCCCATCTTCAAAAAGGGGAGGAAGGAAGCCCCGGGAAACTATAGGCCAGTTAGTCTTACCTCAATCCTGGGCAAGCTTTTTGAGAGAATTATTCTGTCACATGTCCATGAGGGGCCAGCAGGGGAAATTATGCTTAGGGGCAACCAATGTGGGTTCATTAGTGGCAGGTCCTGCCAGACCAACCTGGTGGCCTTCTATGACCAGATCACCAAATCCTTAGATGCAGAGGTAGCAGTGGACATAGTCTTCCTGGACTTTTGGAAGGCCTTCGACACTGTCTCTCACCCCGTTCTCATTAAGAAACTGGGGGACTGTGGTGTTGACACCCACAGTCAAATGGGTTGCCAACTGGCTGGAGGGCCACACCCAGAGAGTGGTGGTGGATGGGTCATTTTTGACCTGAAGGGATGTGGGTTCTGCAGGGCTTGGTCCTCAGGCCCGCACTGTTCAACATCATCATCAGTGACTTGGACGAGGGGGTAAAAAGCACCCTGTTCAGATTTGCTGATGACACTAAGATGTGGGGGGATATGGGCACACTAGAAGGGAGGAATAGGCTTCCATCGGACCTAGACAGCTTACAGGGGTGGGCGGATGAGAACAGGATGGGATTCAACACCGACAACTGCAAAGTGATGCACCTGGGGAGGAACAACCGGCACCATACCTACAGGCTGGGGAACTCCCTTGTCAGCGCAGAGCCAGTAAAGGATCTTGGAGTCATCATTGATGCCAATATGAACATGGGCCAACAGTGTGGGGGTGCAGTCAGGAATGCCGACTGCACCTTGTCATGCATTCAGAGATGCATCTCAAGCAAGTCCAAGGAGGTGATCCTCCCCCATTATGCGGCACTGGTCAGGCCACAGCTGGAGTACTGCATCTGGTTCACCACTACAAAAGACATGGCCCACATTGGGCAAACATACTGGGAATGTCTCCTAGTTAAAAGGGAGGCCACACCCAATGGAAGGGAGGGGCCATCACCGGGGAGGTATATACTGCGGTTGCTCAGGGATGCCGGGGGAGGGGGGGCGGTCAGGAAGGCCAAGGCGGAGATGGAACTGAAACTAGCTTCCCGGATCAAGGACAACAAGAAGTCCTTTTTTAAATACACAGGGGGCAAAAGAAGGTTCCAGGTAACGTGGGGCCCCTGCAGGACACGCTAGGAAAGTTGGTCATAACACCAGATGACAAAGCTAACATATTTAATGATTTTTTTGCCTCCATTTTCCTGAGCAGGGACTGGAACAGTCACCCCCACTTCGGGCCCCGCTTAGATCCTAGGGGAGGTGCACCTAGGCCAAGGGTTAGTGAGGAACTAGTTAGGGAACTTCTGGAGGGACTGGATGTATTCGCATCAGCTGGTCCGGATGATCTTCACCCTCGAGTACTGAGGGAATTGGCTGAGGTCATTGCGGGACCCCTGGTATGGCTTTACGAGCACTCGTGGTGCTCTGGTGGTGGATGGGTAATTTTCGACCTGAAGGGATGTGGGCAGTGGGGTTCCACAGGGCTCGGTCCTCAGGCCTGTACTATTCAACATCATCATCAGTGACTGAATGAGGGGGTAAAGAGCACCCTGTTCAAATTTGCTGGTGACACCAAGATGTGGGGGGATGTGGGCACACTAGAAGGGAGGAATAGGCTGCAATCAGACCTAGACAGATTACCGGGGTGGGTGGATGAGAAGAGGATGGGATTCAACACCGACAAGTGCAAGGTGATGCACCTGGGGAGGAACAACCGGCACCATACCTACAGGCTGGGGAACTCCCTTCTTGTCAGTACAGAGGTGGAAAAGGATCTTGGAGTCATCATTGATGCCAAGATGAACATGGGCCGGCAGTGTGGGGATGCAGTCAAGAAGGCCAACCGCACTGTGTCATGCATCCACAGATGCATCTCAAGCAGGTCCAAGGAGGTGATCCTCCCCCCTCTATGCGGCACTGGTCAGGCCACAGCTGGAGTACTGCATCCAGTTCTGGGTGCCGCACTTCAAGAGGAATGTGGACAACATGGAGAGGGTCCAGAGGAGGGCCACTTGCATGATCAGGGGGCAGCAGGGCAGGCTCTATGAGGACAGGCTGAGGGACCTGAACCTGCTCAGCCTTCACAAGAGAAGGCTGAGGGGGGATCTACTGGCCTGTTACAGACTAGTCAGGGGGGATCAGCAGGCACTGGGGAATTCCTTGTTCCCTCGAGCACTACCAGGAGTGACAAGAAATAACGGTCACAAGCTGGCAGAGGGTAGATTTAGGCTAGATATCAGGAGGCGCTACTTCACAGTCAGGGCGGCTAGGATCTGGAACCAACTTCCAAGAGAAGTGGTGCTGGCTCCTACCCTGGGGGTCTTTAAGAGGAGGCTAGATATACACCTTTGCTGGGGTCGTTTGATCCCTGTACTCTTTCCTGCCATGGCAGGGGGTCGGACTTGATGATCTGCTCAGGTCCCTTCCAACCCTAGAAACTATGAAACTGTGCATTTGGCTAAATAAGTATCATATTTTATCCTTCCTTCGCTTACTGTATCAACTGTTATGCAAGTATACTGATACTTTTATACGAAAGCACTTGGACATAGGTTAAAGCGGTGTTGTCTAACTCACAGCCAATTGACTATATGTGGTCCATATGGTCCATATGGTCCATAACCCCATATGAGGGAGTAATCTGTGGCCTTTGGGCCACAGCTGCCACTCCCTCCATTGCTCTGCCTCCAGAAGTTTGACATTCCTAGTTTAAAGTATAAAAGCTGCATGGTAGACATGGGCTAGGAGTAAAGAGACCTGGGTCTCCATTCTTGTTCTACTACTGACTCACTATGTAATCTCAGGCAAGTCACTTCATTTCCTGGTGCTTTGCCCTTCTCTCCCTGATCCAGTATTTCCTATTTGAAGGCTGTCTAACTTCTGAGTGACTGAGGGCTGTAGGCCCCTTAACCACAGGCCATGCAGGCCACACAACTGTACCATATGCACCCATCTCACCATGGGCACCTGCCCCATTATATCATACAAGCCATTCCTTCTATGGTGTACCAGTGCTTCTAGGTGCCCCCCAGGACTCCCGCAGTACGGGCTTCCTCAGTCCTGTGGACCACACTGCACTGCCATGCCCCTGGGGGCAGAGGGAGGAGGCAGAAGCTGGAGGAGAAAGAAGTGCAGAGATGCCAGTGCTGCTGGCAGCAGGACGGTGATGTTGGGAGTGGTACCCAGACCGAGAGCCTAACAGCCACAAGTTATCCCCTCAGCCAGTTAGACAGCCCCAGTCTATTTAATCTGTCAGCGATTTAGGACAGAGACCATATCTTCCTGTGTATATGGTCTCATACAATGAGGTCATTATTGTGGGTGGGATCACTTGACATCATTCTCATACAGCAATAGTTTATTTTCTAACAGCCCAGTCCAAAGATCACTGCAAACAATGGAAGAGTTTAATTGATTCCAGCTGGATTTGGATCAATTCCTGCTATAGGGCTACTTTAAACATATGAATGGCTTAGCAAAGAAATGAATAGGTGGATCAGTTCTATTAAATCACCTCTGGATCTACCATAATTGAGAAATGAGAACAGGAACTCAAAGTTAATATCTGATAATAATTGAGGAAACATTTAACAATAAGTCAAGTTTACTTCCAGTTCCTTGACCTTTCCACTACAGCAAGAACCAAATTGGTGTTATTCACTCCCTTACAAAAGTGCTTAAGGCTAAATTAACAAAGAACAGTAAATATTAACAATGACTACAGCAACATACACATTTATCTCGTGCTATCCTATAGATGACACTTTTCTGACAAACTGTATAAGGCTTTTACTAGTGTTTGAGACTGCTATGTAACCCAGTCCAAAGTTACCTTTTAAAGTTTTCTAAAAGAACTAAACCTCACTTGCAGCACTATCAAGGATACTGGCAAAAAACATGTCATCCTAAGAAGATGAAAGTTGGAAGCCTCTCCTATAGATGACTTTCCAGAAATAACTGAAAAAGCTATAGCAGCACAAGGGGGACATATGGAAGAGCTAGGTATCTCAGTACTTTATCTAATATAATTACAGGGTAACACAAGCAACCTCTTGATTTAAGCATGCCTCATCGAAATCAAAGTTTTATCAGTTGGGCCAATGCTGAGATTTTTTTACTACCATCAATCCTAACCTCTCCTCATGGCTCTTCGGCCAATCACTGCAGAAGAATCTCAATATGCTACTGGAAATTATTACTGAAAGTTATAACAAAACTCTAGAGATCTCTTTCCTTTATTCTTGTTATAAGAAAAATGAAGAAGGATATCATTATAAATGAATAAAGAAAAAAATCAAGGTGGTGTTATTTTCAGCAATGCTAAGAGCATGCATATGATTTCATAGATTTCATAGACATTTGGGCTGGAAGGGACCCTGGAGTATCATCAAGTCCAGCCCCCTACCCCAGGGGCAGGAATAAAGCAGGGATAGAGGATCCCAGCAAGATAAGCACATCCAAATGTGCCTTGAAGGCGTTCAAAGTGGGTGCTTGAACCGCCTCCAGCAGCAATCTATTCCAAACCTCGGGGGCTCGGACAGTAAAGAAGTTCTTCCTTATGTCTATCCTGAATTGGTCACAGTGGAGTTTGTGACTGTTCAATCTTGTCATCCCTTGGGGCGCTCTGGTGAACAGGTGTTCCCCCAGATCCTGATGAACAGCCCTGATAAACTTATAGGTGGCCACCAGATCACCCCAAGCCTGAGCTTTTCCAGGCTAAAGAGCCCCATGGCTCTCAGCCTCTCATTGTAAGGTCTGTTTTCCTGACCTCTCAGCATGCACGTGGCTCTCCTCTGAACTCTCTCAAGCTTCTCCACATCCTTTTTGAATTGTGGAGGCCAAAACTGGATGCAGTACTCCAGCTGCGGCCTCACCAAGGCTGAGTACAGCGGGAGAATGACGTATCGGGATTTGCTTGAGAAGTATCTATGGATGCAAGCCAGCGTTTTGCTCGCTTTACTAACCGCAGTATCACACTGAAGGCTCATGTTCATATGCTGAAGGCTCATGTTCATGAGATGATGGTCCTATTGTATTACATGCTGAATTGGCACTCAAGCTGTAAACAGATGTTTTATTTGAAGCAGTCTTGGGTTTTGATTCAAAACAAAACAGGAATGACAGCCCTTTACACTTGTAGCCCTTCTGAGCTGCATTACTGTTCCTCCACCAGTATGTGGCCAGGGAGAACACACAGCTTTATAGCATGGTGATGAATGGTGCAGGGGAAGAATGAGGAAAACAGGTGTTTTCCTCAGGAAACAGGTTTTAAAGATCATGACATCAGATCTGAAACCAAGTTCATTGCTTACCAAGAAGTTGTGATCCCCACCTTACTGTATGTAGTGGAGATGTGGACAACACACAGGAGTCACCTCAAATACCATTTGCCTGAGGAAGATTCAGTGGAAAGACAGATGCACCAAAATCAGTGTCCTTGCAAGCAAACACCACAAGCATCAACATGATGATCATTCAACATCAGCTTTGCTGGGCTGGCCAATGTCATCCAGATGTTCAACTCCAGAATCTCATAGCAAGCCTAATTATCCCAGCTTAGTCAAGTTGTATGCTCAAGAGGAGGGCAGAGAAAGCACTTTAAGGACATCCTCAAGGCCAACTTGAAAAAATGCAACATTAGCATCAACTCATGGGAGACTATTGCCCAGGACTGCCCCAAAAGGAGGAATTCTCTGCTGCAAGTATCTTAGTACTTTGAAACCTTCTGATGACAACAGGAGTCAGAATGACAGAAAAGTCAGAATAACAGAAATAGTGTGCCGTGGACCAAATCAACAAACCAGTGATACCCACTATGCATGGAAACATGTGCCCAACTTGCACAGTGATCCTGGATCAGCTTCGTCAGCCATCTTTGGGCCCACAGATAAGAAAATCATCCTTGACTTCAAGGGATTGCCAAAGAACAGCCTGATAGCCTTGTCCCTGGAATGACTGGTAATTAAGTTAAATGAACTGCAGTTAATTCACAGACACACACACTGATGTCTAGATGAGTAATAGCATATTTTATCTGGCATACTGCACAAGTACTTGAAGTGGGACAATAGGCAGGATCCCCCAGTGACCAGTCAGCGACCAGGGGCCAGGGGTCCCCCTGCAGCCGATCTCACTCACCAGCTTCTGGAAATGGCTGCAGCATTCCCAGAAGTGGCTGCGACTCCCACTCCCCAGCTGGTGCTTGCAGGGGGCCACCGGCACTCCCATCAGCCCCATCACCTAAGCGGGGAGCACAGCCTGTCAAGGGGAGCACTAGCACTCTCAGGAGGTGTACCCCCCATGCATCACCACTGATCCCAAGACAAAACACTTTCTCTCTGGAGAAGTGCAATGTCTGTTTATAGCTTTAAAATGGGAAAACCACTGCCCAAAGAAGCAATGATTAAAGGAATAAGACTGACAAAGGACAGGGAGGAAACAGAACCCCAAAGACATGAAATGACTTACCAAAAGTTCCACAGGGGTTATTGAAAGAGCCAGGATGGAATCTACTTCAGACTAGAAGCTATTTAACATACCTGATGTCTCTTGTGAAATATTTTGCTAATAAGAAAAACTTATTAAACACTACTTTAAAAATATATTTACATAGCTGTTCTAAGTTTTATTGCTACTCTTTTCAGAATATCGGCTGGGTACAACATTCAGCTAACATAATATAACTGAAGGCCCATTTAGAAAAGGCCAAATAAGGCAGATGTGCCCTAAGCAAGAGAAGAAAATAATGACACGTGGGGTCAATGAGAGTCTTTAGCAGGGATATGCAGTGAGAAAATGAAAGCACCACTTATATATTTCACACATGAGACACCACATCATCTTTTTTCTGTGCTGTTATTAACAGATGCAGGAATCTTGGAATTGAAAAGTCTGCCACTGTGTGGTTGAAAAAGTACCATGAGACAGATGCTGTTATAAACGCAGAAGGAAGATGCATGTAGTAACTTTCTGTGGGAGACTAAAAAGAGCAGCATTTATTTGGACCTTCAAAGACCTGTGATGATGATCATATTCATCATTACCTAAATGGGAACAAAATGGTCTTTTTCCATGATATGCTAACATGTCAACTTCTATAGGAGAGCATTTCAAAGTTTTTTATGCTATTGTAAAAAGAGGTTCCCAAACTTACTAAAGGAGAATGGTACCACTGTTCAGAATTCAATCAAGAGGAAAGCTAAGCGAATGTGTGGTGCTGCCTTTTTTGGAAATGTTCATGTAATTCTGAAAATCAATCTCTTATACAAAATAGTGTTCCTCTTAGCATCCATAATAGGAGTAAAAAAAAGTCTTGAGAACCTTCTTTCTTTCACAATCTAAAATAAAAAACTAAGGGGTGGGGGGGGGCTAATGCTGCATACTCTTTTCATTCTAGTGCCCAGTGCATTTGTTTATTTCATATATTGCTAACATCAGTTCTCAGGGTCAGATAACACAAAATAAACTAAAACTAATTTATTAAAAATAGTCAACTATTTAATTACATTTTCCTTTTATCAGAATCTATATTAACCTATTGCTTTAGTAACTTATTTCAGTTTTACTATGCTTTCAAAAGGAAATTCTTTATATATACTTCTTGATTGTATTCAGCTATAAAAAACTCAAACTATCTGGAGTTTCATTTAAGATATGCAATGGTTTTCCTTGGTTTCTATGGCTCATATGCTCATCACTATTCTAGTTTAGTGTTTTGTATTTAATATCAGTGGGCTGATCTAATCTTAGGGCAATGGAAAGAGATATTTAGCATAAAGCAAATTTGCATATTTGCTGAAGTAACAGCAAAGAAAACAGCAATGTACAGTAAATTTCTGATCAATGAAAATATTGATGTCACGGTCTCTCTCTCACTCTCTCTCTCACATGCACACATACAAACACCCTTCACTTTGCTTCCTTTAATCTCTTTACTCTATCTTTTTGGCTGATGTCTCTGAAAATGTCTCCTAACATCCAGTGCTTGTTTGTATTGTAGCACAAAACAATCTGTCTTATTTATCTCTGACCTGGTTCTGGAAAAGGTCCAAAAGCTCCCTTAAGATTGATTAATCTAAGTCTGATCTGCTAACTTCCCACAATGGTAATATATATTAGCTGAAATAGCTGAGATGCACTAAGACACCTGTGGCTGACAACACACAGATATCCATGGTGTGTTTTGCTAGACAGGTCTTTCTAGAGCTCTTTGATGAGATTTCTGGGTCACATATTACAATCTTAAAAAATTATGATCACAATATATTAACATGAGGAATCTTTTCCATCAATAACAAGTAAAATTTGTATTGTTAAATGAAAGAGTCAAAAATCTAGGACGGGGTGGGCAAAATATGGTTTGCAGGCTGAATCCAGCCCCCCAGGCAATTTCCTCTGCCCTGTGGGCACCCATCAATTAATGGTACCCTACGCAGCCTGCACGCCTCGCTCCCACCCTCTTGTGTGGAAGGGCCCAAACTAACCAGCATGCACAGCTTCTGGGTGGGGCTGCTGCTGCCGCTGCTGCAGCTGCTGAGGGACCTGCTCAGCTTTCCAAGCCTCCAGTGCCTCTTCCTCCTGTCCCTGATGCAGCACTCACTCCCAGCAGCACGTAGGAAGCAATGGGGGTGATGGGGGGAGCTGCAGCTAGGTGGAAGCATGGAGCATAGGGCTGGCAGGAGCACGGAGCCTTGAGCTGTGTAGCAGCAGGAATGCAGAGCTCAGGTGGGCAGGGTGTGGGTATGTGGGGTGTGAGGGAAGGTGAGAGGGTGTGAAGACACCTCCACATACTCCTTCCCATGGCAAACAGGTCCTGCTGCCAGCGACAGCATCAGCAGTAGGCAGTGGGACCTTGGGGTGCTCATGGCCCATGCAGGCACTGCTACCCGATACCGTGCGGCTCCAGCCACTTCCGAGAGTCACATGTGGTGGCAAGGAGCAGAGCTAGGCTGCACTGCCTCTATCATGCAGGGCTTCCCATGTTGCATGTGCAGCTTTTGGCACTGACATGCCACTGGGGTGAGGCCCCATTAGATGGAGACAGCTGCCTTCCCCACTCTGCCACCACATGCAGCTGCTGGGACTCCACCAGGAAGTAGGACTTTCAAGTAGCCCAAACAAAGCTTTGGATGGGATGATCTAGTTGGGCATAGTCCTTCTTTGAGCAGTGGGTTGCACTAGATGACCTCCTAAGCATGGGTACCTGGTGCCTTCCGAGTCTGGGGGGGCACCAGATCACCAATGGGGGGGATCCCCAGTGGCCAATTGCCAACGGGGGGGTGGCCTCAATCACAGAGCCAGGGGTGAAACCAGAAGTACACTTCCAGAAGGATGGCCAGCTTTGCAGCTGGCACTTCCAGGGGGTGCACAGCCAATCTCAGGGGGTGCACATGCAACTGCATGCCACCCCCATGTGTTGCCAATGCTCCTGAGGTCCTTTCCAACCCTAACTTTCTATGATTCTATCTACCAGTCCTAGAACTGTCATCAGAGTCAAGATACATGTGGCCAGTATGTGAGCTTCACTCTGAGGTTCTCTCTTGAATGTCAGATGGCAGCATCGTAGAGGTTGGAGGCTGAGCCCCACCCAACCCCAGTGGGGTGGGTGAGACAGGTTGGTTTTGTGCCTTCTGTGCATGGTCGCCTTGGGTTCCCCTCTCAGGGACCCTTTGCTTCTCTGAAATCCCTCCTTTTGTATCTTTTTTCCCTCTGTGATGACTCTTCATGTGTTGGCATTGCTGATTGGTCTCTTTCTTGTCATCATACAGTCCATATTCTGTCCTCTCATCGTATTCCTTTGTTTCACAAACCCATCACATGCAGACATCTTAATTTGGGCTTTACTAGTATCCTGCTAATTTGGTCTGTTCCCTCCCAAACCAGAAATCCTGAGGGCTCTGCAGTTGGACACTGTGAACTGGTGCTATCTTATCTCACATTATGGAACAGTGTGGAACATGCCTTCAATTGCAGCCTGAGTGTCTGCTCACTGGCTGCATGTATCAGACACAGAGGGCCTTGAGGAAACTTTGTTACAGACAGGCTTTTTAGAAATCAATTAACTCTTGCTGTTGCCCTGTACCATTATTCTAATGTTTATCTACTTTTCATACAAGTCAATTCCCAAAAGCAAATCTCTAAATACCATTTTCTAGTCACCAGTGACCAAGGGGTGGGGTCCCTGTCAAGGGGCGAAGCTGCCCTTGAGGCCCTCAACAGCTCACCAAAACTCATTAAGCAGCCCTCCAGCCAAAATAATTGCCCACTCCTGATCTAGGGTGAGAACCTCTGTTCCTGCCCCCCGCCCCCACCAGTTAAAAGAGCTGGAGTGGTAGATTAGCATACCAATTTTCCAAATACCCAGATTCTGAAGGAAAGGATTGCTTTTGTGAACAAAAAGTTATAAGAGGCCTTCCAAGGAACCCAGACAAAAAGGGACTACAGCATACTGTGCTGTAGAGATTCTGGGAAGCAAAGGAAACTTATTATTAAAAAAAAGGCCTTCAGGATTGTCTAAACCAGTGAAGGCTAACCTTTTGGGCAGGTGTGACACAAATCTAGCCCTGAGCCCTTCCTGAGTATTACTCTCACCCTTCCCCTGACTTTATCTGTTGCCCTGCTTTCCACTCCCTGCCCTATCTGCTCTTGTGATGCCTGTCCCCTCCCTAATTTTCTATGTGCCACACAAAAAGGTTGCTCAAGACACTTGTGACATTCATGATGTAGGTTGGTCATTGCTGGTCTAAATGAAACCAAGAGTCCCACCAGCCACTAGCACAACCCAGGATTAGAAAGGTTTATTGGCAGCTGAAACCCACCACATTCCCCGCACGTTCACCTCCTGATAGATTGTTTCTTTGAAATTCAAGAGAAAATCTCACCACTAACATCTGTTCTCCATACACCACTCTCTTAAAACAATTAAATGCATGTGATGGTTAAATAATGCTACAATAAAAGGTGTTCATGGCTTTTACCAAGTATGCCTTTTCTCTGAGCCATCACAGACCTTATTAAAGCCACTTGTCATTCAGGATAACTGGAAGAAGCAATCAAAATTCTTTATGGAATAAAACAGCTTCTATTTTCTCCAGCAGCACCCAAGATCCAGAGAAACCTGATCAGTAGTGCACATGGGTCTGAGTTTTTTCCTGGGGGACTGATTGCAGACAGGGATTGGGGCACTGACTGCTTGCATCTGCCTGTGTGTCAGAAGTCAGAAAAGCAACCAGAAGTCAGCTGATGTAATTATGAATGTGACCCTGAGAGGGAACAGAAACAGAGTTTCATGGGACCCAAGATGGGCTTGAAAGACAAACTTGGAAACTGCGAGGAAAACCACTCAAATTTCTACAATTGTTTTTGTTCTTGCTGTTTGCAGGCAAACAGAATTTTCATTGTAAGCAAGCAGGATTGCTTGAAAGAAACCACTGAAATCAGCAATTGCTCTTCCAAATGGAAACATTGTGACAAGGCCCCATATATTTGCTATCCCTTTAGGTCAAAGGCAACACTAGTATTAGGACACTCAGCTGGGAGAAAGGGCAAGGTTTATTATAGCTTCATTACCAGATGGATCTAATAAGGCTATTTCTCTACAGAAACATTTCTGAATTTTAGAAACATAAATTTACCAAACAAACTAACAAACATGTTAATGTTGTATCCAATTCTATTCTTATAATAGTCAAGGACTGTTCATTTTAATGAAGTTGATATTTCTGGTCCAAAATAATTCCTTAGAAAAATGAGCCAGAGTTTAATGAAAGTAGAAAAGCCTACTACTCTTATTCCCTAGTGTTACTACTCACTTAGCTCAGGGTTCTTATGCTTTTAAGACCAAAGATTCTCCTTAAAGGTACATGCCTATTTCATAGAATCATAGAAAATTAGTGTTGGAAGTGACTCTAGGAGGTCATCTAGTCTAACCCCCAAGCACCTGGAGGAAAGGCTGTACTCACCAAAGGACTTGGTGAGGCTCTACTCACCAAGGCTCCCCTGGGGGTCACAAGAAATAATGGCCATAAGCTAACAGGGAACAGATTTAGACTGGACATTAGGAGGAACTTCTTCACAGTTAGAGTGGCCAAAATCTGGAACAGGCTCCCAAGGGAGGTGGTGCTCTCCCCCACCCTGGGGGTCTTCAAGAGGAGGTTGGATGGGCATCTGGCTGGGGTCAGTTGAACCCAGCACTCTTTCCTGCCTATGCAGGGGATGGACTCGATGATCTATTGAGGTCCTTTCCGACCCTAACATCTATGAATCTATGAACGTAAGGTGATCAAGATGAGCCAGCATGGATTCAACAAAAGCAAGTCATGTCTGACCAACTTGATTTCCTTCTGTGCCAAGCTGACAGGCTCTACTATTCTGTAGGGGGAGCAGTAGATTATGATTACATCCTGACTTTAGCAAAGCTTTGTTTTTGACATTGTCTCCCATGACATACACATTAATGAGCTAGTGTAGCAGGCTTGCCTTTTGGAGCTTGGGTTCAGTCTCAGGCTTGAAATCTTGCTGTTTTGATTGGTGGAGCTCATCCCCCAATCAGGAAGCAGCAAGAGGAGTGCAGTCATGCCCCTTTACAGAGGAGAGGAGGAAAGAAGTCCACCCCCCCCCAGATTTGTTTGAAGACTGCAACACTCAGGTCCGGAAGACTTCAGGGGCAGAGCCCTGGAGCATATAAAAGGAGCTGTGCGCCCAGCATGAGGGGAGCACATCCAGGAGACAGAAGAGCGGGGGTTAGAAGAGTTGAGGAGAGCTGCTCATCAGGGTGAAACAGTAGGCCAAAAGCACCTCTGAAGACTTCCACCAGTGGGGAATGGCAGACGGCTACAGCAGTTAGGTGTGCATCCTGGCACACAGTGTCCAGACCCTGGGAGCTGTGTGAGGTGGCTTGGGTCTGCAAACTCTGGCGTGTGGCCAGAGACACAGTGCACAGAACGGTGCATGGGGTAGGGTCTTTGTAGTGCTTGGGCGGCTCAGGTCCTCAATCCCCGGAATGAGGCTGGGAGGTCGATGCAGGAGGCACTGCATGGAGGATCCAGGAGCAGATCGAGCCTGGTGCTGCATGAGGCATCCCAGGCCTCTGACACATAGCAAAAGGTTGAGTCCAGAGAGCCAGACAGTGATTGGGCTACTGAGCCAACAAACAGGGCCAAGCCAGAGGCCTCAGAAGCCCTGCATAGAGGATCCCTGTTCCAGGGCACCGCAACCCCCCTGAAGCCTATTGCATGTGAGAGAGTAGCTTGGCACAGAGGACAAGGACCACCCTGCAGGTCTGGGAGCCATGAATTGCAGGGAAAAGAGGATTCCCACAGGGATTCCCACCAGTCCTCCCCGGTTAGTTAAGGGCTGCTGAAAAAGGGAGGTCCCACTGAAGAGGCCCCCTTAAAGTTACCAGCTTCTTTTTAGGTCTTGAGAAAAGCCCAAGGGCATTAGGGTTTCCCCTCAGGATTAAGTTTATCTTTGGGGTTTATCTGTTTCAGATCAGATATTTACCTGTGACTTACCTGTATATGAGAGCACTGGTATAAGGTTTTATGTCATTTAAGCAGAGGGTATTGTTTATGTTACTGGTTTAAATATCTTATAAATATATATACATATTATACATATGTTCATATCCATGTTCCTTTCCCTTGTGATAAGTTAATGTAAATAAAATTGTATATAGTCCTGTCCTGGCCTGGTGTTATAGGGATGGAGGGAAACTGAGTGGTCTGCAGTTCCCACACCACAGCACACCTGCCAGCTAACAATCCCCTTCAATTAGAGAAGGGGACTATAAATCTAAGTTACCTGGGCTACACTAAGAAAAAGAAAGCTAGCTAAAAATACTGCCTGATGAATCACAAATGATTAGTTTATCATGTTTAACAAGTGGTCATTAATGGTTTACTGTATAGCTGGGAGGAGGTATCAAGTGGTGAGGGCTTAGCTCCGGGGCGGGCAATTATTTCTGGCAGAGTGCTGCTAACTGAGTTTTGCCAAGCCATCGAGGGCCACATGACAGGCACTTAGGGGCAGATAAATATGAATTTTCTAAAATTTTTAGGGGCCCCATGGGCCAGATAGAGTGGCCTGGTGGGCCGCATCCGGCCCACGGGCCACTTTTTGCCCACCCCTGGTTACCTGGAGTACCATGTCCAGTTTGGGGTCCCACACTTCAAGATGAGGACAGAAGGGAAAGAACCAGTAGAGTAACAAAAATTATTACAGGCCCAAGAAACATGACTTATGAGGAAAGGTTTAAAGAACTAGAATTATTTAGAAAAGAAGACTGAGGGATATCTGATACATCTTCACATTCATGAAGGGAGATCATAAAGAGGATGGGGATGGAATATTCTTTGTGGGAAGAGACAGGACAAGAAGCAATGGTCTTAATAGCCAATCTAAATTTTCCTAGTTGCTGTTTAGGAAGAACTTTCTCACTATGAGGTTAGTTTTGCACTGGAACAGACTACTCAGAGTGGTTGTGGAATCTCTATCCTTGGACCTTTTTTAAGCAATTTAGACAGCCACTTGACTGAAATGGTTGAACAGTGGTGGCCTTAGGGTTGTAGGGGCCCTGGGCAAGAGAGTCATTTGGAGCTCTTTAAGCAGGGGTTCCCAACCCCTGAGCTGTGGCCCGGTGCCAGACTGCAAAGGGTTGGCTGCCGGTCCACAGGAAGTCTGGCTGCCAGACTGGAAGTGACTGCGGACTGGCAAACTGTGGACTAGAAATGACCAGCTTACTGCGGACCGGCAGTCAACCCTTTTTTAAACTGGGTATAAAAAAGGGTTGGCTACCTGCCCACAGTACACCAGTCACTGCTGGTCTGCAATTTGCTGGGCTGCGGTGACTTCCGATCTGCAGCTTGCCAGTTCTCAGACTAAAAAAGTTGGGAACCCCTGACTTAGAGGCTTAATTTTGGTGACCTATAAGCAAGTCAGACATTTTCAATTTCGATTTCACTTTGCCCTATCCATGAAATTACAATTAAAGTATCTTAATACAATATTGATAATACAAATATTCAGTGTAATTAATTTTTTATTTTTATAAAGTGTGAGGCCCCAGGGAATCATCCAGTTTGCCCTCCCCTAAAGCCACTACTGCGTTTGAGCAGGGGTCTGGACTAGATGATCTCCTGAGGTCCCTTCCAACATGACTATTCTATGATTTTTTGTTGGTGCAGGGTTATGAACCTGAAGAGGAGTCATTTTACATTTCTTTTACAAAATGTTGTTAGCAACCCAAATTCAACAAGAGCTGAAAAGTGGCATAAAACAAAGCTGTTCAATCTGTAGTTCACAGGCCAAATGGAGTAATGGCATCCAGCTTGCAGGGCTCAGCATGGGTCAGTAAATTTGGCAGTAGGGGTGCAGTGGCAAATTAACACAGCCACCACTCTCCACTGCCAGGACAGATTGGGGATTAGCTGGGCCATTGCCATGCAGCTGGATTGGGCCCCACCTGCTCCTGCTTTGCATTCTGGATTGGCCCATTGCTGCACAGCAAGATCAGGCCCCTGTCATGTGTGCCTTGCACATTGGAACAGCCCCATGCTGCCCCCTCTCCTCCATGCCAGGTGCATCCCATTGGCCAGATCTAGTCTTGGAGAGACCTGGCACTGCCATCCAGCCCACAATAAAAAAAGGTTGGGTACCACTGGCATAAAAAAATTGAACCTGAGAGTATCAGTTTTATGTGTGTGGTCCTGAACTTGAAAGAGATGTGTGCCCAAAGCTGTCAGTTACTGACTTCATTTGAGAGGAGCTGTAGCATCTAGTTCTGAGGAATGGACCAGGACAGCTCTTCCACTACAGGTATTTGGGGATAGCACTTGGGTCTGCACAGATGTAGTTAGGGGTCTTATAGAAGGGCTGGAATTTTTTAAATCTGCAGGCCCTGATGCCCTCCACCCATGGGTGTTGAGAGCTGGCAGGGGTCGTTGCTGTGCCCTTGGCCCAGCTGTACGAATGATTGTCGTCCACAGGCCAGGTGCCCAGAGATTGGAAACTAGCTAATGTGGTCCCCATTTATAAGAAAGGGAGAAAGGAGGACCCAGGAAACTATAGGCCCATAAGCCTCACATCGGTCTTGGAGAAAATCCTTGAAAAAATTATCAAGGATCAAATCTGTGAGGGGCCAGCAGGAGAGATCATGCCCAGGGGAAATCAACATGGGTTCATCAAAGGCAGGTCCTGCCAGACCAACCTGATGGCCTTTTATGACCAGGTAACTAAATCCCTGGATGATGGTGTCTCCATGGACATAGTCTTTCTGGACTTTAAGAAGGCCTTTGGCACTGTCTCTCACCCCATCCTCATCAATAAATTGAGTGACTGTCGCATTGATGCCTACACAATTGGATGGGTCAAAAATTGGCTGATGGGGTGCACCCAGAGAGTGGTGGTGGATGGGTCATATTCAACCTGGCAGGATGTAAATAGTGGGGTCTCCCAGGGCTTGGTCCTGGGGTCTACACTGTTCAACATATTCATCAGTGGCTTGGACAAGGGGGTGGAAAACACGTTGTCTAAGTTTGCCGATGACACCAAGATGTGGAGAGAGGTAGGCACGCTCGAAGGGCGAGAGAGACTGCAATTAGATTTAGACAGATTACAGAAGTGGGCGGTTGGTAACGGGATGGGGTTCAATGTAGATAAATGCAGGGAGCTACATCTGGGGAGAAGGAATCCACAGCATACATACAAGCTGGGGAGCTCCCCCCTTGTGAGCACAGAGGCGGAAAGGGATCTTGGAGTCATTATTGACTCCAAGATGAACATGAGCCACCAATGCCAGACCGCAGCCAGCAAAGCCAACTGCACCTTGTCCTGCATCCAAAGTTGCATCTTAAGCCGGTCCAGAGAGGTGATACTCCCCCTCTATGCGACATTGGTCAGGCCACAATTGGAGTACTGCGTCCAGTTCTAGGCACTGCACTTTAAGAAGGATGTGGCCTGCCTTGAGAGGGTCCAGAGGAGGGCCACCCGCTTGGTTGGAGGGCAACAGGGCAGGCCCTATGAGAAGACGCTGAGGGACCTGAACCTGTTCAGCCTCAGTAAGCGGAGGTTGAGGGGGGATTTGGTGGCTGCCTTCAAACTCATTAGGGGAGATCAGAAGCAAATAGGAAGGGCCCTATTCCCCCCAGCAGCACCTGGATGAGGAACAATGGCCAGAAGCTGCTGGAGAATAAGTTCAGGTTAGAGATTAGGAGGCACTGTTTCACTGTTAGGGTGGTTAGGATCTGGAACCAACTTCCTAGGGAAGTGGTCCTTGCTCCTACTTTGGGTAAATTAAAAAAGAGAAACACCTGTCTGGGGTCATGTGATCCTAGCGTGTGCTCCTCCTGCCAGTGGCAGGGGATCGGACTAGATGATCTGTTTGGGTCCCTTCTGACCCCAAACTACTATGAAACTACTATGAAACTATAACCTTAAGACCTTGGAAGCTCTTTCCAGTCCCCTGTTCCTATGAAGAAAAGAAATAATCAGGTAACCGAACACTGCAAGTATGCTGTACTGCTGGAGGGAAAAAGAAGAGTGACCAAGAACAATATTCTCTTTTCTAACTCTGGATACAGATTTGGAATCAGCTGATTTCTGTGGATGGGCTTTGGAATTGGGAAATATTACATAAAAAGCAAACACTATTATTGCATATTCTATACGCATTTTAGGTGCAAATGGCCTCTGTGCAGACAGCCTGTGTAGTCTATATGCTTCTAGCCTCAAGACATTGCTTCAGTGGGACTTTTGGGATGCTTAGCCCTTTTACTGGCTGTTTGCATCCACTCTTCACAGGCTCCCAATGATGTTAATGAATGTTCTGCAAATCCAGTAAATACAGAACATGCTGTTGAAATCAGCACAATGGATCAGAAATCAGCAGCAGTGTGCCAAAAGGATTTTTTTTTGCACAGTACATTTTCTGATTTATATGCCTTTAATTTACAAAAGAATTTCCATTTTCCTCAAAAAAGTGCTACATACTGTTACAGTATTTGCTTCTAACAAACTCATCACTTTGGATATTACAAAATCACAACATCGAAATCACTGGTTTGCTATGTTTTGCTTCCCCACCCCTATCCTTGCCCCCCGCCCCGAGTGTCAAAGCAATTCTCCAAAAGATAATAATTACTGAACTTTTCCTTTAAAACAATGAATTGTATAACTTCATGGGATTACAGTACGTGCTCAGATCCAATGATTAAAGATTTCCTTAGTGTACATAACAATAGTTAATTCCTGCAGCACCTGCAAAGCTGTTATAATTTAAACTACAGTTTCAGGACATTGGCATACTGGGTGTGTATATATATGTATAGTGCTTTTCAGACCTGGCTGCTGGCCTTCAAAGCATTGGGATTCTTTTCAAGGCATCATGTGAGGACCATAAGCAATGACTCATACAGATTCAGAAAACATCAGGCTACCTGTAGCGAATAAATCCTTCAAAAACAGTGATATTATTAGCTCTTCTGTGTCACTGAACAGATGAGCTAAATGCTAAAACGAGAAATTTTATTAAAGATTAAAGAAATACCATTTCACGTTTCACCTGCTCCATTAATGTCAAATAAGAATTCTATGCTTCACAACACAACTAAAGTGCAGTATAAGATTTCAGCACTACTAGTGTTTAATTTCACTTCCATAGAAAGGAAAAACTTTCAAAATCTTTGAGGAATTTGGTCTCAGAAGATGCCTAAACTTGTTTTTTAAGATCTTTTAAGACGACTACGTGGTTTGAGAATCCTTAAAAAAACCCAAACCCTGGACTATGATAAGATCATATCTTTACCAAAAGTTCTGCTAGATCATACATTGTAAAGAAATTCCATCTTGAGGCATTATTTTGAAACATGCTTTATATTCATTCTACCATAATTAATCATTTGAAGTCAGAATTCTGAGCTCTGTTGCAGTGCAAATCTACTCGAAAGTCAGTGAATCCAGCCCTCTGAGAATACACCTTGTACTGAAGTGTTTCTTCCTTTAGCATACAGCATCATTCAAAAAGGCATAGAGATCATGCAACAACTGACACACGAGTGTAATAGACTGATGTCATTGTTAGAGGTAGGGAAGCAGGGGCTATATAGAACAATATGAGGGACTGTTACACTGGCATTGAAGGATGATATTTCCTCTACTGAGGAGACCCGGTAGGTTAAGCTATAGTAGCCTGTCCCTGCTTGCCTACAGGCTACTATATGACCTGATCCAACCATGCCAACCTATGTGTTCATCCCACCTGGTGCAAGGGGCTAGCAGCTTCCAAAAAGATATTTGGAAAACAGCCCATCTACTGAAGTTCCTGTGCCATAGGGATGCTTTCCTGGTTGGGTCCAAAGCTTTTAGGGACCCTTTATAATGTCTTAAGCCCTTTAAGCTTGATAGAAAGGATCTGGCATGGGAGATTAGAAACTCTCTCCCTCGTTTTCTTCCCACTGCCCTCTCTGACACTCATACACACGCACCCTCCCAGTCACTCCTCTACCTAACCACTGTAGCAGTTCTGGTAATGCTAAGCCATAGATATGCTAAACTATAGTTAAACGGAGACTCCAAAAAGGAGCTTGGGAAGAACAGGCTGCACACTGGCTGCTGAATGACCTGATAAGAAATGTAAAAAATGAAAACACACCAATGAGCAAAGAAGCTGATCCAGAGAAGAGAGTAGCAAAAGCAAAAGCTGAATAACTTGTGAAGTAAGTACCCACTAAACCCATTAAAGAGGTAGAGATAAAAAGAACTGAAGATGCCAGTCTGAGAACCCAGCAAAGAGACAAGTAGGGATGGACATCTCAGTAGAAAGACAGATAAACTTTGGCATGAGACTAGGGCATTTGGAGTATAAATACAGGTGCTACATGACTTGATTTTCATAGCAATCTTGAGGACCATAATCAACACAGTATGTTGCTACCTGTCATGGGCAAGTTTTACCGAGTTGTGCTGATTACTAAACAGATCAGCTGCCAGACAGAGAATAAACCTCTTGGAGCTTTTACCACCTAAAACAAATTTGAGTCATTTCTTCCATGCCGTATCTGGGCTGTAGGGGACAGCCTGAACACTGAGAACTACAGCAAGCAAGAGGCTACCCAAACACTCCCATGTGTCAAAACAACAACTCCTATTAGTCTACAACAGATTCTAGTGAACCAGAGTGACCCCAAAGTGGATGTAGGAGTTTGTAATGAGTTTCGGTGATGGGAAAACCATATTCATTTTAATTTACCTTTTCTAAGTCCAGACCCTGTGTCAACCTCTATGAACTCATTTTGGACTGAACATAGCACAGTGACAGACTTCTCAGTTTTCACTCAGAATAAAAAAATGGAGGTGAGGTGAAGATTAATTACAAAATATGTCTTTAACTTACACATAATTCAAAATCTGGAGGGAGTGAGAGCAGGAAACCATTTGCAGCAGCCAAGTGTGTTTCACCATTTTTCTATTTTTGCAGGACCCACGTATGCAAAACTTTAGGACCAGATGCTCACTAGTTTAACCTCTCATTGATTTCAGTGGGAGCTATGCCATTTTACGTACCAGGTGAGATTTTAATTTAAATGTCATAATTTATTTTTAATTTAAAATTTAAATAATCTCTAAATTAGAGAGACAACAGTTTTTACTGTGGATTTTCACTGTGCTCTTCCATTTAGAAAATCTTAGCTGCCTCTCCTTTTTATTTGTAATAATTTATTTGGAATTATAAAGAAAAAACTATAAACAACAAATATGCTTGACATAGAATAATGTTATCATTTCTTTAAGAACCCATATCATGCCCTAAAAACCAATCCAGCTGGACACTCCATCAGATGTCAGGAATCACCAGTAACATCCTTAGAGCAAATTAAAAGATACCTGCCCCATCCTATCCTCAAATTTCCTCAAGCAACGCATCTTTGTCCTCTTCATTGCTAAGGAACTTTTCACTACAGACATCCAAAGGCCTGTTACCGTAGTCCTTAGGATTATCAGTATCAAGCAAGGTATCTCTGCACATAACTTGGCCTATCTTAACCTTTCTGGCAGAAACACAGAGTCTCCAGATGTTTTTGCATCTGATCTGATCTTATAAGAGTTCAAACATCCTGTCAGCAACCATATATTGCTGTACTGATGGTTTCCATCTCTTTTTCTTCATCTGTACTTGTCATGGACTTTGAGACCCGATCAAACTATTGAAATAAGAGTGGAATAGAGTTTTCTGGTGTTGTGCTTTCACTTCTGGAGAATGAAGTCTCCCTAATAAAACTAGTGCAGTTCTCAAAGGTGGGTTAGAAATCTACTTAAGAGCAAATTGCTGAAAGAATTGATCAATTGATCAAATTGATTTGCTGCACTTACCATATGTGTGGTGGAACTAGATGGTTTTCCAAGCCATTTTTTCAGAGAACTTGTACAGGAGATTCCATTTAAAGGAGAAAAAAAATGAACACTGAGTGAAGAATACTCATCTGCAACTACAGTTGTTACCATTCCTGGGACAGCACTAGAGACATAGTGCTTCTGGAGATAGGCCGTTCCAAAACAGGTTGGGGCAGTGACCTCTGAACCTAGCAGTGACATCCACAGTGCCCTCCAGTGCTTCACTCCATTTTCCAGCCCACTGTGGCCAAGTGGATTTTGCTATAGTCTATTCCATTAAGGGAACAAGGACTGAACTCACAGTAACTGCTCTGTGTTTCTCCTTCTGCAAATCACAGGAGCACAGGCAGATTTCCTGTGGGCCCCCCATGTAGTAGTATCTCAAAAGGCACACCTGGGCCAAAGGTTAGCATGGAAATAGTTAGAGGGCTTCTGCAGGGGCTGGACGTGTTCAAGTCAGCCAGCCCAGACGATCTCCACCCTAGAGTCCTAAAGGAATTGGCGGAGGTCATTGCAGGACCCCTGGCACAGCTTTATGAGCACTCATGGTGCTCTGGTTAGGTCCCAGAGGACTGGAAGAGGGCCAGCATGGTTCCCATCTTCAAAAAGGGGAAGAAGGAGGACCTGGGAAACTATAGGCCAGTTAGTCTTACCTCAATCCTAGGCAAGCTGTTTGAGAAAATTATGCTGGCACACATCCATGAGGGGCCAGCAGGGGACTGCATGCTTAGGGGCAACCAACATGGGTTCATCAGTGGCAGGTCCTGTCAGACCAACCTGGTGGCCTTCTATGATCAGATTACCAGATCATTACATGCAGGGGTAGCAGTGGACATAGTCTTCCTGGACTTCCGGAAGGCATTCGACACTGTCTCTCACCCCGTTCTCATTAAGAAACTGGGGGACTGTGGTGTCAATGCCCACACAGTCAATTGGGTCGCCAACTGGCTGGAGGGCCGCACCGAGAGGGTGGTAGTGGATGGGTCCTTCTCAGCCTGGAAGGATGTGGGCAGTGGGGTTCTGCAGGGCTCGGTCCTCGGGCCCGCACTGTTCAACATCTTCATCAGTGATTTGGATGAGGGGGTAAAAAGCACCCTGTTCAAATCTGCTGATGACACTAAGATGTGGGGGGATGTTGGCACATTAGACGGAAGCATCAGGCTTCAATCAGACCTAGACAGGCTACAAGGATGGGTGGATGAGAATAGGATGGGATTCAACACAGACAAGTGCAAGGTGATGCACCTGGGGAGGAACAACCAGCACCATACCTACAGGTTGGGAAACTCCCCTCTTGTCAGCATGGAGGTGGAAAAGGACCTTGGAGTCATAATTGACTCCAAGATGAACATGGGCCAGCAGTGTGGGGATGCAGTCAAGAAGGCCATCCATACCTTGTCATGCATCCACAGATGCATCTCAAGCAGGTCCAAAGAGGTGATCCTCCCCCTCTATGTGGTGCTGGTCAGGCCACAGCTGGAGTACTGTGTCCAGTTCTGGGCGCCGCACTTCAAGAGGGATGTGGACAACATGGAGAGGGTCCAGAGGAGGGCCACTCACATGATTGGGGGCAGCAGGGCAGGCCCTATGAGGACAGGCTGCGGGACCTGAACCTGCTCAGCCTTCACAAGAGAAGGCTGAGGGGGGATCTAGTGGCCTGTTATAAACTAGTCGGGGGGATCAGCAGGCACTGGGGAAGTCCCTGTTCCCCCATGCACTACCAGGAGTGACCAGGAATAACGGTCACAAGCTGGCAGAGGGCAGGTTTAGGCTAGATATCAGGAAGCGCTACTTCACAGTCAGGGCAGCTAGGATCTGGAACCAACTTCCAGGAGAAGTGGTGCTGGCTCCTACCCTGGGGGTTTTTAAGAGGAGGTTGGATGAACATCTTGCTGGGGTCGTTTGACCCCAGTATTCTTTCCTGCCATGGTGAGGGGTCGGACTAGATGATCTACTGAGGTCCCTTCCGACCCTAGAAACTATGAAACTATGAAAAGGACAAAATGGCACTGAACTTTCAGTGATCTGACACATCTCATCCATGTGGATCACAAGCAACACTGACAAACCTGCTGTGAAATGACACAAGTTTAATGTGATGTTTATTGCTTATACTCCAGTGCCACATGGTATGCAAAATGCTTCATGCTGGCTGAATGCTCCCTGGGAATAATAATCTGAGCCTCCCCAGTATCACAGCCCTTTCTAGTGTACATCAGAATTTCTCTTTCTCAATCTATTGTTCCTTTATGTGTCCTCTGATCACATCACTACTTTCCCTTTCAGTCCCATAAGATTCAGCCCCTTGAATTTGTGTGGGAAAGGAGTTATAGTGGGTGAAGGGAGAGTCCTTAGTGGAAGAACAGTATCAGAGCAGCCAGGATTATTTCCCTGATCTAATTTAATTTTAAATGTGTTAATTATTCAATAATCTAAACAAAACAAAGCAAACAGCATCTCTTCAAGAAACATAAGTAAACATAAAATGTTAGATCAGGAGAAGGAGAGCTATATACTTCTATTTCCATCATAGAAAGCAAGTTAAAGATGTGTGATAAAAGCAAGGAATCCCACAATGTTTGTACTGTACAAGGATTTTTTCACTGAGTCCGTAGCAATTCAGGACGGTAAGTTTAAAGTTATCCTTTTGAAATTGTTTTACAAGCCTGCACATTATCTTTCAAAGCCTTCCACAAAACTAATGTTATCCTTCAGGAGTCTATCAGAAAATGCTTTTCATTTGATTGCTGTTGAAATCTTTTAGGAATAGTAAATTTAACCTTCAAGAGCAGTATAATATTAATTAAATTAGGATTACTGTGGTATAAATTTGGTTTATTCTAGTTATATTTAAAACCATTGCTTTAGCTATGCTTTTGCATGAAAAATTCTATCAATGGGAAGCACCTAGCCAAGGATAGCTTATGGTTTTAGACCTGGGGGAATCCAGGTTGGTGGTGCATTGATGTACTTGAACCCCCCATGTTGATTCCTGGTCCATCCAAAGTTGTAAAGCCAACTATCTAGCAGCAGCAGCAGCATTTCTATTCAGGCAACAGTAAGGCAGTCAATTGACTAAATGGCTCATTATACTTTTATTGATTCCTTCTGAACTCTTCATTACACAGGTGTTAATGACCCTTTTTACTTTTAAATGGTCCTTAATAGTTCCACTACTCCAACCATACTTACTTCTGCAATGCTGCTGTCTGTTAGCTGCTCCTAGTACTGCAGCTCTCATTTCACAGCCCCGCAGACTTCTTTTTAACCCTAGCTAAAAACATTAACTCAGGTGTGGAACTATTAATTCTGGTGAATATTAGCTGAGGTGTGGAAATCACTTTAAATGAAGCACTGGAGGCAATGTCCAGATACTCAAGAAAACTTGATTTTGTTTTCTGAATCTGGAAAAGAGACATAGATGTAATTATAATGACTCCAGAACTAACAAAATAACACCTTGGATTATAGTTCATCTTTTTATATAATATATAATATCGCAAATTAATGCACATTCCAATAGTTGCTGTTTTTTTCACTTCAGTCTTTCAACCTTAAATGGAATAATATAGGCTTAGGCTCCTATTTATTAGTGAAGCTTCGAATTTGGTTTTAATGGGAGAAAACTGTATGTTGTGCTATATGTATCTTAACCATCTTAACCCACCTTTTCAAAATCTTAGATCTGCCCATTCACTTAGATAGGGTAGATTCTCCATCATGTAGAGTCATTATATCAAGATTGGCTGTCACTCTAAAATATTTCCTGCAGTGCAGCTGCAAGTGGTTAGATTCTGTGCAGGAATCACTGGGTGAGATTATATGGTCTTGGTTATGCAGGAAGTAAGACTAGCTGATTATAGTGGTCCTTTTTGCCTTGAATGACTATGACCCTAAATTTTACCTGACAGGGCTTTTTCATGGTTCTGAAGGAGCAATGCCAGCAATGCTAAGTGTAAGAGTACTAAGAACTTTATTTAAAAGGGGTTCCCATTCACAAAGGAAAGCACAAAAATTAGCTATAGTGACCATAGGTCCTAGTTTGGCCAGGACAGTCCCAGATTTCAGAGGCTGGTCCTGGCCGGCCACTGAAAATTAAACATATGTCCTGGGCACAGGGTATGGGCTAGGGAGGCAGAGTGTCATGAGCTGCTATAACCTCCTGTATCTTTCCCCTGAGCATCGCACATGTGGGTTCTTCTCAAACCTTGCCATGGCTCCTTGGGCGGAACAGCCTGGTTATTGGGGTGACTTCGGGTCAGTTCCCCAAGGGCCTCTCCTGCAACGTCTTTGATGATGATTATGTTTGTATTGGGAGGATGATGTTTGGTCTTGCCTCCCCTGGTGCCTTCCCTTGGTTGTTCCTGTTGTTCCTTCCTTGTGGGGCTCCACCTCCCCTACACCCCACCTAATGCCAACTGCGATGTTGTCACCTGTGTCATTCAGGTTGATGTTCTGAACCTTTTTGGTGCTCAGTCTCTCAGGATCTTCTGCCACAGGCTAATGGTGATGCTTCTGTGCCAAACATCTCCTATGGCCCCACTTCTCTCTGCCTACACAGCATCCGGTCTCAGAACTTTTCCGTCCCCCAGCGCATTGACTCTCCCCCAGGTTGGGTACCTGCTATCTGTCTACTTTGGCCGCTGCAGTTTCACTTTTGCCACGATCAGCTCCAACTGCAGTGTCCTGCCACCTCCCCATCTCTTCAGGTAAGTCTTTTCCACAGCTGCAAAATAGGGAGCCTTAGCAGACAGCAAAATTGTCCTAAAATAGGTCTGCCTGATTAGAGGAATGGCTATTAAAAGGGGGAGATGATTGTTAACATCTGTGAAGTAAAGAACAATGGTTCATTAATGGGCCATTGGCTCCCTTAGCTGCCTGAATAGTAATACCAGAACTGTACCATACCACCCCACCCTGACCCCTGTCTGCAGCAGCACCACTAATTTGAAGCATGTAAGGGAGAGGGGGTAGTGTCCCAGGTTTCACATTGTCCCATATGGTCACCCTAAAAATAGCTAAGGGGAACTTAGCATTACTGTGATATAAGTTGAAATACAGGAGAGATACAATCAATTATACATACATACAACTACATTTACAGCCATCAAAACTTCAGACAGATCTAATCAGCAATTCTGTCTATTGTAAGTGGCATTAATATTTGGACTGTAGACCTTTTAGCCCAAATAGCCAGAAAGTGTATATACTGTGAGGAAAGGAAGACAGAGAGACTGGCAGATGTGCTATTTCACTGAGTGACCTTTTCTTTCAGTCAGTACAAACCACATGCCTGGTGTTTCTGCCACTAAAATTTTTCAGCAGTCAGGGCATGTAATTAGTTACCACTTTTTATTTAAATTCTATTTTTTAATGTAGACTTGTTTAAGGCTGACATAAGTTATAGCCATCTCCTTCAAGTACACTCACTCTAAACTAGCATTTAAATGAACTGCAAAAAAATATTTCTATAAGTTGAATCAATGTCATGAATTGACATACTGCATTAAGCAGAGCAAATAGAATTGGATAGAGCAATTACATATTTTAGACTACAAGGTGACTGCTGGTGTTCTCTGAACCTCAGCATTTGCAGCTTAATGATTGTCAAAGAGCTGTATAGATCTTTGTAACTCAGTTGGTTCACTTCATTTTCTGGAACAAGGAAAATCTCTTTGCATCCCCATTTTTATTCTGCTTGGAATAAATATAGTAGCCTTTCTCTTTTGACCATTTTCCATCAGATTCTTAATTTTGAAAGAATTAATCCTGTATAAAACAATATTATTTGTTACAGGTTTTTCTGCACTCATTGCCAAAGTATTTAGGGCTGGGCTTTTCAAGGAATGCAGTGTCTAAATTTGACACAACTGCTCTTTAAGGGAAAGGTAAATTTTCACAAATGAAATAATGTCTTGTCTTTCCAGAATAAAAAATTTTAAATAATCATTATTTTAAAAAATTAAGCAGCATAGGTATGGAATCCTCCAATTCCTTTTCAATGAAATCTCATACATTGGCTAAACGTGAAGAAATCGTATTGAAAATAATAAAAACAAATAAAGATTATTGCATATAATCTGATTGTCATAATTATAGTCAAAACTAGCTCGGTAGCTCACATCACTCTGAAACCATGTTGTTAATTATGGCTACCCTGCAGTTGAAGGTACGATTGCAATATGGGTAGGCATACCTTAGCTATTTTTAATTTAGCTAATTTAGGTACCAACAGCAGTCAGGATGCAATGTCATGAGCCTTAATGAAAACTTTATAAACCCACCAGGGACCCAAGGTATTTGGGGTGCTAGGCCATGCTGAAATCCATGATGTTGCAATTTTGCCATTATTGGTCCCTGAGGAAACTAGATTAAAGCTAGCTCAGCTGTTTCTACATGTTGTAATCACACTAACTGCAATATGAACACAATGTTTGTAACAGCTCAAATGAAAACAAATCATCACTTTTCCTTTCCAATTAATTTTCATGCTGCCACTAGGTATTGGGCATGCATGTTAGGCCTATATCCTTGTTAAGCATATCTAACTTTAAATGGCTTCATCAAATCAACATCAACAGAAATGAGCATTGAATTGGTCCAAAGCACCAGGATTATTTCAGGCAGGTTTTGTAGCCATTGAGCAGGAGATGCAACATGTCTGTAACTCTTCCCCTGCCAATCCCTCTCAATAGAAGATGAATGGCATAATTTTTGGCACTCTCATCTTGCCATTTGTTTCTCAAAGATTCAATGGTGATTGATGGTACTACAACTACCACAGCATTACCTCCAAATGTGGGCAGAGGGTAGATTTGTTGCTGAAGACATTTTTAGACTTCTCAGCTTTATTCTTTCAAATCAGAATCTTCATCCAACACAGCACCTGTACATAAGAGAGAAAACCTGCTCCATTTAGAGTGAACAGTGTTCATTCGAACAGGACTCCTCTTGGAAAAAAGAATACTTCTGGAGCATCATGGGGAAGGAGGCACTGAATGTGTTTTTAGCAGGGGGAAAAAGGATATGAATTGATTTCATAGATTTCATAGACATTAGGGATGGATGGGACCATGAGAGATCATCAAGTCCATCCCCCTGCCCCAGGGGCAGAAAGTCATCTAGGATCAAAGAATCCCAGCAAGATAAGCATCCAAACATTTCTTGAATGAGTCCAGAGTAGATGCCTGCACCACCTCTCTGGGGAGTCTATTCCAGGCCTTGGGGGCTTGGACAGTAAAGAAGTTTTTCCTTATGTCCAGCCTAAAATGGTCATGGAGGAATTTATGACCATTGGTCCTTGTTATCCTTTAGGGTGTTCTGGTGAATAGACATTCCCCCAGATCCTGATGCACACCCCTTATGTACTTATTGGCAGCCAGTAGGTCCCCCCTGAGCCTGTGCTTTTCCAGGCTGAAGAGTCCCATGTCTCTCAGCCTCTCATTATAAGGCCTATTTTCTTGCCCTCTGATCATGTGCATGGCTCTCCTCTGGACTCTTTCAAGCTTCTTGACATCCTTCTTGAATTGTGAAGTCCAGAATTGGATGCAGTGTGACGGCCAGAACCAGAGGGATTAATAAGCAATAAATATGTGCTTCTTAGAGGCATTTGGTATTTTGCCTAAACAAGTAATATTAGTTAATATAAAGCTTGTAAGTTTGTAAACCACAAATGTAACTTGTCTGTCATAAGTTTGACCAAAATGATAAAATTAAGTGTTCGTGGAACTGACTGGGCCCCATAGGCAAAGCTGTAGATGTGAGATTAGCTGATGTAATGGTTTCTGCTGAGGGTTCAGCTTTGACGATAAAAATGGATCCAACTGCCTGGCAGACCCAACACATTCCAGGAAAGCACATCCCAAGAAAGCATATTCAAATGAAACTTAAAAGGGGTTGGGGCTTAGGTGGAGCAATGCCAATTTCAAACCTAAAGATGCTGCATTATGATTTGCTTATTAGATAAACTCAAGCCTTTGTAGTTATCTTTTATGATAATTTTAACACCTTTCAATCCCATAGGGTAACAGCTACAGGGCAATATTATGAGTGGCTCTAAAGCCAACAGATTAGCATAAGACCAGGTATAAAAAGCACATGCATCGGGTAACCAGAAGGAAGGAGGGAACAGAATGGTCATTTCTGTCCCACGCCCAGACCCCGGACTCCCGGCATGAGTGAAGATGGGATCCTGATCAAGGGACCTTCCCCGGTAATCCCTCTGACAGTGTCGATCGGGGACTTCTGCAATGCTTTACCTCTTGTCTTGAGTCAGGCAGAGCTCATCCACGCACATGAGGAAGCTTTGTGACCGACTGGATTTGGCCAAGTGCTCTTCCCATGAGATGTCCAGGTAGTTAAAGTCTCCCATGACAGCCATACACCAAGAGTGTGCAGTCTCAGCTAGCTCCCTGGCGAATTCCTGGTCTAGCTCTTGTTTCTGGTTAGGAGGTCTATAGTAAACTTCTATCATGATGTCCCCTGTGCCACATTCCTCACATATTTTAACTCAGAGGGACTCCAGTCCTCCTCCCTGGGTGCCAATGTCAATTTGCAGGGATGTGTAGCTTTCCATGTTTTTTCCCCAAGCTCCTGGCATTGGTGTACAGACATGCAAGTGTCCCATTGGAAGACCTAGGTTTCCTTACACTCTCAGGCAGACACTGTTCCAGAGCTGGGGTAGGTGTGAATTCCCTTGGGTGCCCTAACCTACTGGTTATGCAATTGTTGCCTTGTGGGCTTGCATTGGCGGTTATCCACCCATCCCCTGGCAGGCTTAGTTTAAACCCCGGTCAAGCAGGTCACCCAGTCTGGCTGAGAAGAGCCTCCTCCCTAGTGGAGTGAGGTGGAGGCAGACCACTGCCTCTCTCACCAAAGAGTGAACTGTGATCATGGAAGCCGAAGCCTACACGATGAAACCCATGCCACAGTTTCTGGTTGGCTACCTTGATCCTCCTCTCCCTTCTAAGCCCATAGCTTGAAACTGGGAGGATCGAAAAAAACACCACCTGTACCCCCAACCCCTTAAGGCCCACTCCCAAAGCTCTGTAATGCCTCATGACTTGGTTGGGATTGCTTCAAGCTGTGTCATTCATGCCCACATGGATAAGGAGCATAGGGTAGTGGTCGGTGGGCCAGATGAGCTTTGGGATCCTCTTGGTTATGTCCTGGATACAAGGTCCTGGGAAGCAGCAAATCTCCTGGGCTAGAGGAGGGGGTCAGGGTGGCAGATTGCACCCTCAGTCTCCCTCAGGAAGGAGTCTCCCATGACAACCACTATATAAGTGGCCTTAGGGAGAGCAGGGATGGTATCTGAGGATAAGCCTGCATTGCCTGCAGGAGCTGGCAATTCTGCAGGCTGTACTGGGGCTGCAAGAGGTTTGTACCTGTTGCAAAGCTCTAGAGGGGAGGAGATTTTGGTGCAGCAGGCCTTGGCCCAACCCCCTAGCTGGACAGTATGGGAGATCCCTGAGTCCTCCCTGTCCTGGAAGGTGACCTTGGTCTACCATCCGCCTCCAGGGGGTGAAGGGCCTAGCAGTAGGAGTCTATCTCCTGCTTGCCATTCCTGATGAGGAACAGGTGGTCCCTGTTAAATGGAACAGATGGTCTCTCACTCTTCCTCATGACTTCTGGTCCCTCATCATTTACCACAGTTCGTACTCCCCTGCTTGGAGTTCTTTCTCGTGCAGAAAAAAATACTATGTGGCTTTATAATTAAAGACTGTATTAATAATACATACTCATTTTAAAATTGCACAGGAAACTTTAATTCTGGCATCTCCTAATTATCAAATGCTTGACTCTGCAGCTATAATCATGATGTTTTAATGTTGTTGTCAAGTAATAGGTTGAATTAGTTGACTTAAAACAACCTTCACAATTATATCATGACTAGGGAAGCTGAGCTTCATGTGCCTTAGCGTTTCAACCATACATGCTTTTTCTCAAAAGCTCAGGAAAACACTCAAGGTCAATTGACTGGTTCCACCTAGAGGCAGTTGTGGTACCCTGCCATGCTACCAAAGATGGCAAAAGTAAAATGCTATCGCAACCTGAAGAGGAAGATGAGAAAAAGGCTTCACAAAAGGAGGAGGGATACAAGGTACAGGACAAAAAGGGACAGGAAAAAGAGGCAAGGTAAAGCTGAAACCTCCTGCCAGGTTACTTGAATTATCATTGAAGCTTTTTGCCATGAATTAGGATGTGGGTACCAAAATTTCAGCTAAGCAGATAGAATAACAAAAAGGCCCATTTACCATTTACAAGTCCACAATACAGGGTCATGACCAGTATAAGCTTTCCTTTCTTCGCTAGGTTCTCTGACATGGATATTACACCTCAGATTAAGAAGGTAAGACAGTCTTCATTCATTATTCTGTATGTGACATAGTAACAGGTATTAGGTGATACCATTGCTGGTAACTACCAACCCAGGCAGTATTTAAATATCAGTTCCAAACAGATTTTATTCTAACAGATCCATTCACCCCTTTTCCCCCCATCCCCTGCCTCCAGCTTTTTTTCCCCCCCCTTCTTATCTACTAAGTGTACAGACAGTTCCACATGAAGATTTAAATAGGCAGCTACATCTTGTCACAAATATCTGCAACTTGCTAACAAGCGTCTGTATTCCAAACCAAGTAGACCAGTGATACTGCAGAATCCTGGAGCCTTTATAGCAGGAGACTAAAGCTGCAAACAAACATTCATGGGACCAAGTTAGGTTTAGGTGGCTTTAACCCACCTAAACATAAAGCAGGAATGGTGCATGCAGGTGATCATGCTAGCAGAAGTGGTGTGAGCAGCCCAAGATAGTAACTCAAGGTTGGCGGAGAGGCTGGTCAATCTATGGGAGGGGCTAGTGGATCTGTGGGGGGCTGGCGTGTCCAGGAGGGCTGGCAGGTCAGTACAGTGGAGTTGGTAGGTCTGTGGGTCGGATCTCCTCAGTCTAGGGTGATAGTTGAGAGGCTAAAAATAGCCCAATCAGGAAGATCAGAGGCCCAGGGCTAGAGCAAGTGGCCAGACTTACCCAGGTCTGAGGGTGTACTGTGAACATGTGAAAGCATTCACAAGACTGGGTTAATCCATTTTATATTGGGTTAACCCAGGTCAATCTAAAGTTAGTTCACCTCCAGAGTTGCACCATTTTTAGGCCAATTTAAACCCTGTGAACACCCAAACACTCAGCCATTTAGATGAGTCTAACTGAGGTTGGTCGGGTCAATCTAAATGTAACACTTGTGCATACCCATAGCTAACTATAGATATTCTGTTCTTATTTTTAACAGATATTTCTTTCTGTGATGAATTACTGAAGAGTGCTCCTAGTTTCAGGTAAATAATGAACAGTAAATCATTTTGTTACTTATGGGTGAATTATTTTAAATAAATATGACAAGAAATGGGTAAGCCCCACACTACCCACTCCTGTGATCACATGAGATCTAAGATCGGGAATGGCCATCACAGATCAATGCTTGAATGGGAGGCTCCCAGATAAAACCAAAGTGCTTTCCAGAAAGTTTCAATAACATATGTAGCAACCTTATGACAAACTCTATAGTAAAATATGGTGTCCCAATATGGCATCAGACGATAGCTAAAAGAGCATTGTCATTTGGATGAGATGCAAAACCAATGACTATACTTTCAGGGATCACTTCTATAATTGGCTACTGGAGGAGCGAGTGTGAACACTCATTATACAAATTTATATGTGGCCTGGATTCTGCCCTCAAGTGACAAACTTGAGGGAATATATATATAAAAAATTAAAACGTCCTTAAAAATTGATTAAGAATCTGGTACCACAAGCATGACTGGGTTTATAGCTGCCTTCTTTTGCCAGAGACAGACAAAGCAGCTCATCTATACAATTACCTGCTCCTCCTGTTTTCTAAATTCCCCTTGTCGCTTGCACCTTCCCATATTCATTTGCATGTTTACTTTTAAATGCTAATTGTCTCTCACCCTTATACCTTTTCTGTTAAACAAGACTGGTTCACTGAGAAGATTTTTAAAAGATATTTCACATTTATGGTTATTTTTTACTATTTTCTTTGAAGTGGACTTTTTTTGCTATGAAGAAACACTGTTTATTATTCTCAAAGTTGTCAGGAGGAAATGGTCTCACTAGGCATGTCTGCACATGCTTTTACATGTGCCTAAACTTAATGGACGTTAGTCTAATGTGCTTTAAGGCAATTTAGGCACACGTCCACACATACACGTGCTAATACACATTAACATGGATATGAGGATCGACTTGGTTCGTCCCAAGTCAATGGACACACCCCACAATAATGCGCATTAGTGCATCTACACATTTGCTAATGCAACTTAACTACTTGTGCATAAATTTGATACCCACTTTATGCTTGAATAGCCTGAAATCACCATTTTTAAGGCACATTAAGGGCACTCATGTATAGACACGCACCCTTAATGTGCCTTAAATTGGTCTAATGCACATTAAATGGGCATGTGTAGATATGCCAATGTGAATAATGAGAGAGAGGGTTTCTTCTTAGAATGGCCACTCATTTAGGTGATGCATATACCTTCATTTTCTATCAAGAGATAGCTGCTGTTGCAGTAGAAAGCAAAAGTGTGTAGATGTTCAACTTTGTCCCCAACAGCAAAAATGGCTGCTCCAGGGGAAAAATAACCTAGGAACAACCAAGGTTAAATTGCTCCTAAGAAAGTTTCTCTAGGGGAACTGAATATCTGGACACTTTCCCCTGGCTTAACTCCTCCTGGGGACCAGGATAAATAGAGCCAGGGGAAAGGCTCCCATGCCTTCTTGTAACTGGGGTCACCCTGGTCTGGAGAAGGTATAGGGGACAGCTGCTCCCTCCTCCCATATACTGGCTTGTTGAGCTTAGTGAAAGTCTCTCAAATCTGTATTCCAGCCCCCTTGCTCAGATGAGTGGCAAGGTAGTGATTTAAAAGCCAGGGGTGCTGGGACTCTGGTGTGTGAAGGCTTTCCCAAAGCATGACTCCTAGTCCCACTAGCTTCTCCTTGTTGTCCAGATGACCCAGAGCAGAGTGGGGCAAAGCAGGCCATAACAACAAGGCCCAACAAGGCCCCCACCTTTCTGCAGTCTGCTCTGGGTCAACCAAAGACAGGGTAATCTAGGAGGAGTGGAAGTGGTAGGGCTATTAACCTGTGGAGGAGAACTGGTAAGATTCCTACCATGGGAAATTGTTCCCTCCTGCCAATCAGATGACTGGCAGGATTATGGTGGGGAGGGGGCTTTCTCCTTGTGCTAGAACCCTTCCAGGGTTGTCTGTGGCAGCTACCACATTTCTTCCAGGTGAAATGAATGTCTGTACATAGCCTTGGAGAAGCTCTGGCATAGATTTTATTAAGAGCAAAGGCAAATAACAGTTATTTTGCAAGACTGTGTTCTTCATGGAATTCTCTGTACTAAACTGTTGCATTTTTTTAGCTTCTATAAAAAAGGAATATTCTGCTATGAAGAAAAACTGAGGCAAATAAAAACATTTCTTAAGTAGGTACAAAATTTCAATTATTCAAGATATAAAGAATCTGAGCATTGCAGAGAAACAGGATGTTATCACATTAAATGGTTTGTCATCTCATTAGTGGTGCTGACAGGTTAAAGATTCTAAAACCCTCCATAAATTAGCTAGAGTAACAATGTATATGTAAGTATGCCTTAGATTTGTGAATAGTTGTAACCTGGGTTGTAGGCAGAGCACAGGGATGGACATCCAATTGAAGGGATGTCAACAGATTTGTGTATGTATGCTATGGAAGTGTGGTAGCCTAGCTGCAGGCCAGCTCACCTTCTTTCCCTACAGAGCAGAGCAGAGACGAATGACACCTAGTGATATTTAACCATTTACAGTTTTAATGATACAACATAATATTGTACTTATAATCATAAACTTGCATATATATATTTATATTATATATATATTATATATAGATGTAATCATATATCGTCATAAATTTATATATATGTAAGTTTATTTTATATATATATATTTTATGTAGTATTTACAGATATAAATTTACACCAATAATAGCTCCTATTAACCCTTAACTCAAGCACAGATCTAATCCTCTGTGGCCTTCTGATTAGTCTGCAGTCCCTGCCCCTCGACATGGCCCTTTGGGCAGCAAGCAAAGAGGCACTCAATAAAATACAGGTTAATTAACAATTCAAAGACTAAAATATCTGGCAGTGACAGGACAATAATTAAACATGCACAATAAGATTACATCAAATGAGATACCCATAAATAAAGTTAACCATTACAATAGATTCAGATATAGAACAGCTTACAATCCTCTCATAATATGACAGTAAGGATGCATGGTTACAACCAGAATCCCCATGGCATAAGTAATTAGACTCCAACCAATGGCACAGCAACCAATGGCAAAGAAGAAATGGCACCCAGGGAAGCATTCCATTACTTAAAGGAACAGCATTAGTCTCTCCTAGGTCACCTGACTAGGAAGGGGCAGAAACTGTGTAACATCCCTTTGGCAAACAGGGGACCTAGATTCCTCTCTGTGTCCAAGGGCAAATCATCCCATCAGGGGCTTCCCCTTGATCACCCACAGTAGGGAGGGTCCCTTGCCAGGTAACTCATTACTCCCACATCTTTCAGAGAGTTAGGCTCATCTCCAACAGTGGGTTGGGGCAAGGCATCCTCCCTTGCTTGGGTCCATGCCACTCACTGCAGAAAGGCCTGAGCTGCCTTATGCAGCCTCCTGGCCTATCAGCCCACTCTCAGCCCTGTGGATGGGTACCTGCCTTCTGCAGGGTTGGGGACCTGTACTGCAGCCACTGGGGTTCCTTCAGCTCTGCAAACCCTGTGCACTGGTCCATGCACTGAGGGCTCCTGACTTGTGCAGAGATGGGGACCCATGCTGTCTCGTGTGCAGCCATTGTGTCCCATCATCTCTGCTCAGCTCTCCACCCCATCCACCACTCATGCACCAAAGGGACACCTACCTTGTACAGGGATGGGGACCCATTCTGCCTGGTGCAGCTGCTAAGGTCCCATCCACTCCTGGAGCCTCACCAGCCCTGTACACTGATCCTTGCACTGAGGGCTCCTGCCACATGCAGGGTTGGGGAGCCATGGTACCTCATGCAGCCACAGCAGTCCCTTCAGCTCTTCACCAGCCCTGTGCACCACTCTGTACACTGAAGAGGCTGGCTTTGTGTAGGGTTGGGGACCTGCACTGCCTCGTGCAGCCACTGAGGCCCTGTCTGCCCTGAAGACCATCTGTTCACCAACCCATGCACTGTCACCATGCTCTTCCCATGGTGGCTGGGATGCTGCCGCTTACTGCATCTCCCTCACTGGAAGCATCTTCAGGGTGGTTCTGGGGCAATGGCTCTGCCCCCTGCTGGTCAGCTCTACCAGCTCTTCTGCAGCCCTTGTCTTTGTTGTCTCATGTCGAAGCTGCCCACGTGCTCAGCATGTGGGTTTTTATTCCCTGTGGAGGATCCACCCCCAGATTGTGAACTGACCAATAAGGAAGCCCAATAGGTTGGTTCCCTTTCAGGTCCTCTCTTTCACCTCAACCCAGGGTCAGGGTGGGGCTGCCTTTCTTCTGCTTTCCTCTGATTAATGGGCAGGAAAAACTGCCTCCACCAATGGAACCTGAGCCCTTGGAGCTCAGGCTAAAAATCTGGGCTGCCAGTAAGCCCACCAGCCAGCCCGCCACATAGTTTCATAGATTCATAGATTGCACCAACGCTGGTGGGAGTATACTCCACAGGCTGGACACCCTGACTGTCAAGGGGCTTTTCCTGGAACTGAGCCTGAAGTGGCCTTCCAGGAGTTTTTGTATCCATTGCTCCTGGTCTTCTCCATGGTGCCCTGGTGAACAGCTGTTCACCAAGTTCTTGACGTACTAACCTGATAGTGAGCCACTACCAAGTCCCCTCTCAACCTTCTCTTCTGTAGGCTGAAGAGGCCGAAATCCCTCAGCCTCTCCCCATATGGCTTGCCATGCAAGTCCCTGATCATATGAGTGGCTCTTCTCTGGACCCTCTCAAGTTTTTCCATGTCCTTGCTGAAGTGCAAATACATATAATTATTTTGAACCCAACTGTGCCTGTGGGATAGCCTCATATTTGTTGTATAAAAAGCAAAAAATACCATTCTTATTTTGCTACTTTAAGGGCACAAAAAGGGTACTTGCGATAGCTACTAAATGTCTTTAAGTAACTATTTAAATTTAAATGTTGATCCATAATTAATATGTTCATTTGTAATTTCTTAGCAAATTAATTAGAACCCAAAAAACTATATTTTGGGGAAGATGCACAGTCTTTTTCATGCATTCGGTTCATTCTTAATTATGAGGTTAGTAGTGACACTTGTGTAATTAATGTATTCGAGGAGTTCAGAAAAACACAGAATGATCAGATTTTGATGAAGGTTTAGGAGATCATTTAGATACCATGGCTCAAGAGATGATTTGCTTCAATATTTCTGTAATACCACATGTTAAACTAAGTAATAGTTTGATGATTTGATCAATCAGTAAAACAGCATTCAAAGATATATTTACTGGAACCAGGAGGAGAAGAAAATCTTTTACACATGGAGTTGTGCTGGCAACAACTAATTTGGACTGGGTTGCATCTAAATAATATCAGCCCTATTGTGGTCACTGTGACAAAACTCCTTGGGCGTTGGAATGCTCCCAGAAATACACACTGAGTTTGAGTAAGCCTACTGGTCCCCCATTTGCTGCATGGGTATATCTAGGTTATCAATTTGCCTAGAAACCATGAGTTACCAGAGGCACTTTTGTAAAGCAACAGAAAAACAAAAGGGTTTATTATAAGGAAGAACAAATCATATAAAAGGAAAAACGATCAAATGATTTGACAACAGAGTGTGGCAAAACACAACTGACCCTATGCCCTATGTTCAGACTGCCAGCCAGCCCTCATAAATGTTCCTGTGGAAATCTCCTGGGGCAACCTCCCCTCAATCACAGCTGCCTCCCATACCTGGGGACCTCCATTCCTGCTCTTTGCACAGAGCCTCCTCTTTCACCACCCATTTGTGATGCTCCAGACCATTCTACACAGCCTTCGCTTCACCCCAGCCACACCAGCCAGAGGCAGAAAATCCTCTGTAGCATTTCTGCTTGTGGATCTGTGACACCTGACTTTAGGTCAAATTATATTTCAAAAGTTATAAAGGGTAATCCAAGTTTTAAAATATGGTCAGTCACTGTTCATAGATGAATAGAGTGTCCTTACTTATAAATACCTTTCATTGCAAGAAAATAGTCCACATATTACTTGAACCTCTACTAAGTTTCTAGTATGCAGTGACCATTTAATGGATTTTATGAGTGATTTATAAATTTCACAATTAAAAAAAAATCTTAAATTGGCAGCGTAATAACAATTTATGGTTAAAGAACATTACAGACATGTGGTTAATATTCCCAAAATAAACACTACAAACCCAAGTAATTCAAACCCACGTAAGAAATATATCTTTCAGGTACCCAAGTAACTTTAACTCTGACCTGTAACAATGCCATGAAAAAATTATGACTAAACCGTTTTTATGTTGTAATCCCAGATTGAATTAAACTGGGTTTCCCCAGAAAGCATCACTTTCTTTAAGTGAGAGAGTGTCCCCATTCCCCACCCCTACCCTCTTCCCCCTGCTGCTATTTATATCTATACAATCAGGTTCTACTTGCATGGCACCTATTGCCTTCACATCTGGATCCCTAAAGCACCCTCACACTGCCTTCTGAGAACTAGCACTTTATAATATACCTGTATGGTACAATATGAGCACACATTATTTGATGAATGGAACTGAAGCCCTTGTGCAGTTCTGGGCTCCACATTTGAAAAAAAAGGATGTGGAGAAGTTAGAGAGGGTTGAGAGGTGGGTGACAAAGATGATAAAGGGCTCAGAAAGCAAATTATACCAGGAGAGGCTGAAGGAGCTAGGTATGTTCAGCTGGAGGAAAAGATACTTAAGAGGGGACATAATAGCAGTCTTCAAATATTTGAAGTGCTGCCATAAAGAAGAGAGAAAGCACCTTTTCTTTTGCTGCAGAAAGGAGGACACGGACCAATGGCTTGAAGTTCAAGCAAAGTAGGCTTAGGCTGGCTCTCATTTTCCATCTGCACTGGGCTCCCTCTAAATTTAAAAAGTTAAATGTATTATGAGAAGATACAAGTGGAAATGTGATGCATTGCAGGCAACACATGATCATATATTACTAATTCTTCTTGGAAAGAATTTATAACTAGACTTGTGGTTTTGAACACAGCTTTGATACTTTTTGCAAATATGTGTTCCTGGGTATATCCCTGAGGAATTCAAAATTAACCCGTTCCAGATTGTACTTTTACAATGTGCCTTATTAGGAACATTCAGTATTATATTACAATATTGGAAAAGTAGGACATTTCTAAAGGTTGAAATTTGGTACAATGAGATAGCACAGCTGCCATCTATGGAGAGAGCCATGTCCAGCTCTCTCTGTTAACTGTTTTGAAAAGTTTAATGTAATTTGGAAAAAAATTCTTAGGTTATTTTGGTAATTAAAATATTAGTCCTCACATAATTTTCTTTTCTTCTCTTATCCCTCAATCATCCCTTCTACTCTTCTTTTTTCTTTTATCTCTTTCCCTTTGTTGCTTATTGTTACAGATATGTACATATTTAATATATAGTTGATATACATATATATATTTCTCATTTTTGTATTGAATTAAAAATGTAATAAAAATGCTCTATTACCCCATTTCATCCTCTCTAAATATTTTTCTTACCATTTCCTTTTTCTCTACAGTAATGGTGTTTAATAATATACATGTAATGTTATTGTTTTATGCTGTTTTCCTTTGGAAACCAGGAATGAAAGTTTCCTTTTCCCTCTATATCCTGGAATTCATAGTTTAAAATATTCAGCTCTGATCAATGCTTAGGTAAACAGAAGACTTTATAGGGAAAACGTCACTCTGCTGTCTTCACTGGATGGAATTAATCAGGAACTCACACTTTGTTATACTTTGAAGCTTCCAGTGCCATCTTTAGTAAGCAATAGAAATAAATGTGATGTACCAAACAAAGAGATCCTGTGTGACAGATTTCACTTCAGTAGATAGGCTTGGAGGCAGCTCATTACCAAATGATGAACATTACTGTCTTTGATTAATTATCAACTTTCAAGTCTGTTGAATGAGATTGGCCTTCTTTATGACTACCAGTTCCTGTAAAATGAAATTCCTGGTGAGGCTTTTTATTGCAGTATTTGACAGTAAACCAGCAATTAAGATACTTTAATTTAATCATAATGAGCATTTCATCTCCTATTATAGATGTACTCATAAAACTAGGTGGTAAAAATATATAAATGTGTACTGCACAGGTCAGCTTCAATGCACTGTTAAAGCATTTTTGCTCTAGTGAATGATATAAAGGACCACATTCTTTCCTGGTGAAATTCTGCTGACATCAAGGATGTTGTGCAAGAGTAGAATGGAGCATATCAGGTTTTTATCATTCCTTATAATCTGATTCAGCAAGATGATTTTTATTCAGAAAAAGAGATTATGTGCTTTTCCATTAAAAGTGTGTTATTTAATGCTGCCTGTCCTTCCCTTCATATTTGGAATATATCTAATACACTCTGAGTACTAGGTCATTTTAAAATTTTAAAATGCAAGTATATTTTATAGGAAGAGCAATTTAAGTGAATGATATAGAGTATTACTGGAAAACAAATTTTAAACTTCTAAAAATTAAATATTGCACCAGAAACTTGGTTTTAAGGAACAAAAGCAAAACCACCATGACCAAAGCATTCAGGGAAAACTAGTTGGCACTTCCCAATTAAGATTTTGAATCATTTCAACCTGTTGGCACACCATACGCAACAAATTTTCCAAATAAATCTGGTGAACAATTTTAAACAATGGGTAAAGTTGGGAAAGGTGTAACCTGCTTGCAGTATGTAAACTGAAACAGCCTAAATTTAAGGGAGACAAGGTTCTTTGGGTAATACGTTATTCATTGTGAAGGGTTTACTCAAATCTAATGCTGCTATTTTCTGAATACCTTTCTACTGAATAGATAACCTCTTTACATCCTAAGTAAAACTAATGGTGAATTCTAAACTAAAGAAAGGAGCAAAATCCATCAGCCTCCAATATGTCTCTGGAAATGTATATAATTTTATACAACCAAAAATTTGTCCTTTCAGTGTTTCTTGAAATAAAACCAATTGCTCGTTCTCAGCTAGAATATGTTCTTGACGTCCAACCCTTATTACAAGTTTTCACTAAAATATGAGGGAGAGACTTTATAAAATATCTCTATGGGTGAAAATAAGAAAAGGTTCTTCAGTGTGGCAGAAATTATGCAAGAGGGAAAACTGTTCTATAACAGGGTTGAACCACAGAAATTAAGGGAGCCCATCTAGGCTTTGAATTACAGCAGGAATAGTCCAGGAGTAATAACAGATATTTGAGGGAGGAAAGGGAGGTAGTGTGGCTGGCAAAGTATGTGCTATATTGGAGAGCAGTGCGGGAGCTGCACAGAAGCCACACCAAACTTTGTAATCTGAAGCAGGATGGGGCAAGAAAAACTGTGCAAAATAAAGGAGCAAAAATCCTCTTGCCATTATTTTGTCTGTTCTAATGGGTGCAAGCATAATGAAATACAGAACACATATCTGTCACAGGATAGTCCTCTAAGCCTGGGCTAACTGAATGGCATTCCTTTTATGCTGAAGATGGGTGTGTGTAGACGAAATTATATTTCCCATTTCTGTTGACACAACTGTGTTTATGTTTGTGTGACCTGGGATTTCCCGCCGCTCTAAATAACACTACTCGGAGATGTGTTAATTTGCTGCACTCTCCAATTACGCCGCTCCAATTGTGGATTTGTTTGTGCAAACAGCCAGAGACTCCAAAGACATCTAATTAATCCCCCTTGCCACAAGGGGGTGCTGTGTTCCAGCCTTCAGCCAGTAGGTGCCGCTCTGTGTTCTTTTTTACCCTCCTTCACTCCTCCCTCCTCCCTCACAGCACACAGTTCAGGTCAGGACAGGTCTGCACAGCCCAATTATTATTTTAAAATGGAGACAAATAATCCCTTAATTTTCTACCTCCTCCTTCATGCCCATGTACCCTCCTGTCCTCCCGCCCCCCCATGTACCCTTCACCTGTGACCCCCGCCCCGCCTGTCGTGTGCTGCCCCTGCAATGGACATAGCATCACTGATGACATCCTGATGACAGCTGCAGCATCACCGCAATGGTAAGTTTTTTGCAAGTACTTTGAAACTTTGGAGGGAGTGGTTACATGACTTCCTTCAATATTGCAAACCTTCTGAACTTCATTGCATTTCATTTCAGAACCACAACCAAAAGTCCAGGGCGTAATGCTGCCTGCCAGACCCAATAACCAGGATATGCAGTGTCCCGGGTGATATTTAGGTAATATGTCCAACCAACTTTGTGTGAGTGTGTGGGGGAGGAGGCGCAGGGTTTAGTGGGGCAAAAGTCCATTTTTTCAACTGTGCACCAAATCCCCCTCCTCTTACTTTTTCCCCCTCCTTGCAGAAAACTTTAATGGACAGAACTTGCCGGAGGCAGCAACCAGCCCACCACCCAGTGACAAGGAGAGTAGAGTGAAGATAGTAAAGAGGAGTAGAGTGAAAATATCTTCAGATTTTTTATTTTTTTTTCCATTTTATATATATATATATATATATATATATATATATTATATTGTTAAGTTATATATAGTTCTTGTTAAAGCTCCAGCATTTTCAGTGAAGTGTTTAATTTTTGCTCTATATATGTATCATGTTTTCTTTGGGGAGGGCAGGTGGTTGGGTTGATTCTCAGAGACTGCACCTGCCTCAGCATGCTGGGGATGCTGTGCCTGTAGGGGAGGCTGGGGGTTATGGAATCATGGCATTACTGAAAAGAGTTGCAAAGCTTTGCAAAGAGTTGCAGAGTGGACTGTTATAGGAGGGATGGAGGTCAAATGCTTGTTAAGTACTAGCTAGGGTGTGGTGCAGCCAGGATGTCTTATAAGGAAAAAAAACTAAACAACCCCCCACACCCCCAGTAGCAAGCAGGCAATCTGCAAAACTTTTCCATGCATTGACCTCCCAGGGTCTTTAGCCTTTAGCAAGTCTTTAAAGACTTTAGTAAGTCTTAATGCATTATAAGGCATTTCATATGCCTGGTCATTGAGAGGTTGGGGTTAACACCAGCTGCTGCAGCTCCAAAATAGCTTCATTTTTTTTCTGAGTTTTTTCTTTGGAGGCTGTACTGTTATGGGAGGTGCAATGTGAAAATGATTTTTTTTTCAATGATTTTTTGCAATGCAATGTGTTCTTGACAAAATCATGCATGCAGCACTTTTTGGAGTTAGGTTTGCAGCCCACCTCCTCCCCACCCAGTTGGCTGCAACCTGCTCTACCCCTGGAGAGAGCTCATCAGATTTTGTTCAGGATTTCCTTGTCCTCCCTTGCCATCTCTCTCCTCTCAGTGTTCTCAAAGGACAGAGAGAAGGTGATAGGGAAATGAGGAGCAGCACTCCCAAGGCAGCCCAGGGTAATCTCTTCAGCTACCTCTAGGCCTCTGCAGAATCAAGTGTATTCAAAGAAAACATCATTGTGGGAGAACTTATTCTCATCCAAATTCAAGAAATTTGTAATATGTCCTTCTCCTACACTAGGTATTAGCATGTCCTCATCAAATGGGTCTCAGCTAAGCAGGGAGCTGCTAATTAGCCAAGAACTGAGTTTCAAAAAGCACTCTGCTCACCATAGAGAGGCCAGAAGTGTTATGCAGCAGGTGGCTATTCCCAGATATATTATTGACGTGCCTGGAGGAGAGGCCTACCAAATCAGAAATATGGATCGTGACCAACTTTGTGTCCAACCTGCAAAGCTACTGCACTCACTCATGCCCCTGGCCAGCTGCAAACCAACCCCTCGCTTACAGGTCCATGCCCTGAAATAGAGCTATGCAAAGCTTTGGGTAGTGATTCGATTCAGAGGAGATTTGGCCCGATTCAGTGGCCGAATCTCTGAATTCAAATCGAATCAGGGGACCGATTTAAAGGTCTGAATCAATTCAAAGCTTTCTGAATAAAGATTCAGAAAGCTTTGATGATTCCAGCAGTCCCCGGTGGCTGCAGCGGGGAGCTGCAGCTGACTCCAAGCTGGTAAGTACTAGAGGTGGGGGAGGGGGGAGGGGACCATGAGAGGACCCTGCAGTGGCCTCAGGGTTCTGGGGGCTTCTGCAGAGCCCCCCCATGCGGCACAGGACAGTGGGGGGGGGGGGGCAGCAGGGATCACCCTCTCCCGGCAGGATCGGTGAGTCCTAGGAATTTTCATTTTTTATTTTTCTTAAAGGGCCAGAGCTGGCCCATGGTGGGGCTGGGGGGGGTGAGGGGCAGGGTTGGGAGGGCTTGTGCAGAGCCCCCCATGCAGCATGGGGCAGTGGGGGGCAATAGGGATCACCCCATGCCTAGCAGCACCCGGTGAGCTGGGGCTTTTTTATTTTTTTACAAGTGTCAGAAGCTTGGGCAGCCATTGCTGGGCTGGGGGAGCAGGTGGGGGATGGGCCTGGCTGATTCACAGATTCAGCTGCTGCTGAATCTCCAAATCAGATTCAGTCAAATTAAACCAGGACAGTGTTTTGAATCACTTAATTGGCCAAATTCGAACCCAAAATGAATACTAGCTGCTTCGCACAGGCCTACCCTGAAATCAAGCAGGAGCAAGTACAAATCAGAATTTTTGTTCCTCATCTTTTTTTTTTCACAACAAATTGAATTGCAATTACTTTGATTGAGACATCACAATAAAGCTAAAACAGTACAGACATTTTTTTCTTTACTCAACAATGCCATTTGTAATCAACTGGTGCATACATTTTTTTACAGTACAGCCATTGCCAGCAAATGCAGTTCAATAGGATAAAACACCAAGTCACAATATACTCCCATGATCCCTTGAGTAATCCCTTGATATGATATGGATGGATTGAGGACAGCATGGTGGGAGGGCGACAGGGAGGGAGGGAGAGAGGCAGGCTGGCAGGCAGCCAGCCTGGTTTATGGCTCTTCCTGGGTACTGATGACCGCACATTTATGAGGTCGTGGCATTACTGGAAAGTTGCAGAGTGGACTGTTATCAGATGGAGGGAGGTCAAATGCTTGGCCAGTGCTAGCGTATAGCCAGCATTTTCTTGTATAAAAGAAGACTAAACAAACCTACCCACAAAGCTTAGTTAGGGAGGGAGGGGCCACCTCAGGTGGGGGCCCCCAGGCATAGTCTGGGCCTACTACCCAGACCCAAGGAGGGAAATTGCTGAAAGTCTTGGCCAGCAACCAAGAAGAAAGCCTCCACATTTGTGGCCAGCAACAATCCTCTAATTACAATTCCATAATACGCTCATTAGCAAACAGGGCCAGGAACCAGGAGGAGGGTGAGAATAATATGAAATGGACCTGCAGAATGTGTGCAACTCTTACTATACTCAAGCTGATGTTTGGGCCAAAGCCTGCAAAGAAAGCCTTCACAATTCAAGTAGTACACAGAAGACAAGCCTCAGCAGTACCTGTGGCCAGCAACCAGGAAGAGGAAGTAATACAAGTTTAGTAAGGGTAGTATGTAAAGCAGAAGGGTATATATCTCTTCTCTATGGGAATAGAGGGACCTAGGGAGGAGCTTGAACCAGGAGATGGGCATTTCCATCCCCTACTGTCCATGGGGAAAGAGGCAGGGAGGGCGCATAATTACTTGCCTTACACTCAGTATCTGCTTTCTCATCGTAAGGAATCAAACGGCAATTATAAGTTTATGTAACATAAGTCTATGTCAAACGTTGGCTGCCTATATATGGTGGAGGCCCAGGATGTGTGTGATATGTGCAGGATGATAAGGTAGGTCTACCTGCTTTGAAATGCTGTGATAAGGAATTGAACAGTTACAATTATTATTGACCATTAATAACTCATCATTAATATTACTATTACTATAAACTCTTATTAATATATTACTTTTGGAACTAATAGTATTATTGACTCCTATTATATAGACTTATAATATAATAACAGATACTAATAAGTCAGGATGAAAGTCAACTATAATTATAATGCATAAAAGTTCAATTGTTGAGAGAATCCTGAAAGAAGAGTTGTTATCCTCTTTCTTCCTTTCTCTTTTTGCCTCTTGTCACACCAACAGGGATCAGTTATTCTTCAAATAGTGGAAGTGGATCTAAAAACTGGAGGGAGGAAGGATAGAAAGAGCATCGGAATTTGTATTGGTGCCTCTTGTGCACCTAGCGTACCTTCCTTTATGCCCATAAAATTGCACAAGCCCTGTTTACAATGAATTTGAACTAAACAATTTATTCCCCCCCAACCAGAGATGACCCTATCAGGGTGCAGGGCAGTGAGTGGCATGGCTGCCCCAGCGTGGACGTGAAGAGAATGCCATTGGTAGGTGCAACAGGGGCACCATCACTCCACTCTGCTACCCACCCTTCCCCTTGCTGTCAAAACCAGCACAGAAAGTATCTTGTCCAAGTGAGGGCAGCAGCACCCTGGACTTGTCCCCCGGACCCTGGAGACCCAAGGTATGCCACTGGTGCAGGGCCTTGGGTAAATTAGCCCCCCCTCCCCCAGTGCAGAGCCAATCCCACATGCTATGATGGTGGCAGCAGGGGAGGGGAGTTGGCAAGCATCTGGATGTGAGGCTGGCAGCAGCACTGAGGAGCCACCCCGTCTGCTCTGCCCATCCCTGCGGGGCCCCCAAAGCACTGTGCCGAGGGCAGTTGCTTGTATTTCTACTCCCCCTAGGGATGAGCCTGCCACCCTCAGGGCACAGACAAGTGTCAGGTGTCACTTACCAAAGGTGACAAGTAGCACATCACCATGTCCTTTTTTGAATCGCATGTCACAGAGGTGTTTGTGTGCAAGCAAAGCAGGTCTTAAACCCCAGCTTCTCCTCACCCACAGCCTCACTTTGGTGATCTAAAACAAAGGAGATGGTGCCTGGCACCTGACTGGAAAAAAGCACGAAAGGAATCATGAAAAAGTGCATTTTCAAAGTTTTTGTCTAGGGAAAATGCAAGGAAGGGTTGTGAAGGGAGAGCCAAAGAGCCTGGGGAAGGCATGATTCCCTGTAGGCAACTTTGCAAAGTGGTTGGTGGCTTGCAAAAAAACAAGCCAGGCTGTTGGGGGGTGACACACCAGCCTTTGCAAAATGCTGGTGTGCAGTCCAGCACTTGTGTGTTGTGACCCACGCAGGAAGCCCCCCCTGTTTACCTCTGGAGCCCTCCTGCGTACCTTTACAAAATGGATTGCCAACTTCTCCCCCCTGGCACCATGCAGCAAGCAGCAGGAAAAATGAACACATAGAAATTATCCCAAACAATGAATGAAATCCACCTTCACAACCAAGCAGTGTAAGGGTGGATATGGAGGCAGACACAGGAAGTCAGGAAACCATAAGGTTGTATTGTTTGCAACACACTGTTATAATTCCTTGTGTTTCTTTGCCTTCACCCCGCCATGACCCTGAACCACTCCTGTCTCTCTGAAATGCAGTGGTGCCCTTCTGGCCCTGCTGGCAGTCATACAGCCCTCCTGTGACTCTGCTGAGTTAGTGGGAACAGACTCAGTTGCAATTCTTTGCTCATTTTGCACAGAGGCAAGATGAGAGGACCGACTTTTCCCTGTCAGGAGTCATACCCATTTATTTAGGTACTTCTGCACACTCTGAAAGGTATCATTAAAAGTGTCCTGTGACCTCTGTAATTCAACACAGGACTTATCAACCACGTCTTTCAAAATCCGCATGGTGTCTCACACTTCCTCGAGGATGGCATCCTCCTTATGCAGCAACTCATGGTTTCATACCACCAGGCATCTGTGCATTCTGCTCTGGCTACTGAAGAATCTGCCAAAACCTCGAACGAGGTTTCATGGGATAAACAAAGAAAAAAGCAATGGTTGCCTTCCCCACCCAGAGGAGGAAAGTACACAACCCCACCCCTACCATGCAGTGCACAATATGCTGGCAGGCACAGAAACAGACCCTGCAACAGTTGGGCACCACTCGTACTGCCCAAAACTTACAAGTATTCACTTTGGAAACAGGTCCATGGCTGCCACTGCCTGTGCTAACTACAAACAATTAATTAAAGCAAATAATTAGTCTGGTGTCTGTTACATTATGAGCTATCAAACTTGTCATGCACCAGCGCAGAAAGAACATGGTGACCCATCTACAGCAACACATGAATTTCTCCCCCTCCCCCCAAGTCCCCAAACCCAACCAGTACGAACCTGGGCATTGCCTGGCAGTGGCAAGAGGCACATTATAAGAGACTTATCAGGTCCAGCATGTTCTTGGGTCTCGGTAACAGTAGATGATGCATCAGCCACATGGTTTTCTTCCTGACCCTCTACCTCCTCCACTTCATTATCTGTGCTAGTCCATGGAATGGAGTGGTTAAGTAGCATTAGGTGCATGGTGACTGACAGTTCTTCCTGCCACTCATCATGGAGTACGACCTGGTCTCCATACAGCTGAGACATGCTCATAGTTTCACCCTCAGGAGAGGCTGCTGCCACCTCTTTCTCCTCCTCCTGCCCAACCCCTGTGCTGAAAGTCTCCATGTACGAGTTGTTGCCCACATCCTTGGAGAGAACAATGGGCAGCTTGTCATAGAAGGGGGCAATTGTGCAACCTGCCCCAGAATGAGAGTTTGCATCTTTGGCTCTGTAAAACACTCATCTCAGGGACCTGATCTTGCACCAGCCCTGGGTCCAGTCATGATTGTGCCCTCATGCCTGCATGCCCTTTGCAATCTTGACATAAACAGACTTATTCCTCCTACTCTCCAGCCTTTCAGTTGACATTTGGTTGGGGCAAAGAATCATAAAGTCCTCCAGTGCTTTCCGGGTCCAATTGGGTCCATGGGCGTTAGACGTATCAGCCTCCTGGGCCATAGGCTCCATACTGCTGGCCTTCGCTTCCTAAGACATGGTGAAGTAGTTTGTGGTCAACCACACAAGTTGTTTATGAAAGGGAACTGGCAAATTTGGTGGAGAGGAGGGGCACCTTTATACTCAGACTGTGCTTGCATGAGGGTCTGGGAAAATTGCAAGGATTGTGAAGTCATTACCTCTAAGTGTCAAAACACCCAAAGGTGATGAAGCACCCAGCTAACAACAAAAAAGACCTGGTCATGGGGTAAATAAGGCCATTGTACTTTGGGATGGCTGCTCAGTGGCCTGGAATGTTGCAAAAATCAATACCTACCTGCCTGCTTGTGCAAAATAATTTTATTACAGAAGCACAGCCTGTTTTCCCTATAGTGACAAAAGTTTTGAGTAGCCTACGTTACCAGGAGAGGAGTAGGCAACACATTTTTTGTTTGCACGCTTGATTACAGAATGAAAGGATGTGCAAAAGCCCCAATGCCCTGAGGAACTGGGGTAAAGTGTTGAAAAAGCAGCTGCACCAAGCTCCAGACCACACAACACCTTACAGTCCCTGCTTTCCACGTGGTGCAAATGGGTGAGAAGCCACTGCTGACAGAGAGGGCCAAAATGGAGAATGAAGATGAAATATGTGATGATGTAGAACAACATAGTGAACAGTCCTCCGACATGGAGAATATGGTGGACATGGGTGAGCAGGAGAAGGAGGAGGAGGAGGTGGCAGTACTGCTTCTGCAAATGCTGTTTACCTGGGGATTACTGCTGGAATGCTTGAGAAGGATAGGAACTGTGCCACAGTGTTCAGCGGCAAGTTGTGTTCCTGCTTTAACAGCATTAATGAAAATAAGAAGAAGATACAGGTACCCAAAGGACTTGGAATACACAAAGGAAAGCGAAGAAGTGAAATTCGACCAGGGCTTTGTTGAGAAACCTGAGGAGGACCAGAATCCACATGGTGTATGTAGGCCCACAAGAGCAGCTTGGACTGGTGGGAGCAAATTGTGCTGGCCACTTAGAATGACCAGAAGTGGCTGGAGATGTTCCAAATAAAAAGGGAGATGTTCTATAGTATCATCTCGATGATGGGGCCCCACAGCATGAGGCAGGACACTAACAGTGCCTTGGGCCATCCCACCAGACAAGAGGGTTGCAATGCCTGTCATAGAACCGGCCAGCCCATCCAGCCTCCACTACATCATGCACCAGTTTAGCGTGGCTGCCTGCATGGTCGGGCTGACAACTCATAAGGTATGCCAGCTGCTTAACAAGATCGTTGCAAACAAAATTATCCATTGGCAAATCCGCAGCAAGTCATAGATGGCTTTAATGAGAAGGGGTTCCCAAACTGTGTGGGGGCTTTAGACAGCACTCACATCCCAGTGCTCTACCCTGTGGGGAGGGGGAGGACTTTCACAAACAGGAAAGGATATGCCTCCGTGACCCTGGACGCTATGGTGGCCCATCAGGGCTGGCTTATGAACATTTATACCGGGTGGGCCGGCAACACGCATGATGTATGCGTGTTTAGAAACTCCCCTCTGCCTGGCCTTATGGAGAAAGGACACTACGCACCCGGCATGGAGGAGACAGTGATCTGCAGTGTCACCATTCCCTGGGTTACATTAGCGGACGCTGCCTACCCCTAAAGCCCTGGCTCATGAAGGGAGTGTCACCGACCCACAAAAGGTGGTTTTTAACTACTGCCTGAGCAGTTGCAGGATGGCAGTGAAACGTGCGTTTGGCCGACTGAAAGGACGGTGGAGGGCACTTAGGTGCTGGCTTGAGATGGAGCAAGAAAATATCACGGCTTTTGTAGTGGTAGCCTGCATGCTGCACAATATCTGCAAGAGGTGTGAAGAGGTTTTTAAGGAGTTGTGGGAAAAAGAAGCACAACAGGCAGTGGCCAGACAACAGAGACGTGTCCGGGCAATAGCAGCAGCACAGGGACCGAAGAGATATTCGGTCAAGAAGAGGCTGGTTGGGCATCGCTTCTGCTTGATTGTCTGGCAGGATATATTACTGACAACAACACCTACGAGTGCTTTGTTCTTTCTCATGGTTATGTTAAAATAAATTCATTTACACTTTAAATCTGTGTCTGTCTACAAGGGCATGCGGTGTTGTGGACGGGGGGCAGAAGAGAGGATGGTCAGGGGAAGGGAGAGGAAATCTGAACTGGGCTAGGGGTTTGCAGCTTCCAGACTATGAGTGGTTTGGGGGAGGGGGACATTACACACCAGCACCCACATCTGAATGAGGCCTCCCCCTCCCCACATGGGTGAGAAGGTTAACTATAGCTCTTGGTGGGTTAGGTGGTGGTGGGGAGGGGAACCAAGCCAAACAGAAACCCACATTTTCAAAAACATTTTTAAAACGATTCACAACACACCTCCAATGGCACTACACAAACAGATTGACAGTGTACCTGGCAGGGAATGGGAGGGTTCCAATGGGAACCCCCACTGGGAACTGTATGAAGATCAATGAGCTTGGGAATGCTGGGAAATGTAGTCCAAAAAAATAAACAAACGGGGAAAAAAAGCCAGAAGAGCTCGCCACCATCAACACTGATGACAGCAATTGCCAATCAAACAGGCAGCAAGGAACACCCACCCACCCGCTACTGTAAACCCTGAATATTTTCTGATATCATAGCAGTTATTATAGCAGCTATAGTAAATGAAAGAAAAAACACGTATATTTGTAACATGGGGAAATGAGAAGGGAAAGGAATGGGAAGAGAGGATTCAAGTGGCTTGTCTTTGGGATTGGGATGGGGTCTTTTGGATCGCATACTGACAGAGAGACCAGACTAACCAAGCATAGGCAGGTGCAAGTGTCAAGGATTTTGGTGTGACCATGCCCATGCCCAGGGGAGACTCCTGGTGACAGTCAGAACTGTCTAGTGAGAGTCCAGGGGTGAGGATTGGGTATCCTGGGCAGTTTACATGTGCCTCCTGCTGTAATATATTAGGAAAGACATTCCAAGGGGTAAATTGGTATTTGACTCTCCCTACTGAAATATGCAGGGAATGACACATGAAGCTTAACTTGCTCAAAAGCACCGTTCATGTGAAAAAGAAAGCTGCGTCATGCAAAGAAAAATGCAACACACCCAAAAAAAGCCGCATTAAAATTTTTGGGTGCTCTACATTATGCACACCCGATAAGGCCTGATATCTTCTATAGTGTTCTTTAGAGACCAGAGAAAGTGCATTTCCATTGCCCGCTACCTAAGGATTAGCTTGAAGTGAGTAATTGTAGAAATATTCAAGAAAAAAATGACCTTTTTAAGGAAGAAAAGGACTCCATCACATCACTGCAGAAAAGATTCTCCCATGGAGATCACAAGCCATTGGTGTACACACATACTTATTGCTCACATACATAAAGCAGCGCAATGAGAAAATATGTACCACTTCAAGAGGCTGGACTGTTCTGAGGCAATTGCATCAGAATAGCTTCCTTACTAGTATGACACTCAGTACCTCACATAAGACAGAGAGGATAGCAGCCAGCGTTACTACAATAGTACTGATCGAAGATGATAAAACAAACCATCAGTCCACTCAAACCCCAAAGCATGCATGGCAATTTAGCAACACATACATAGGAAAACAGCCATAAAATGGATCTTTGAAAGGTCTGATTAGCCAAATGCAGGGCAATTGAGTCAAAGTAGTCAATGCACAATAAATGTCATAAACCTCTGTGAAAGACTCTTAACAGCAAATCAAAACAATCCTTTCCAGTGCTTCTAAAAGCAATTTTGTTTTGAATGACCTTCCTGGTAAAACGGTAGTTTTGCAATAAGAAACTTACAGTTCTTCAGGCAAAAAGGCCTATTTTTACTATAAAAATGTTAGGGGTTTTTTTTGTTTGTTTCTTTTCTTAATTTTTGAAATGCCTAGGTAGGAATTTTTGCTCTTAGGGAAGGAAAAGTCAATGTACATGAGTATAAAATATCACACAATTAAGGGGCATAGGAAAGACATACTGGAACACAGCTGCAGACTATCTGCTATTTTAGCTGACATGCAATTCTGGCTAATGCTATAGATACCCTGAGCAATATTTAATGTATATTATTCCAAATTTTAAAAAATTACAGAAAAACAAGAAAGCAAGGTGTTATTACAAGTCATGACTAGCTACCTATCAATAACTAAAAATGTAATTATAATTTTGATATTTTGGAACTGCATAGTATTTTGAATAGAGGATTTAAAAAGTACTTACTAAAAAGTGATTGTAAGTTCACGTTTTCATATGACAGTATTCAAATCATAGATTTCATAGACATTAGGGCTGGAAGGGACCTCAGGAGATCATCCAGTCCAGCCCCCTGCCCAAAGGGCAGGAAGTCAGCTGGGGTCATAGGATCCCAGCAAGATAAGCATCCAGTTTACTCTTGAAGGTGTTCAATGTAGGTGCTTGAACCACCTCCGCTGGAAGACTGTTCCAGACCTTGGGGGCTCGGACAGTAAAGAAATTCTTCCTTATGTCCAGCCTGAAACGGTCTTGCAGGAGTTTGTGACTGTTCGACCTCGTCATCCCTTGGGGCGCTCTGGTGAACAGACGTTCCCCCAGATACTGGTGGTCACCCCTGACAAACTTAAAGGTGGCCATCAGATCACCCCTGAGCCTGCGCTTTTCCAGGCTAAAGAGCCCCATGGCTCTCAGCCTGTCATCGTAAGATCTGTTTTCCTGACCTCTGATCATGCGCGTGGCTCTCCTCTGGACTCTCTCAAGCTTCTCCACATCCTTTTTGAATTGTGGAACCCAAAACTGGACGCAGTACTCCAGCTGCGGCCTCACCAAGGCCGAGTACAAGGGGAGAATGACGTCCTGGGATTTGCTCGAGAAGCATCTATGGATGCAAGCCAGCATTTTGGTCGCTTTACTAGCCGCAGCATCGCATTGCAGGCTCATATTCATCTTGTGGTCAATGACGACCCCCAAGTCTCTTTCTTCTGTAGTGCTATCCAATGTAGCACTGCCGAGCCTATAAGGATGCTGCAGGTTTTTCCTCCCAAGGTGGAGAACCTTGCATTTTTCGGTGTTAAACACCATGAGGTTCTCGTCTGCCCATTTGCTGAGCTTGTCCAGGTCAGCCTGGATCACCCGCCTGTCCTCTGGCGTGGATGCTTTGCCCCAAAGTTTGGTGTCATCGGCGAACTTGGCCAGTCCACTCCTGACGCCAATGTCCACATCGTTAATGAAGATGTTGAACAGTATGGGTCCCAAGGACAGAGCCTTGAGGGACCCCACTGGTCACAGGACACCACGATGAGTGACTGCCATCAATCACAACCCTCTGGGTCCAACCACGGAGCCAATTTCCCAGCCATCAGATCGTGGTGAAGCCAAGGCCACACCTGGCCAGTTTGGCCAAGAGGTGATCATGGGATACCAGATCAAAAGCTTTTTTGATATATGACATCAACCTCTTCTCCCTTGTCCAGGTGATAGGTCACCTGGTCATAGAAGGAAATGAGATTGGTCAAACAAGACCTACCCGCAACAAACCCATGCTGGCTGTCCCTTAGGATGTTAGCCTGGGCCAGTCCCTCAAGGATGGCCTCCTTAATAAACTTTTCTAAGATCTTCCCCAGGATAGAAGTCAGGCTAATGGGCCTGTAGTTAGCCGGATCCACTCTCCTCCCTTTCTTGAAGATCGGCACCACATTGGCCTTCTTACAGTCTTCAGGCACTACACCAGAGCGCCAAATCAAAATAAATTAACTACCTTTAAATGATTGGGAGCAAGACTGGCTGCCTACAGTTTGCTATATGTTATATAAATATTATGTATATACATCTCATATACATTAAATATTAATATGCTTAATAACAAATTGCAATTCTTGCTTTGGTCACTAGGTGGCAGGTACTTGTGTGCTGGAAAAAAGTTGAGTACAACACTAACCTTTTATCCTGTGTCCTAGGGCTGTGTGAAACAGCACTGTTTTGTTTTGACCTCTGTTTCACCGTTTTGAAGGGACAGTGTTTCATTTTGCTGTTTTGAGGCACTGTTCCATTTCGTTTCATTGAAACTGTTTCACTGTTTTGACACATTTCGACATTTCACCCATAGGCTATAATGGGGAACCATGAAAATGCCTATAACTTTGTCATTTGTTGCCTGATGTGGATGAAAATTGCAGAAATGGTAGCCCCAACAGAGGGCATGAAGCCTGCCCAGTTTCAAGGAGATAGATACAGGGGTTTCCGGGAAACTGCACCTCAAACTGTTCAAAGGAAAACTCGTATCACTTGCTGGCGGCAGCAGTCTACTGTCATCCCACATACACATCAGGGAGACACAACCCCACAGCCATCCTGGGGGGTGCGGGCCTCCAGATCTATGCATAGGATGACAGCAGGCTGTCGATGCTGGCTGGGGCCAGCGCCAGCACTGGGTTTTTCCCAGCGCTTGGTGCGGATTGTGCCGGGAAGAACCTAGTGCTGGTGCTGGCCCCAGCTGGCAGTGGCAGTATGCTGTCATCCTGCGTGTAGATCCAGGGGCCTGCACCCCCCAGGAGGAGTCTGGTGCAGCCCTGCAACCCTCCCCGGGTGTGCGGCCCCTGGATCCACGTGTGACATGACAGCATACTGCCACTGACGGCTGGGGCCAGTGCCAGCACCAGTCTTCCTGGTGCTCAGCACAGGCTGCACCCAGTGCTGGTCCCAGTCAGCAGCAGCAGCCTGCTTTCATCCTGCAAGCAGATCCATGGGCCCATGCCCCCCCCAAAAAGAGTCTGGCACAGCCCTGCAGCTCTCCCAGGGGGTGCAGACCCACAGATCTGCATGCAGGATGACAACATGCTGCTGCTGCTGGCTAGGGCCTGCAACAGCACCAGTCTTCCTAGAGCTCAGTATGAGCAGTGCCTAGCACCAGTCCCAGCCAGCAGCGGCAGCCTGTTGTCATCCTGTGTGCAGATCCTGGGCCCCACATCCCTCAGGAGGAGTCTAGCACAGTCCTGTAACCTTCCTGGGGAACACAAGCCCCTGGATCTGCATGCAGTGCTTCAGCAGGCTGCTGCTGCCCACTGGGGAAATATTCCAGACCCACTGCCATCACCAGCTGGCAGCAGCAGCCTGCTGTCATCCCGCATCATCTGGGGGTCTGTGCCCCCCAGGAAGAGCTGGGAGAAGTGATCAGAGAGCTGAGGGAAAGATCAGAGAACTGGGGAATCCAACCAGGAACTGGTGAAATGTTCAGAGACCTTCCTCCAGCTCTTGGTTTGATTTCCCAACCAAACTGTTGCTGCAGTTTCACTGGCAGCCTGCTGAAACCCTGCACACAGATCGGAGACCTGCGCCCCCCCAGGAAGAGCTGGAGAAATGATCAGAGCGCTGGGGAATTGAACAGGGAGCTACATGTCAATAATCAAAGCAATCCTTCTCCTCCTCTTCCCCCTTTCTCTCGTTAGTTTCTATTTAGCTGCAAGAAAGCCTGGCTTGGATACTCAAAACATTTCAAAACTTTTGAAACATTTTGAGTGAAATGAAACACCTAGTGAAATTTCAAACAGCCCTACTGTCTAGTACTCAACTTTCTTACAACACAAAAGTACCTGCCACCTAGTGACTAAAGTAAAAATTGCAATTATTGTTAAGAAATGTCAATATTAAACATATATTTATTTAATGTTTATGTTTATATGTAAAAGAAACATGAATTCTTTTGATGTCATTAATATAAATGTTGCCAGTCAAATCAATTGGATCCAAACACATATCCAGCTTAACTTTATTCGAAATTAAGGTATAGTATTAAAACTCAAGGAATTACATATAAAGCTCAAATTCATTAAAGCTTTGTGCCTTTATTTTATTGTACCCTGCTAGCATAGTACATGCTTAATTTTATTCATGTGCTTAAAGACTTTCATATTTACCTGAAGACAAATTTGTACTGAAGTTCATTATTGAATAGGGATGGAGTCCTGAATGAGGGCCTTTGACTGGATTCTCCTTTTATAGTAATGTAAACCAGGAAGAAGAGTTGACATTAGTAGCATTACATCCATGCAAAACTGTTGAAAACTGAAATGAGAATCAAGAGTTGTTGGCTGTAGCCGTATTGGTAAAGGACATAGGGAGAAAATCGAGGCTTTAGATTGTCAGTGGGATGCTCAATTTAGTCCCAGACATATGATTACAGAAGGAGGCTATTTGAGTGATAAAAGTCCAACTAGAAAAAAAAATGCAAAATTATTTTTAAGTATGGATACATTTAAAGTAACTGAAAACCTGAGGTAGAATGTTGTCATAAATATTTGTCCCAATTGTACCTACACAGTGCTGGATGTCGTACAAATACAAAAGAAGGCACTCCAATGATCCTACCTGCACACAATTACATTAGAAAATACTTTATATTAATTCCAGTACAGAATCCAATTTACATAATACCTGATATAAGGCTGGAAGGCTGGATCTGGAAACAGTCCTTCCATACATTATCATACTTTTATAGTATATAAAGTGAGACCTGAGAAGTAATGCATGTGTGTATATTATGATAAGTTTATACACCTTTTAACTTTATTAGAAATTCAGAAGTTTCAAAGCCTTTCCTGAAAGACTGACTGTCTTGAGAAATAGAATGTGAGATCAGAAACATGGTAGCAAACTCCTGCTACCTAATGCATGTTGAAAGGTCTGATCTAAATAAGATACAACATCTTTCCCATATGCTAAAGTAGTCAAGTTAAAGCCTCTGGACAGCCTAGCTTATACATAGTACCATCACCCCTTTAAATCATACTCTAGAAGAGGCTTCATTTAGGGTTACCATATTTCCAGTTTCAAAAAAGAGAACACCTATGGAGGGGAGAAAAGGAAGAAGAGGATGGAGATATAAGACCGGGGGAGCATTGATATGCCCATGCCCCACCCCTGCCCCTCACTCCCAAGTTACAGGCTCCCCTCCTGCACCAGCCTTGCTGCTGCCCCTCACTTCTGACCCACAATACCCTGCTCCCCAGACCATGCTGGTGCCCATCACTCCCAACACAGACTCCCTGTCCTTGCTCACTCTTGACCACAGCCCCCTGCCCCCCCAGCCCAGCTGCCCATGCAGCTACCTGTTGCCCCCCAAATAACCCAACCCCTGCACTCTCCCACCTCCCTGCCTTGCTGTAGCCTCAGCATTGGCAGGCGCACACACCCAGTTATCTGTCTGCAGCTGCCAGGGCCCATATGCAGAGCAATCACCTTCCCCTGCTTCCCCTAGCCCCAAGCAGCTTCTTGCTGAGGCAAGTCAGGAAGTGCTGGGAAAGCAGAGGCACGGGAAAATCCTGGATATCTGCTGATATTAAAAAAAACCCAAAACACCTGGATGGAGATGGGAGGATCCAAAAAGAGAACATCTCCAGGAAAACCCAGTTGTATCGTAACCCTACCTTCACCACAACTTAGCCCACAACTGAGGCAGTCAGAAATGCAATTGAAGCTGAATTGTGATATTATAGCAGCCCCATTCTACCACCACGCTGAAGAGTTGTGATTCTGGAGTAGGAATGGTGAGGACCGCATGCAATGCGTTCTGGAATGTAACAAAATATCGACGCTCAGCTTTGAGCTGAGCAATGGGAGAGTCTACTCCTGGTCCTGCTCCATCTACTCCTGCTCCTTTTGGACAAATAAATGCTGATGCTAACATGAACACTGCTGAGTCCTTACACTCCCATAAACATTACATTCCTACAGGTCCATGTGTAAAAGGATCAAGCAGAGAAGAGAGGCAAAGTGCTTTTTGCTCAGTCTGAGACAATGCAATATTTCCTTCCAGAACTTCAAATGCTGCCAAAACCCCTTCAGGAAGTGAACGCTATTCTGTTTGTAATCTGTTGTGTAAAGTCACACAGAAGGGAAACTCTACCAGCAAACAATAAATGTGTGAGAAAGGAGACACGCACCCACAAGTTCTATCCGTACCACCTGAAGAACAAATTAGACACTAATACAAATAGTTCACTCTTTTCTCTTGTTTCATTTCAATAACCGAAACTCTAGCCAGGTGCAATTTTACCACCAAATTCTTGTACAAAATTTAGCTCCAGAAATCTCAGATCTGGGTTCAAGGAACATGGAGAGGGTGGGTGGGGGAAGGAATGGAGGGAGTTGAGTTGGGTAGACTTGTTTTCATTTTCTTTAATGTAGTATTAAAAGTATGTATTTATACAGTATTTATCTGTTATACAAGGGAAAAGTGACCACAAAGAGGGATGCTACTTTTACTTTTTAAATATGATTCATAAAAGTGTTTGGTGATGTCAAAGAAAAAGAAATAGGCAGCTGAAAGTGGCAGTACCCCAAAACAAGTTGTCTGTTGCAGTGAGAAACATCCAGGTTTTGTACATCTAGTTTGTGTAGTGTTAGTTTCCAATATACCCGCGTCCATTTTTCATTTTTAATGTGAGCAATATGTTAGTCTCATCATCTACTAATCTGAAAGATACTAACAAAGAAGTTCCAGAGCTCCATACTAGCTATTTTTATATATTTCCTGCATGCATGTGACCAGGGGCCGATCCAGGGGGGTGATGTTTGTACCCTGCTTTGATTCCTGATCCATCCAAAGTTTAAAGCCAACTTTCCAGCAGCAGTGAGCAAGTCAACTGAGTAAATGGTTTATTATAATTTGCTTGATTCCTTCTAAACTCTTCATTCCACAGGTGTTAATGACCCTCTTTTCTTTTAAATGGTTCTTAATGGTTCCACTATTCCAGCCATCCTTGCTACTATCTGTTAGCTTTTCCTAGCAATGTAGCTCCGATTTCACAGCCCTGCCGACTATTTTTAACTGTAGCTAAAAACATTAACTCAGGTGTGGAAACACTAACTCAGGTGAACATTAGCTCACATGTGGAAACCACTTTCAATGAGAACTGGAGGCAGTGTCCAGATGCTCAAGAAGTTTGACTTTGTTTTATGAATCTGGAAAAGAGACGTACATGTAATTGTAATAACTCCAGCACTAATGAAACAACATATTTGGATGATATTTGCTTAGTTTGTTGTGTTTTATATATAATATATGGTATAGCATATAAATCCAATAAAGTTTTTATTTTTCACTTCAATCTTAACTTGAATAATATAGCTCTGGGCCCTTACTTATTAGTGAAGCTTCTTGTGTATCTGCACCCTGCTTTTCAAAACCCTAGGTTTGCACATGAATATTGAGTTGTCTTTTCTACCATTAAAATGTTCTTATTTCAGTTGAAGATAGAAACAACAGCCTAAACAAAGTCTCACTGAGGTTAAGATTCCCACCAACTTCAATAGCAACAGGTTCTAAGACAGCAAAAGATTTGTCCAACACTGATAACCTCCTCTGTCTAGAATCATAGGTTCCATGTATAGTCCCATTAACCGAGCAGATGCTACAGTGACAACAGATATATTTCTCTTGCTGAAATCCAGGACGGCTGAGTGTTGAAATCAAATAGGATCCTATTTGAACTATGATTCAGTCCAGGATCAATTATTTTCTTAGAAATGGCTTCTCACAAGTTTCTCCATATTGTCAAAAAATAGTGTTTCCTCGAGTGCCTAAATATGGGTTATATTGTTTGTTCATTTCACTTAAATGAATAGTCTATAAAATCAATATTATGGACAAGATTTTCAAGAGTGACTGCTGATCTGTAGTGATTCAATATCAAGGTACTCAGACTCCTTTGAGAGAATAATTGATCATCACAATCTGGAAGTTAGGGCCCTTTAGGATGCTAAGCTGGGTTTCTGAAAACAGAAGCACCCAATCCTGTAAATGTTGGCAAGTTATAATACTTATTTGGTAAGGGAAGATGAGTTTTCTCCTTTGGCTTTGCTACATAAAATAAGGTAGGCTCAACTTTTTTTCTGTAAAGATGCATTTTTATTAAAAGTTAGATCAACTAGATCTACGCAATAATTCAAACTACTTCCTTGGACCCAGGTTTATAACGCAGATGAAAGGTAAAGCATTATTCTTGTGTATTGCTATCTTATTGCAAATTCTGATTCCTTGCAAAAACAAACAAACAAAAAAACAATACAAATACCTATATAACTAAATGATCAGAGTCTGAACTACTGAGAAGTGAGGACAAGATTCTACCATGTCTGTTTACCTTGTTAGTATGCCCTAAGAAAGTGGCCTTATAGTGGTTTACAGCACGGAGATTACTTTCACAAGTGATATAAATGAACACATTCTATTTTAAATGAAGTGGCAATTTCTCAGAAACAATCCAGGTCACAAAGGTCCCCCATTTTTACAGCTTGCTCCCTATAACATTCACCATCTTTTAATGAAGGTTCATAAATATTCAGTTGGAAATAGCCAAACCAAGTATTGAATTAATGAAGGCACTGCATTACAGTTATTTGCTACTTTCCACTACTGTACCTTTAGGTTGACTCTCCCTCTCAAAGAGATTTCTGAAAAAGTAGAATTGAAGCATAAGGTTCATGTAAAGGTGAGACAACTGCATGAGTTAAGGCATTAAGCTGTCCACAGCAAATTGCTCATTGTCTGAGACCTAATCATTGTACCCTGTCAATCTCAGCTCAGAGTGGTAAAAGTAGTCGTATCCCATCATGTCTGCTCTAAAGCCTACATTTTGAATCCACCCACCACTAAAAGTGTTCTCTTGAAAATGGAGCAGACAATTAATGGTAGAAAATGAACTCTAGACAATGGCGCTTAGTATTGTAAGACTGGAAGACAGATCCTTAGTTTGTCCCACATGCCTCAAATGAGCTTCCAACTCTCCATTTCATAAGGACTGTTTAGCTTTCAAGACTAAACCAAACACTTGCTTGGCTTGATTGTGATGGTCAGACAAAAGAAAAAGGTTATATTGAGACTACTTAAATTGTGGTTCTGGGTCTCTTATGACCAAGCAGTTGGTTATGGCTTTGTCTGTGGACACCATCAAAGTATTTGCATCTCAAAGTATCTTGGGGGGGAGGGCAGGAGGAAGGAGAAGCACAGTGTCACTAATAAAAATGGAATCAAGAATTTTAAAAAGATTTTGATGAATAACTTGTGAGGGAAGACAAAAAAATCCAAATAATTCACAGAACAAATCTGACATGCTGTTACCAAGCCCACACAGCTCTCAGAGATATAAATAAACCAACAGTACAATGCCCTGTCACTGTCATTTTAATAGCATGATGAGCTATTTATGAGTGGGATAGCTATTTATACCATAGTATGTGTCAAAGAAGTACATTTGAATATGACTGAGAGCCTCAATCAAGAGGTTAACCAGGCCCATGGAGACTAGAGACAGGAAACACACTTGGCCTACTGGAAACAAGTGCAGAGTTTCTGCATGGGATGAGGGGCAGAAAAGTTTGCATACAGAATGAAAATGTCCAATGTATTATTGAGTACAGCTCTACAGAGGCCCCCTCTGTTGCCGCTGGAGAGGGGATTGATCAACACAAGAGGACTGTAAACTGATGGGACTACAATCACAAAAATCCACCAGTCTGCTTCTGCCCCTGACAATCCATGTGGAGGTTGGGGACTATTACTTTGGGACACTTGTTCCTTCCTTGACCCTTTCAGTTCATAGATTCATAGATTCATAGATGCTAGGGTCGGAAGGGACCTCAATAGATCATCGAGTCCGACCCCCTGCATAAGCAGGAAAGAGTGCTGGGCCTACATTACCCCAGCTAGATACACATCCAACCTTCTCTTGAATACCCCCAGGGTAGGGGAGAGCACCACCTCCCTTGGGAGCCCGTTCCAGACCTTGGCACTCGAACTGTGAAGAAGTTCCTCCTAATATCCAATCTAAATCTGCTCTCTTCTAGCTTGTGGCCATTATTTCTTGTAACCCCCGGGGGCGCCTTGGTGAATAAATACTGACCAATTCTCTTCTGTGCCCCCCTGACGAACTTATAGGCAGCCACCAGGTCGCCTCTCAACCTTCTCTTGCGGAGGCTGAAAAGGTCCAGTTTCTCTAATCTCTCCTCGTAGGGCTTGGCCTGCAGGCCCTTAACCATACGAGTGGCTCTTCTCTGGACCCTCTCCAGGTTATCCGCATCCTTCTTGAAGTGTGGCGCCCAGAATTGCACGCAGTACTCCAGCTGCGGTCTGACCAGCGCCCGATAGAGGGGAAGTATCACCTCCTTGGACCTATTTGTCATGCATCTGCTGATGCACGATAAAGTGCCATTGGCTTTTCTGATGGTTTCGTCACACTGCCGACTCATGTTCATCTTGGAGTCCACTAGGACTCCAAGATCCCTTTCCACTTCCGTGCCACCCAGCAGGTCATTTCCTAGGCTGTAGGTGTGCTGGACATTTTTCCTCCCTAGATGCAGCACTTTGCATTTCTCCTTGTTGAACTGCATTCTGTTGTTTTCTGCCCACTTGTCTAACCTGTCCAGGTCTGCTTGCAGCTGCTCCCTGCCCTCCGGCGTGTCCACTTCGCCCCATAGCTTAGTGTCATCTGCAAACTTGGACAGAGTACATTTCACCCCCTCGTCCAAGTCGCTGATGAAGACATTAAAGAGTATCGGTCCAAGCACCGAGCCCTGCGGGACCCCACTGCCCACCAGGTAGTTCTCTCTGACCTACACCAGAAAGGAGACAGAGAAGTAGAGAGACTGTCAGAAAGTCACTGATCATTTTAGTGATAGTGTAACATTTCTAAGTCAAAATACCTTTTTGAGTAGGTATAATGTAGAAGCAATATTTTTATTGGTAAAGTAAATTCAATAAAATGCACCTTAAACAGGACTTAAATGAGGGTGTTGCTCTTTGCTAGACCTCTGGACAGAGGTGGGTTTTACTTAGCCTGAGAAAGGCCACTTTGTTGACTTTACACAGCCCCATACTAAACGAGACACGGACTTGTGTGTCCAGAAACTCATCACTCTGTAAGGAGTGCAATGACAAAGAAAACCCCCCCCACCATTTTAAAGATATGTATAGTTGAAAAGAATGTTTCAAAAAGCTCCCATAGGTCTTGAGCACTTTCAAGCAAGAAAACATTGCCTCATTATGCTGTCACATGTTAAATGTATGCATACTCTTCAGAAAACACTTCTGGCCTGATATAGACTACCTTCACCCTGAACATAGCTAAACACAAATTCTGACACCCTTGTTATGCATGTACAAAGTTCAGATATTGAATATTCACATTTTGCCAAATCAAGACCAGTTTTCACCAGAAAAGCTATCTCTTTTTTTTTTTAAGCCTTTGGCAAATATCAGGTCTTTTGTTTTTCCACAGACACACTTACCTTGCTATTCCAAAAACTATTAAAAGAGAGGGGAAGAAAAAAATAAAAGGAAGAAATCACTAAAAAATAGCTTGAGCTATAACATGCCAACTATCACAAAACATGCCCATTCTGGCAAAGACCAAGAACAGAAATTTTAAATGGGGCCAGGATTTCAACCACTGAATTTTAGCTATTGTAATTCCTCCAAATAAAATGTCTTTATACAAAGCCTGATACCTTCACAGGATTCCCAAGTAATTCATAGGCTCAGGCCCCAACCTTGTAACGGATTCCAACCAGAACAATACTTGTGTTACTCTAGAGTCAACTGCAGCATCTGGAAGGTAACATAAAATGAACATGACACAAAGGAGTAGCTTTATCTGAAGCTGAAATGCAACCACTTCCACAGTAAAAAGGAAACAGCTGTTTAAGTGAATGCCACAGTACTGCACAATTTTTTAGGATGGAGGGGTAGAGAATACATTGGTGAATGGTGCTGACACCAAGTATTTTAAATAACTAGAAGCTTATTATGCAAATTTGACCAGGACACCAAATTTAATACATTTCTGAATGGAGCACAGAGGTTCTTAGTTTTTGGGTCATTTAAGGTTTTGGGTTTTAGATTCTGTAAGAAAAAGGCCACTTTCAGGAGGCGTGGGGGTAGGCCAAGGAAGGGAAGAATGGGAGAATTCTCCCTGATCATTTGAACCTGTATCCAGCCTAAGTCTAAGCATCAATAAAAGGCCAGATCCTGCAAAGTGCATTCTAATGATCAACTCCAACAAATATACTATTGATCAATTAATCTTAACTCACATAAAAAGGATGACCTAATTTCAATATAACTTTTTAATGATAATTTTGTAAATGGCATTTTTATGCCAAAATAATATACTGGAATCTGGTTTGACATTTCTATTCTTTTTATCATTTTAGAAAAGATTTTCATTTTATTTTAACAGGATTTGATACCATACAAACCAGACAGTTCTTTTTATAGTGTGTTCTCTCATTCTTGAAGAAAGCAGGAAAATAAATTCCTTCCTCTATTTTTTTTCTCCCCCCCGAGTGAAATACTCTTTTATAATTGAGCTTGCTATTTCAGTAGATTAACTATGGATAAGTCTTGCATAATTTACATGGTTAGCATTGACTCCAATTCTAACAGACTGGTATGGGATTCCAGGAGGAAGGTACAGGTAAATTAATGCACACTACTTGCATTTGCAGGTAGCAAATTTACTCATGATTAGAGCCAATTACTGTGCAGTTAGCATCTGCAAATGTAGACGTGGACACTTGCTGTACAGTAGTTAGCTCTATTGTGCAGTAAAACATCTCATGTAGACATGCCCACTAAGATCCTGTGGAAACTTTTTAGGATGAAGAAACAAGCTCTGTTCTAATAACTTGTAGCGTACCAACAGCACAGAGACATCCATGAACTGAGGCCATAAACACAGCACTGAAAATTGTTTCTCATCAGCTCCTACATGATGGCAGACCATTTACAAGTCATCTGATGGTTGTCCACAAAGAGCTGGTTAGTTGATTACTGCTAATATTTTCCTCATTTCAAGCTAATATATTTAAGCCTTCTTACTTTATTAAGTAGTTCCTTACAGTAGCCAAATGAGGGTGGAGTAACACCGACCCTGGGTGCCAGCTATGAGGAGATACTAGGATCCCTCTGCCAAGAATCTTTGGTACAGCAGGAGAAGTCCTATATTGCCCCTGCTGGGGTGCATCTGCTGGGCTGAACAGCACTGCACCAAGCAATATACTAGGGAGGGGCAGGGAGCTAGTGGAACAAGCAGAATGGTGCTCCTCTCCTCCCTCTCTGCCCTGCACCCCAAACCTTTGCAGCAGGGTTGCGCAGGGGGAACCTTGCACTTGCTTTGGCCAGCTACTGGGCAGCCAGTGCCACAAATAACAGTGCATTTATTGGGATGAGCGGTATAAGTAGAATGGTGCTTAAGAGACTGAACTTATTAGTCAATTAGGAATTTATTTCCAGCTCTCCAATTTAATTATAATTTAGACTGAGTGTTCTAATGGTTCAAAAGACCCACTATTGCTCAAAGCATCTGTGAATAGACAGGGCAATGTGTAAACCCTGATTATCAACCTGTTTTGATAAATTCACCTGCCCACTCCCCATTGATGGGAAGAAATTTTATGTTGCAAGTAGGGAAGTTCAATTAATTACTGAAATACTGAAGAACTTTCATTAAAAAAATAAATAAAAAGAACTTGAATCCCTGAAACGAACATTTATAGATTTGGGAATTTTTTTCAGGGATAAAAGGTGAAAAAAATGTATCCCCCACACAAGGCAAAAGAAGCTTTGCTATAGATTTCAGTCAGGCATCAAGAATTCATTAAAGAACTGCAAAAGCTGTAAAGAGCAGTCAAAACTCTGAAAAAATATGGACTGCATTAGATTCTAAATGGAATAAAATCTAATTATTTCCAAAAACTTGTTCAAGAATTGAAATTATTTTTGTTGCCAGAATATTTGATATTGCTGTCTTCTAAAAAGTAGCAGCAATTTCACTGGAAAAAAAAATTGATATAATGCATTATTAGCAAATAAAAAAAATATCATGTCAAGTACCTACAAGACATTAAGACTTGCATTGCACATATATTCGTCCCTGGGACAATACAAGTTTTTGAAAAGGGGGATGCAGACAGTGTGGCATAATACCACATATCACACAACACAAATTTTTCTCCATTTAAAGAGAAACTAGAAGATTTAGTACTGTGTTGGGAGGTTAGCAATATATTATTCAGTTTATGATGAAAGGAAAAACAAGCATAACTATTGGAATGTGCACTGATTTGCCATGTTATATATAAAGAAAAACAACACAATAACCTAGACAAAAAATAGTCAAAACAGACAAAAGATATTATATTATTAGTTTTGTAGCCATTGTAGCTACATGTACAACTGTTATTCACATTCCTAAAACAAAATCTAGCTTCCTTGAGCATCTTGATGGTGCCTCCAATCCTTCACTGTCAGTCATTTCTACACCTGAGTTAATATTACCACATCAGAGCTGAGATTTTTATCTAAAGCTAAAAAACAGTCTGCAGGAGTATGAAATAGAAGACAGACGTTGTCAGGAATGGCTGACAGCTAAATTGCAGAAAAAAGGGTAGTGGAACATCAAGACCATTAAAAAGGACAGAAAGTCATTAACACCTGTGGAATGGAGGGAGATTAACACTAGCAGGAATCAGGAAGATGGCAATGAGCCATGAAGTCAATTAACCCTCTCCACCCTGCCTGAATGACATTGCCCTCCCAGGGAGTTGGTTTTAAAGTGGTGGTATAGGAATCAAGGGGAGCTGAGGTGCAACTACAACTAAATGTCTTAGGGATGGATTTAAAAATAAAGCCCAGTTCAAGTGAGCTGGCAAGGGAAATAGGAGATAGCAATTGCCTGAGATGCTGCATAAAAGCAGAGGAGGTAGCAGTCAGGGTCCATGAGTTTTCCACCGTTGTGGAATGAGCTGCCTACAGATCAAGTGGATCTATGGGTTAGATTTACACCATTAAAAGCTGTCAAATTATGTAAAAAGTTCTGACAACCTAAGGAATCAAAATTCTGACAATTTAAAAAATAATCTATTATGACAACTTGCTGCTGCCTCTAGTCAGTTAAAGTTTGGATTCCTGAATCTATCTATAATTCAAATACTGCTCTTCTGATTTCATACTAGCTTGCAAAATTAAATGTACATTTTAAACACTAAAAATGTTTACAACAGCTTTTTGAGCTCATAAGACTTTTCTTTTTGCTTAGGAGACAATTAACAGCCACAAACTGACAGAGATCAGATTTAGATTGGACATCAGGAGGAACTTCTTTATGGTAAGAGTTACCAGAATCTGAAATGGGCTTACAAGGGAGATGGTGCTCTCCTCTACCCTGCAGGTCTTTAAGAGGAGACTGGACAAGCACCTGGCTGAGGGTGTAGTCTATGCTTACCTGTGGCAAGGGAAACACCATGGCCGCGAAGGTGTTCTTCTGGTGCAGGGATAGTACCTGCCAAAGTAAAACTAGTAAATCTCCCAGTTAGCTGCTGGAGTGGGAAGGTCTTGGCTTTAAGCCCACTTTATGGAAATGGGAGACCCTTCCCTGGTTTCCCCATAGGGCCTTAAGGCTGAGGGCAAGCAAAATTTGCGGGCTTCCGAACCCCGAGCCTCCTGGCTTGGGCCTGCAAGTTGGATGCCTGTCAAAGTTTTTGGAACCATCTGAAGCCCCAGACAGGGGTGGAGGATGTTTGCCAGTAGTAGGGCCAATTATGGTTCAGGACTGACTCTTGGATTTGGAATTTGTTTTGGAAAAAAAAAATCTGACCCCAGTGCTTTTTCCTGCCCAGGGTAGGGGGTCAGACTTGATGACCTAGCAAGGTCTCTCCTGACCTTAAAAATCTATGAAATCTATTAAATCAATTTATCCACAGCTAAAATAAACTAGGTTTTATGAATCCACTGAATCCACACTTCTTCAGCCAGATATTTTTCTTCCAAGAATTTCCACGCATGTTTCCAGAATTAATAAGAAGTTTCTTTAGTATAGTTCAAAACAGTGATACCAATTTGTCCAGCCATGCAGGCTGGATGAGTGGTGCAGGGCTAGTCTGTTAGCTGGATCTGACACCTAGGGTTCACAGGCCCAAGCCAGTAAGCAAATCCATGTTATCTGGATTGTGGGGTGCTCCTTATATCCAGAAATTTGGTGGCAGGATGAGCAGACCGTATCTTGGTCACCCCTGGATCAAAGGATTCTGTAAAGATAAACCCAATAGAAAAGATATACACATGTTAGAGATACTACAGTAAACTTAGGCTCTTTCTGTTGTTGCTAGCAGATGTTACTAACATATTACCATGTTGGCTAATAGTAAAGATACAGTTTAAATAACTGGTTGTAAATTAACAAAGTATCCAAAAAAATTTTTAACCTAGCAAAACTAGTGCCAATTTCTTTTTGAATTGTAGATTTCTTTAATCTGGCATTCACAATAAATTACATGGTCACACAAAGGATGTAAAATTAGAATTTATTTTGATAGAATGATAGATATTTGGCTTTATGAACCAATTCATTGAAACATTCAAACAAGATTTGAAGTGTATGCATGTCCTTTCTCTAGCCAACAATTTGACATGAACTAGACATGTTGTGCTTGAAAGTTTGTCCAACAACTCTTCCAGCAATACAGTTGGTCCAGTGAAAGATATCACCAAAAACCCCTTGCTTCTCACAAAAAAATGCCATTTTTCTTTTCTTCACTGAAGTACCTGAATGAAACGTATCAAAAGAAGAATGCAAAATTTGCCAAGTGATGTGCAATAATAGGTTCATCTTGTGTGGGACCCTGGAATTAGCAGACATGAATATCTGCTGTTTCAGTTAATAGAAAACCAAAACATCCCCATCCCATTGTTAAAGATTAGTAGTGTGGATTTTACAACAGTAGCTGAACTATTTATATCTGCATAATCAGCAACTCTTAAGTGCATCAGGTTGCCTAGCTAGAACTCCTTACTGGTCATAATGCCTTTACATGGCATTTCTACTGATCTGTTTCTTTCCTTTTCCCTCCCTCAGGTAAGGATTGCTGGGCTTCTTTCCAACACAGAAGTTCTCACATTCCTCTTTCAAGCTCAACATTCATCCTTCTCCATCCTGGAAGATGTCTGGGCATGCAGACATGCATGCCCAGACACCAAACAAGCAAGTCTGTTTGCTTGCTCAAACCCTGCTTCAGGTTGCAGTGTAATGGTAACCATGCTTCAGGTTGCAGTGTAATGGCCTGTCTGGTTTTCAGCCCAAGCATTGTCACTCTACCAGGAGAAGAGAAGAGTTGGGCTGGAGTGGGAGGGGATTGGGCTCAAATTTTAGGCTGCTGTAGATGGGAAGGAGGCCTTCTGTTCATCTACCATGAACTCTTGCTCTGTCAGGGAAAGAGGTCTGAGAGACTGAAAGCTGGAAAAGGGTTTCTCTCCATCCCTTCCCCACTATAAGGTGCACTTCAGGCAATCTGTAACCAGATCACGTGGGTAAAATCCTTATATGCCTCTGAAGTTGAACCGCCATGGAATGAGAGGATAAGTGACAAATCACTTCCCATGTCTAAGTGATTCTTGATTTACTGAGTCACGCCTCAGCTTACACTAGGTTACAGCACTTATTACAATACCAGCAAACCAAGTAGAGATGGCAGGCAAACTTTTAGGCTCCTAGGAACATCTAGTAAACACATTACAGAATAACAGTATGTGTACCAGCTTTCCTTCTCAGCTGAGTAGTCTTAGGCTAGGAATTGTGTTACCTCCAGCCATAGACAGCCAGGGAGATACTCCATGGAGAGGATCATAATTATTTTCAACGAAACCTTCTTCTTCAACAAATAAAACCAGCATTTTGTGAAGCCCAATTAACATGCTTGTCACGTACTCACACAGCATCTTGGGTTGGGGCTTTTGTTTGGGATGTGGGAGACTGAGGTTCAAGTCCTTGACTCAAGCACTCAAAGTTTTCTATATCCCACCTGAATTCCTTGATTTTGGGTATTTTTGCATGAGCAAATTTTTCTCAAAGTTTTAAGAAGGTCTCATTTTTGTTCCACTTTGGAATGAATCAAACCTTTGAAACAATTTTTTGTTTTTGTGAAAGGAAGAAAAAAAAAGAATTTGAAAAAAATCTGGTTTTAATTAGGAGGCAGTAATTTCTTTTTCCCCCTCAGCAAGATCTGTTTAGGTGCTATTACTCAAATTATCAACCTATTTCTGAATAAACATGCTGGTTCCATTTCCATGTATGTTAGCACAGATGACATTGGGTAGAAATCTGTAAAAGACACATCTGTAAGATACAAGGATACAGACCATTCTTAAAGTTGAGCTGGAATTTTTAAGTCGAAGATGTGCAGAGGCAAATTCTCCATACAGTCATAGGCTGTTTGGGGAAACAGAAAATTATAGCTGAGATTGACGGTTCAGTGTTGAGGCTTCATTAAGGCAGCGTGGCAATCCATTGGTTGCTATTAACTTCATGGCAGTAGTTTTCAACCTGTAATGACAACTATGATCAATCAAAAGTATGTGAATACCCACACTTAAATTCAAAGGGGTCTGCACTTCCACTCAAAATTTTTTAGGGTCCTGCAAATGTAAAAAGGTTGAAAACCACTGCTTTAACAGAAGAAATTACATGGAGCAGAAGCTCTGAAGGTAGTCTAGACATATTTTCCTTCAAACTGACCAAATACTCAAAAGGACAAAAATAAGTACACGAAAGTTCAAAAGGCAAAGATTTTTTTATTGTACCAACTGCATGATTGAAATAAAGTTAGATAAGCTTTCAAATGCAAGGTATTCCCTCAGATTAGGTCCAAATGCTTTTTATTTAAAAGCTCATCTAACTTTATTCCAACCATGTAGTTGGTATGATAGAAGATATCAGTGAAAAAGAATTTTTGACTTTCACATAATTCCTGAACATTGTGGCAGTGGTGATGCATAGGGGGTGCACATGCACCCCCTGACTGGCAACACTCCCCATAGGCAGGAGGGGCAAGAGAGTGTCATTGCCCCCCATGCAAGTGCCAGCCAGGGAGTGGGAGTGCCAGACGTAGTGCCATGACTGCTTTCCCAGTCTGTGAACTTTGCTGCAGGGGACCCCCCACCCAGTCAGTGAGATTGGCCACAGGGGGACCCCCGCCAGTTGCCAACTGGTTGCTGGGGAGGGGCATGTGCCCTCCTTGACTAAGGGGACACCAGTCGCCCATGCATTGTGGGTTATCAATACATGGAAGGTCATAATTCCTGCAGAAGGCTCTTTCTGATTCACCTTTGGCTGGTGTTAGTCATTAGGGCTGTGCGAAACAGCAATGTTTCATTTTGACCAGCTTTTCGATGTTTCAACAGAACTGTGTTTCATTTAGACTTTTCTTTTGAGTCAAAACAGCTATTCTGCTTCATTCCATTGAACGTTTTACTGTTTCAACCCTGTTTCAATGTTTTGTCCATAGGATATAACAGTGAAGATCAAAACAGGCTATAACTTTGTCATTTCTGGCCAGGTTTGGATGAAATTTGCAGGAATGATAGCCCCTTTAGCAGGCATGATGTGTGCCATGTTTCAAGAAAATAGATGTAGGGGGTTTGGAGAAACTACACCCCAAATTCTTGAGAACAAAACTTACGTCGTGTGTGTGTTAAACCACAGTGGGGTTAAAACTGCAGGCATGCTAGCCCCTGCTGAGGCCACAAAGCCTGCTAATTGTCAAGAAGATCGGTGGAGGGGGGTTGTGAAAACTGCATCCCAAAATCTTGAAAGCAAAACTTATGTCACATGTATGTGTTAAGTCACATCAGGGTCAAAACTGCAAGGGTGGTAGCCCCTGATGAGGGCACAAAGCCTGCCAATTTTCAAGGTGATAGGTGTAGGTGTTTGGGGGAACTGCACCACAAGCTGCTGACAGGCAAAACTCATGACATAGATGACCCTGTGTGTGTTAAGGTGCAGCAGGATGAAAACTGTAGGGGTGGTGGCCCCTGCTGAGGCCACAAAGCCTGCCAAGTTACAAGGAGATAAGTGCAGGGGTTTGGGGAAAACTGCACCTCAAACTGCAGACAAACAAAACTCATGACATGGGTGCTTGTGCAGCTGTGTCTGTCTTGGGGCACTGGTGGTGGTGGTGGGGGGGACTACTGCAGGCCTGGCTGGTAAGCTACTGTGTTACCAGTTACCAATTAATCATGATTCACTGAGGGACCAGTTAAATGCATAGTACCTAGCTACTACATAATGACTTAATGATGTAGTGGATTAACACCTACAAAACCATGACTAAGGAGAGAAAATAATCAATACAGAGAATCAACTGCCCCAAGACAGACAGTTGCACAGACATCCATGTCATGAGTTTTGCCTGTCAGCAACTAGGGATGGAGGGGGGTTTTGGAGCCCTATCTCCTTAACAGCTGGCAGGCTTCATGGCCGCAGCAGAGGCCACCACCCCTGCAGCTTTTTCCCTGCTGCGCCTTAACACACACAGTCACCCATATCACGAGTTTTGCTTGTTCGCAGCTTGAGGTGCAGTTTTCCCTAAACCCCTGAACTTAACTCCTTGAAATGTGGTGGCTTCGTGGCCTCAGCAGGGGCTAGCCTGCCTGCAATTTTGACCCTGCTGCAGCTTAACACATACACATGACATGAGTTTTCTTTCAGAATTTTGGGGTACAGTTTCCCTGAACTCCCTGCACCTATATCCTTGAAATGTGGCAGGCTTTGTGGCCTTAGCAGGGGCTAGCATCCCTGTAGTTTGGATCCTGCTGGGGCTTAACACATACACATGACACAAGTTTGGCTCTCAGAATTTGGGGTGCAGTTTCTCCAAACCCCCTACACCTATCTTCTTGAAACTTGGCATGATTTATGTCCTCAGAAGGGGCTACCATTTCTGCAAGTTTCATCCAAATCAGGCCAGAAAGGACACAGTCTTAGGCTGTTTTGTCCTTCCCCATTATAGCCTATGGGAGAAACATCAAAACAGCATTGAAACGGCGAAATGTTTCAACTTGCCTCATTTCATTTTGAGGCTTTTTTGACCATATCTGTTTCACTTTGATTTTTCTGTTTCAACCTTGAAACAAAACTGGTGGTGAAATTTCACACGGCCCTATTAGTCACAGAAAGACATAGGTTGCAGGTTATGTGTGTAGACAACATGCCAACCAGTATTTTCTCTAGGGGGAAAAGAGTCATTCATACGTCGACAATTGCTCAAAAGAATTCATCCCCATCAGCTCAAAAATGAAGAGGAGATTGTGAAGCCAAATGTAAAGAATTGCTCATGCTGGGGACGTCCAGATAAGTGTGGGTATGCGGCACTGCAAAACCTGCACTTGCAGTGCAAGGGAGGAGGGAGGGGTTGGCTCTGGAAGATCTGGGATCAAGAAAACCCATGGAAAAAAAAAGCAGGGTGCCACACGTGGCAGCAGTGTGAGCCACCCAAAACTAGAGCCTGGCCAGCCAGTCATGCTCCAGCTGCTGGCCAGGCTTCCAGCTGCAGGAGCACATGGCTGCAGCTCCAAGAGGCCTCCAGGTCCTGAGGTAAGGCTGCTGGGACCAGCACAGTTATGGGCTCTAGTCTCCCCTGTCTCCCCTGGGGTAACCTGTCATGCACCAGAGCATATGTGGCATGGGCATTCCCTAGAGAAATGCAAGTTCCCACTCATCTGAATGCACACACTGAGTTCAAAACAAAGATGACTCTAGGCATAATTTTACCATCACAGAGATCCAAAACTTAATTTGATCAGGCCTTTCCTGGCACTGGTAAGCATAGGTGACCTGTAGGGCAGGAACAGGAGGGGTGGGGATGAAATTGGCCCTTGCTGGCCAGGGAGTGGGGAGCGCCAGTCGGTGTTCCCCTTAAGAAGCGCTGGTGGCACTTCAGGTTTGCTGCCAGTGCTTCTGGGGTTGGCAATCAGCTGCAGGGAGACCCCCCCGTCACCGTTGTTTGGCCACTGGGGACCCCTCCCAGTCAGCAATCGGTCACTGGTGTACCCCGCTGAGCCTTGGAGGCACCAGTCGCCCATGCTGGTAAGTCTCCAATGTTGGGACTGCTGTTGCCATGAAATGGCTTTATAACTGAGTATCTCCGACCTGCTTGCAGAAATCACAAGATTTCGAGATCTCAGCCACTTCAGCGTGTCTTCAGAAGAAGTGACTGGAACAGTATAAATGTAAGTGACCACAGAAGTGTGGGCATCAGCCTTTGTAGTATTATATTAGTAGGCATATCAAACTATCTGAATAGCATGAATTGCCAAGATGAATTAGAATGATAGATAAAACAAGCCTGGAGATGGCTGTTTCAGCTGCCATTACCTCCAAAAGCTGGGTATGGGAATTTATTCCATTCTTTAGACAAAACTCACACGGCTGCTGTTGTAAGGATAAGATTATATTTATAAATTCAGCACTCTCTCAAGGCAGGCTCCTCCTCCTATAATTATTGGGGGAAATATTTTCTAACTTTTTGTAGAAAATTGCAGCATAAACGGACATTCTGAACTCTAAAGATAGATCTCAAGCAAATGGAATACACGTATCAGTTGTACCCTGTTCATCTAATTCCACCTTACAGCCTCAAAGTGGCTGCAGGCAAGACATTTAAAACCCGCACCAGTTAGCACGTTAGGCATCTGGGGAACTATTTGGAGACACAGGAGAAAATGTGTATGCAAATATTCCTCAGATATGGTTCAAAGCAAATTTTCAGGTCTCTGCAAAGGCATCCTTTGGTAGGAGTGTGCTACTGTACTAAATATTCTATTATAATAATTAAAATTCTGCTCATCTTTTCCCCCTTATATCTACCATTCACTGTTTGGGTTTTTTTTCATTAGTAATGAATAACAAAAAAAAGCTCTAAGAGAATAAGGGGTCTTCCCCCCGCCCCATTCCTCTCCCCTCATCAGCAGTTTCTCCCCGTTTAACCCACCCTGGTTACCTAGTTATGGGACTAGAATACAGACTGGTTTTTTCTGTAGGGGCAGACCTAATTGCTCTAGGTTAATTAATATCAAGAAGCAGTCTCAAAATGCATCAAATCAGTTGTTAGCAACTTTGGAAGAACTCTTCTGATGGTCTATGCATGTAGAGACTGCGGCTGTCCAGGGATCTGGAAATTTGGCAGCTGGGGAGTGGTGTCCCTGCTCCCTTGCTGCAAATTTTTGGAGCCATAGGGAGTCCCAGCAGCAGGATGATGCAACAGCAGGAGCTGGATCTGGCCCACAGGCTGGGGTTGAGCACCCCTGGCCTAGGCTGTCACAGAGAAAATCTGTACCAGATAGTCCATTGTGAGCTACTGTTTCCTAATCTTGCTGATGTTAAACAGAACTTTATTATATAATTAGTCATATCACAGTCAATGGTATTACTTACTGAAAATAAGGCCCTATATAACATGAATAAAGGAAGCAGGAGGCCTAGGAGGAATAGCTATTCATTCTGACTGGGTACTTATGTTACTATTATAAAACTAATTGTATTACTGGATTGTTATCTATTTAGAAAAGTATGCCCTATGGCTTCTCAAAAAAACAGTGAATGGTTTTTTGCTGTGCAACTAAAAAGGATTAAAAACTCTGCATTCACAGTTACTAACACTCTCAGTGCTCTGTACTCTTAAAGCACTGTCCTATCATTAATTTTAATATTGTTGTTAAGTAGATAGGTTTTAGTCCTATTTATTGATGAAGACACTGAAAGAAAAGTTATTTGCCTAAGGTTGTGGAGCGAGTCAGTGGTACAGCTGATGTGAGAACTGAAGCGTATTTTCAGTCACAGTCCAGTGGATAAACCATCATGTACTCTCATTCAACCATCCTATTAGTCTATAGAGTTTTTGGTTATCACTGTGGTAACATGCAACTTTAAGAGGCTCTTACAGAAGCCAGTTAGAACGACTGTTATATCATTAAGATGCTCATGGTATCCAACACTTGAGAGGCACTGAATGAAGGAAACCTATGTTGGACCCCTTGGCTCCCTGCTATTACTGATCATCCTGTGAGTTCAAGGCTAACTGGAAGGGAGGTGTGTGGAGGGAGGGGATGGGTGGGGATGGAGACAGGGAGTAGAAGAGTGTTAATAGTCTGAAACTGAAGCTGTCTGGAAACATGAAGAATAGCTGGATAAGGCTTAAGAATAGCAGTTAGGTTATAGATAGATGTAATTTAACTGCATTAAAAGGGGAAGAAATTGCTGCTGCTGGGGTGTGCATAACAGCTGTTACAACCTGCTACAGTTGTATACTTCTGCAGCATTACAAATTAGTTATATTGCTGAATTTTTAATCATGAATGGTAAAAGTTGCAATGGTTTTGCTACATTTATATGACTACAAGAACATGCAAATAACAGTTGCATCACAACATCTTACACTGGTATCCTTTTTAAATATATTTAAGTACATCTATACCTTTACCCTAACAGCAAGCAGTAGGTGCCAGCAAAGACAAAAGATGACTATTTCTGACAATAGCAGATTCTAAAGTACCTTGGGATTTTTGACTCATTTGTCGGGGGGGGAGGGGGGAGTTTATTAGAGTTTTCCATTAACTCAGGCAGACAAGGTCAGCTATGAAACTATAATACAGAAAAGAGCTGCACTGCATGTAAAAAAATGAAACATTCTTTAACAGTGTCTTCTTCCTTCACTTGCCCCATCTAAACAGGGTTGCTGTTGTGGATCCTGGCTCTCCACCATCTTTGGTCATACATATCTTGGCTCTCCATTGGCTTCAGTCATATGTGTAAAAAGGTGAAAATATTGAATGGTTTGTGACTAAGACTGAAGAGCCAATCTTGAAAAAAAAAAAAAAAGAAGTATATGGACCTGTACACATTGTGGCAACATGCTACAGGAAAAAGCAGTGCCTGACAACTGAAAAAATGCAAGAATTGCAATGAATTATATCACCTTGCAAGAGATTGCAATTCCAGTATAGTATGGACAAAAAACATCACCACTTACTCAAGGCAATTTTTGATAGGAGCAACAAAGTTACAACAGAGGGTGAACACACTATCAGTCTGAAAGCAAATGCTTCTTAGTTTTAAACATAGGTGCACAAGTTAATATGGTGCCAGAAACAATACTGGCATTTGAATAAAAGCTACAGACAATTGAGAACAAGAGGTGCAGAATTAAAGCCACTTTAACATTTAGCCCCACAAGGACAGAACATGAACTGAACTGAGCAAGGGGGGCTCACCAAGGGCATTTGTAAATGCTCAGTTGCCAAAAAGAAGGCATACACCCAGTGGAAGGGAAGGGCTCATCACCAAAGAGGATTATGCCTCCACCACTCAGCTCCGTAGGGAGGCTGTTAGAAAAGCTAAGGCAGATACCGAGCTAGGGCTAGTGTCAAGGATCAAAGATAACAAAAAGTCTTTTTTTTTAAATATACAGGGAGAATGAAAAAGGCACCGGGTTATGTGGGGCCCCTGCAAGATATGCTTAGCAATCTGGTGGTTGCACCAGAGAAGAAAGCAGAGCTCTTTAACAATTTCTTCACCTCCATTTTCTTGTGCAGGGACTGGGACTTCCCTACCAAGATTCCAGATGGACTTGGGAGAAATGCCGCCAGGCCTAAGGTCAGGGAGGACTGGGTTAGAGAGCTTCTGGAGGGGCTGGATGTGTTCAGATCAGCAGGTCCAGATACTCTCCACCCCTGGGTGTTGAGGGAATTGGCAGGGGTTATTGCAGGGCCCAGCTTTATGAGCACTCGTGGTGTGCTGGCCAGGTGCCAAACGACTGGAAGAAGGCCAATGCGGTCCTCATCTTTAAAAAAGGGAAGACCTGGGCAACTATAGGCCCATTAGTCTTTCTTCAATCCTGGGGAAACTCTTTGAGAGGATTATCAAGGAGCACATCTGTGATGGGCCAGCAGCAGGAATGATGCTCAAGGGCAGCCAACACAGTTTCATTAGGGGCAGGTCTTGTCAGACCAACCTGACAGCCTTCTATGATCAGGTCACAAAAGCATTGGACGCAGATGTTGCGGTGAATGTAGTCTTTCTGGCAGCTGCTCAATTTAAAGTTTAGTCCTCAGTACTAGGTGTGGCTATGTTTAAATGGTATTAAAAATGACAACTCCTAGATACAGAAAAGCACAAAAAATGATACATGAAGTAAATGAGAAGTCTAAGACAAGGGTCAAATGAACAACATTGAAGAAGATAATGCTTGTCATGTACCAAAAATAGACGCCAAGTCCATATTGGTGTCAGAAAAAAAATAGTACCAGGAGCAAAGTAGGCATAGATTTGTTTACACTGGCCTGGAAGATGCACAGAGCACCTGTCCTAGATTATTTCCCAAGATATCTTACAAGAAAATACTAATGCTGGACATGATAACATATTGAATTATACTTGCTAGACATTGTATACATGACAGTTATGTGTGCCTGTGAATCACATTTTAGTGGGCATGAATTTAAGTAAAGTACAGGATTTGATGCAGCTGCTACTTCTCATTAACCCAAATCTAATGAGTTTGTTGAAAACTATGTCAAAATAAAAACACCTGCAAACATGGCATGCAGAGAATAAGTCTCTGGTGTATACTTAGTACTGTTACAGAATGGTACCAATGGAGCATGGATTGTCACCTGCTGACATTGTTCAATTAACTGTTCTAAGAAATGATGTTGGGGACTTTCAGATGTAAAGGAGGCAGGAAAGGCAAAACAAGAACTCCTCGTGGTTTCAGAAGTAGCTTTCACATTGTGAAAGTGCTACTCTACATGGGAGCCAAAGATCATGAAGAGCAATGGTATCACAAAAAAGTAGTTCACCATTATTACCATTAGACACATTAGCAACACCGTTTCCAAATCAGACAAAGCAGTTGTACAGGGGGCACACAACTGACCCTAGACAGGCAACCACCGTAAAAGGTTCAGAGATAGACCTAAGAACATGGAACAGTCAAAGCTAGTGGGCTTGCTGCTACCTGACATTGGTTTCCAAGCAGTATGGGGCACACCGGAGTAAACTGAATACTGTTAGTTGGTTTAGTTACTAGATTGCTTAGAAATATTTGAAGCTCTGCTTTATGATAATGTTGATCTTTAATTTTTGTTGCTGTTTGGTTGGGAAAAGATTATATGAAAAAGCACATTGTTAAGCAGTTCTGGCATAAGCTAGTTGAAAATAGTATTACAGAGGCTTGCCACAAAAATGCTGATTAATTAAAACTCAGGTGAGGCAAATCTCTCTGAAACCCTGGTTTTGAGAAATTTCTGAATATAGCAATCACTATTAAAATCTTCACAAACACCATTAAATGGAAAATAGAAATGGCAATTGTGTTATTAAGAACATGAAAATTTACTACTGCCAGGTCCATACTGGGGAGATTGCAGTGAGCGGAAGTAGACGCCATCCTGAATTTCATCTCTATTGACCAGCTCAGCTTCCTAACATTAAAATTAATATCTATCTGCCCCTGGCTGCCTATAATGTGGCCCTCGATGGCTTGCCAGAACTCAGTAAGGGTCCCTCCTCCCAAAATAATTGCCTGTCCCTGATCTAACACAAGTCACTGAGACTGCTAAATGCACCATAAAAGTCTCTTGGAGCTTACAAGAAGTCAAGTGAAAGGATTTTACATTGGTAGTGCTGGACTATCACTGCAGACCCTTGATTTTTTTGTGGTTTGAATAAAACCACATGAAAATGGGCAAAGCAGACTTAGTCTTTCATAGATGAGGGTGAAATAAAGTAGATTTCATAGATTTCATAGACATAGGGCTGGAAAGGACCTCGGAAGATCATCGAGTCCAGCCCCCGCCCCAAAGGGCAGGAAGTCAGCTGGGGTCATAGGATCCCAGCAAGATAAACATCCAATTCATGCTTGAAGGTGTTCACCACAGATAGCATACTGAGCTTTAGTTTTCTGATGAATGGGGGAGATTGCCTTAGGTACACGATGAAAACACTCTTTTTGGGATAAAATACAGAGACACATACAAGTATCAACGATAAAAACCCTTCACCTGTACTTGTAAAGGGCTCTCTTACATTACTGCAGGACATGAATGGCACATGTCCCCTGCAGCTGGGGGGGGCACAGTGGCAGGAGCACAGTGGCAGTAAATGGGAGCTCCTGCAGACACTGCCAGTGCTGTCAGTGGCCGGGGGGGGGGGGGTGGTGAGGAGTGCTGATCAGAGGTCAGCAACCACCCATAGATGCCACCAGCAGCATTGGCGGCGGTCAGTAGGGATTGCTGACCACCCGCAGACACCACCGGTGGTGTCAGCGCAGGGGTATCAAGCAGCTTTTTATAGGGGGTGCACCGCCACGCTCAGGGGGGTGCATGTGCACCCGTGTGCACCCCCTACACCTCGCCCCTGCTCCAGGATCAAAACCCTTTACCTGTACTTGTAAAGGGCTCTCCTATATTACTCCAGGATCAAAAAGAGGTAACGGAAAAGTTAATTGTTAGCTATTAGGCAGATTAGTGTAATTTCTTTGCCATTACTTCTTATGCACAAGGTACTTCAGACGGGCACAAAATGCTTCTTTCCTTAAGACATCGACAATCCAGGGCATAAGGGCACTCATGCAACATGTCAAACACATTCCAATCTTTTCTCACAGCCAATATATATAATTTGGAATCAAATAAATTAATCACCAGATACTAAGGTGAATCCTAACTAGTACCTGAAACCAGGGTGTCATGGCTTGTAGGCTGGAGCTAGGCTATGGAACTGTTATATCTGGCCCACCAGTAGTCCAGTGGGCTACCAAAAGTTGGGGGACTTGGCCTGCCACAACTTGGGGTCCCTGGCCTCCAAACACGGCCATCGGTGGTAGCCCCCCCACTGCCACCTGAATGCAGCCCTGTGCCACCAGAGGGTCCTGGTTCTGTGATACCATTTGGCTAGAGCTCCGTGATGCCACCTGCTACTGGACCTGTGCTGCCGCAAATGTGGCTCTGTGCTGCTAGCCTCACAAATCTGGGCTAGGACTCCTCTCTGCAGCCCAGATCTGGCCTGGAGCCCAGAGGGGAGTTCAACTTACATGACCTTAAATACATAGTGCATATTCATATTTTGCCTCAGTTGACAATCATATTTCTATTTCTTTTCCCCCACCATTATATAAGCAAAACACTGTCCTCAGAACTGTTCTGTAGTTTGATTTATTGTCCCATTATCTGTTTTGTATTTTGACTATAAGCTGGCTCTCTATTTTTTTGCGTTTATTAGTTAGTCACTAATATTTACTGCCTCTGCCTTGATGCATCCTATATGCATTTCTGAGCTGTCCACTCCATCTAAGTTGTGTTCTGGAGCCATTTGTATACACAAGTAAAACCAGATTTACTATTTCAAGGAACAAGAACAAGATTTCTAATTCCTTACCAACTCAGTAAAGGCAGGGGGAGGAGGGTGGGGGAAATCAAACTGAGAATGCTATTTTGAAAGTACATGGCCAGCTGAAAACCCTGATGATTCTACAGGACAAAATGCTAAGGGTTCTAGGAATTTCTTGAACCATATCAAGACCTTCACTGGAACTTTGCTGTTTAACTCCCTCCCTTACAGTCTCCAAAACAATTAGACACCTTCAAAACAGTGTAGCAATATTTGACAAACAGTAGCAACAAACAAGTAGAAAAAAGTAGTTTTATTCTCCATCTTTTAAGATGAAATTACAAATGGAAAAATAAAATATAAATAGTGCTCGATATAATCATTAATAAAAATATTCAAAATAAAGTTAAGGAGACAGTTATGAGTTGTGCAGTTTCCATGCAATTATATCAGAATTCAGTTGAGCCTCAGTCATTTTCAAAGCAATTCCTCTGTAAAGGTTACCACTCACTGTTTGGTTCATACCCAATGTGCTTTGCTTCTGGTCACTCTGAAGCTCCTTTCTGAATTGCTGCACTGTTTGCTTATTATCCAATAAAGAAGCCACTGTGACACTGTTCATCATCTTTCCTGCTTCATACCTTGATATGAAGTTGTCTCCAAGTTCACTTTCTGCAGCAGAGAATGACTCTCTCAGGGTGACCATTTCCTTTTCCAAAGCCAGTAGAAACTGGTTAGCAAGGATGTCCTTGCTTTCTAATTTTCGGTATTTTATTTTACAGTTTGGTGGGAGAATGTTAACGAGACTATGAAGACACTGGAACAAGACAGCTTTATTTCTGTAAAAATAAAAGCATTACCAGTGAAACACATCTTCCCCATTTCTCTCAAAAATATCTACAGAAAGAATGATTAAAATGTTACTTTAAACTGAATGGGGAAAATAATTTACAGATCTGTTTACTTTTATAACCAACTACTGTAGGTAGAGTAAATGCACGTCAGCAAAGACACTAAAACCAAGCAGGCTTTAGCACCACTAGCTGATACTCAAGTGAAAAAAAAGCACCCTAAATTAACAGTACCATGTCATCTATTTCTTAAGAAAGTACTGTCACTACCAGCAGATGTGCACTGTAATCCCACAGTACTTTCCTTGTATAAGGGTTTGCAATGTATGGCTGGGTATGTTAAAACTTAACCAGTCTTAATCCTTGGCTGAAGTATGCAATATTTTCCTGAGTTTTAAATGAAATTAGAAACAATTATACAGGCAATAGAAAAGCTGCTCTCCCAGCTTCTTCTATGACATGTGGGATGTAAAAGTACTATGGATGCTGATCTCTGGGAAAAAGGAAACTGCAGGGACCTGTCAAGTGCTATTTTTTGCTCTGCTGGGCTAGGTTCTGCTCCTCAGAAGAGAGAAGACTATTGAAACTACAGATTAGACAAACTTGAGAGCCCACTAATCTAATTCTGACTCATGAAACAAGCAATATTCACAATGTATTCTGTTTTTTTAACCACAATATAGGGCCTACTATTTCTTTCAAAGGCAATCCAATATCCATCCATTTGAAAACAATGAAAGATGAAGATATTCCTCATTAGAAGTAACCATGTGCAAGGAGTTAGTGAAATTTTAGTCACCTTAGTGCAACATAGCTTGTGGTTTCAGTTTTGTGTTAAAGAAATACCAACTATCTGAACAAAGTTAATTGTGAATAAGGAAAAGTTAACTATTGTTTGAAGTTTAATACAACTTATATCCATCAGATACATATTTCAAAGAGAAGGCTCTACCCACCAGAGATGAAGGGTAACCTTTTCATTATTCTGACTTTTAGGCTGTAAACTCTTCAGGTCAAGGAATGCACCATTTTTCATATTTTGAGAAATACTTACATAGCACACTGTGAATACTGCTAAACCAAATAATAAAACAGGAGTTTTATTACCATCAACACACTCCTTAGTCTGGTATCAAAAATTCTATAGCTTACTCAATTGTGAACAAGTCTAAACACAGTTAATTTCAGTCTATGTGATGTATGTGAAAAAAGGAAAATATAATCAAAACTATTCAAAAATATTTATATCTCATTTATCAGATCTTGAAAAACAGGAATTAATTGGGCATGTATATGACACAGAGAAAAAATTAAATTTGAGGTACTGTTACCCAACTGAAAAAGTGACAAATAGTTTAATTTGCAGTATGTAGGTCTTCTGGTTTTCATGACAGCCAAGAAGACAAATGAAAGCTTATTTTAATTTAAATATATCCATATTGTATTTACTGGAATGTATGATTTTCCTAAATCAATACAATCTTGGAGTTAGAACTGAAGTTATTAAAATGTACAACTCAACGAACTGAAAAGTATGGAATTAGTGTGATCAGCTGATATCTGCATACTGCAAATTGACACAGGCTGTTTGTTTAAAAAAATATACAGCCCACAAGGAAGCCTGTAAAATGCTAGCCTTCATCTGAAACTATAAGGTTAGTAATGAAAACTCCAACTCCTAATTCCAAAGGAATATTGGCACAGATCCTGAGACACACTCAGGATAGCAAGTGAACTCTTACAACTGTGGAATATAGAATATTTTATGTTCATATAACTTTACATTTCCTGACATTAGTGTTAGTACTGTATATACTTAGATTTTATGCTCACTTATCTATGCAGAGCACCTATGTATGATCAAAAAGGGCCATCCAAATCATACTTTCTAACAGGCATAGCTTTGTCATTTAAAAATAGCTTTAGATGCCATCACTGCTATGCATATAATTACTATACCACAGAGTAATAATGAAAAGGTTATTCTTCTGCCTCAGGCTTGTTTAAGGAGGCCTGGGTATTCCCTAATCTTTTCAAACCATTACCTGCAAAACAATGTTAAATTTCCTTTGAATGGAGTTTTCAAATTCCAGTTAAAGACTGTGCCATGCAGACTTCCCAATTTATGACAGACCATATTTTCAGGACATTCTTTGATTGGTGTACATTTCATTTGATCCTGTAGCCACATGTTCACAAGAGTCAGTGTACATTCAGATGAGATTATGTGAAAGGAGAATTTGAGAGAGACCCCAAGAATAGCAAATACATCTTCCATTGTACCTGAAAGAAAAAAAAAACAAAAAGGGTTTTGAACCAAACATTTGGTATTTTCATAAATAATTTAAATTCTGAGCAAAAATGGCATTTCTGTTTAGATTTCAAACTTAATTTTAATTTACTTTTTTTTTCACTACTACCAGAAGGAAACTGGAACTATGATTCCTCAGTATACCTTGGCATAGACTAACTGATTGAGAGAGGCATGAGCTTTTGCAGGCAACAGTGTAGGTAATGTGAATCTAAATCTGGCCAACTGGGACCTATTCTTTTAAATAAATAAGGATATGTCTACACTTCAAGCTTACTATGCCAAGCAGGAACACTATCAAACACACTTTGTGTGCTTTACCTATGCTGCCTGACAAATAAGCAGCAGTGAAGCATCTGCAGTGACACTAGAAGTGAGCTAATTGTCCCTGGTGAGTATCAGTGCTAACGAGGCTGTAGCACTTCAAACATAATTATATTGCTTTCAGTTTAAGAAGTGGCCTCAGTGGAGCAGCACGGCATGCCAGAGTATCTGTAAGTGAAGGCAAGTTTACAGTGTAGATATGCCCTTGAAGGTCTGATCTATTGCTGAATAGTTCAACAAAAGTTTCAGGGATTTCAATGTTATTGCTCAAAGTTAATCTAAAAAATGTTAGTCATTTATCTCAGTAAAATTCTGTTTTGTATAATTATATTAGAGGTGCACCAATATATTGGTGGCATATCAGCTCGGCACCAATAAAAAGAAAATTAACATTACTGGCAACAGGCTTTTTTGGGCTGGTATAGCTGATAATGTCATCAATAAATGCTGTGTAATGTGTGCAGCTGCAGCATGCACATGGCCAGGAATGTAGCCCAGCAGCTTGGAGAGCAGCATCTGTTAAGTCTGTGTGGGGGAGAAAGGGTGTGTCGGAGGGCAGGCAGATAGAGGCCTCCAGTGAAGAAGTACTACCCAACCAGGGTGGTGAATGCCACCCCAGCAGTGGGATGGAGCCACAGACAGCTCCCTGTCATTCTGTGAAGCCCTGGAGGATGCATGTGCGCAGAGTGGTAAGCTGCCCGCTGCAGGATAAGGGCCAGGGGCTGTGCCAGCCTTTTCCCAGTGGGGGTCTGTGCTCGGGGTGGGCAGCAGTGGTGCTAGGAGGGGGGAACTACAGGGAATTTTGGGGTGGCGGTAGCCTCCCCTCCCAGAGCTGCTGCCCACCCCAAGTAGAGCCCCCTGCCAGGAAGAGGCTGGTCCAGCCTCTGGTCCTGAGCCCACAGCAAACAGCTCACCTTCACCCCACACACAAATCCGGGGGCCTCCATCTGCACCCCCACACCCCTTCCCTCCCCCATGGCCCTTCCCCCTACAAGGACTTACCAGCTAGATGCCACTGGACTGCATTTCTGTAAATCAGGTATTGGATTGGTATCAGACAAAATGGCTGATTAACAGCTGGCCATCTGTATTGGCTGAGAAAATCTTTATCAGTGCACCCCCATAATTTTAACAGGAAAAAGGAGCAGTTCAAGTTGTTTTTGTGCCTCATTTTTTACAGCAGGCACAAAATTAAGTGTTGCCATATAATTTATTTGTCCTGAAGGACGGTTAAGAGTGCTTCTCTTGTTTTTTGACAAATCAATTACAATGAAGCTCACAGGGTACTTTCCCAACACCATCTTTAAAAACGTACTTTTATATGAACACCTCCTAATTCTCTAAATTGAATAACCCATCTTTTCAATCTCTACTCACTTAGAAAGTATTTCTATGCCATTAATACATTTGTCACTCTTCTCTAAGAGTCTATTCCAGTTATTTACTTCTTGAAACAGTGATAGAAACTGAATACAGAATCCTATGACAAGGGCAAGGATGTCTTACCATGGTCTGAAGGAAAAAAAAGTTCAGAACTTTAACCAGTGCTTTCATAACAAAATAAATAAATAAAAGATTGCATGGATTTTTTTGCTTGTACACTTACTATTGTCATTCAACACATTTATTGAATATTTTCCACTTGAAATATCTCCCAGATTTAATGACATTTTTCCACACAGAGTAATTTTCTTGTTTCCCTGTAAGATGCCATCTTGTTGTGTTCTCCTCTTTGCATGCAGGAGCACTGTACAACACACATTATGAAATGCAAGTAGTGGTGAAAGTTGGGTAACAGCAATGAATGTTTTTACTCCATCTGCCAGAACTTTACAAGATCTTTCATGGTATTCTTTTTTCACATAATTCTTGCTATGGAAGTCCAGTTTTAACTTTTTTGTTGGTGGTTCAGTCTGGCATGAAGAGATGGACATTGCCGAGAAAGCCTTGTTTAATTTAACAATTTTATTCTGACATCTAATGGGAGAAACTGAAGTGGAGCTTTGATCCATGACTAGGGATAAACTGACATCATTCAGTGACCTATGGAAACACATGCAAGATTACTGGATTTCAAAACTCATATTTTATCATTAGCCAAGCTTTTTTACATTCCCAATACAGGTACTAACATTTAGAGCTTTCATGTCTTGCAGATTCAAAATTAAGTTTTGTCAGACCTTCTCATATGTACAGCAAAAATTATCAATGTATGCAATAAAAGAGACTTTTTAATGCGACAGTACAAAGGTATACAATCAACTTTTTGAAGGTATTTCAATAATAAGTTTTAGTTGCTCTCAATAAAAATCCCAGCCTATATTTTCAAAACCAATGGAAGGCGGATGTTCAACTCCTACTCAAAAGTCAATAGAATTTGAGTGCCTAAATCTTCACTTCTATTGAAAAACATCTGCCATGGCCAAACTAAATAGCTTAACCCTTCTTATGTATATATTTTGTTTTCTTATAATACATTAGAAATATTTTAAAAGTTAGAACAGCAACTTGCCTTCTTTCTTTAAGTATTAAAAGTGAAAGACATAGCTGTATTTCATCTTTAATTTTAGAAGTCTTGTCCAGTTCTGTTTAACTAACACATGGATTTCAAATTAAGATTCTGTGTTATCATTTAAAGGAAATGAAAATAGCTATGTGAAATTTCTGAACTCTTCTTCCTTTGCATAGTGGTCTCAGATTGGGTTTTGTTTCAACAGCTTTTAAGAACATTTGATTTAGTCCTGGAGTTGGCAACCCCTGGCACACATGCCAAACCATGGCATGCAAGGCCATTTTTCTTGGCATGCCATGGTCAGTCTGGGCTCTAGGCAGTTGCAGCCAGCCACAGAGTCCAGGCTGCTTGCAGCCAGTAGCTAGGAGGTTGCAAGCCCTGCTGCAAGCAGCATGGGCTCTGTAGCTGGGCTGGCTGCAGCCAGGAGGCTACAAACAGCTGCACCAGGTTTTGGAGCCCTGGCCGGGCTCTGTGGTGGCAGCGACTACATGTGCACCTCAGGGCACAAGGCAGGGAAGGTGCCTGCCAGGGAAGTACAACCCTGGCCCCTCCTCTACCCTCTGCCTGGAGGCCTGGGTGCAGCCACCACCAGCAAGGAGGATTAAGCCCTTCACAATTTTCCAGTCTGCCCCTGGCATGCCAAGTCAAGACATGAGTCAGGGGTGGGATGTTTTTAGCCCTCTAGCCAAAAATGTTGCCAATCCCTGATTTAGTCATTCAACTAATGCCATTCAAAGAATGAAAGGCCCTTGGAAGTCTTATAAATTCTTTGCAATATTCTTTGCAGCAAAGTGACATCAGCTTACAACATGACATAACACAACACTGCAATTTTGCTTTATTAGTAAAAAGGGAAAAATAATCAATGAAGTGCTATTAAATCTGGAAAAGAGTATTTTAAGGGCTAAGTGGAGCAAGCATCAAACACACATTTTGAAGAGTTGGTTCTATTCCCAGAACGGTTATTGATATACCACATAACCCTGACAGTCACATCACTGTTTTTAGCTGCTTCACCATTTCTAAGAACAGTATTGTTAATTTCCTTGGCAAAAGTTTCAGATCCACCAATGAGAAGTGCTATGCACAAGAGCAAAGTATTTTTAAAGTTTCTGCTCTTAAAATCTCTTCCTCCAGTGGCTCCATAGAGGCTGCCAAGATGACGACATAAGGTTTCATAAAAATTCTGGGAATCTGGTAGTTGAGAAACTACACCTATGGCTTAGGTAGAGCAGCAGGTCAGTTCACTCACAATCACTAGTTGGATTTTCAGTGGAACTGGAATTTTTTAAGCTTAATTTATTAAACTTGAACTACCTTGCTTGCAGGAAGGTAGTTCAAAACAGGAGAGTTCTGTGTCTTTTGTAGTTTGCAAATGAAATACTTGGTAATGATACTTTTCTAGGGCAAAACGTAACAGTAGTTTAACATGTTTAATTACCAACAAGCAATGTACACACATCATGAACAACATGTTAAAGACAAAATTATATAGATAATTTTTACACGTAGTAAATAAATCTAATTTATGCCTCACATAATTCAGTTCAAAACCCATAAGCGTCTCGTGCACTTATTGGAACCAAATGATATTCAAGGGGTCAGTAATGTCTTCTATTTTACTCTTCCCCGATGACAAGAATATGATATAAACAGGGACTTACAAGTACGTCTGCTGCTGCACAGTAACTATTTTGTACTTCCATCTTACCCTGTGGTGAGTGGAGTTAAGCTGATGCAGTTTAACTATGAATGATACAACTCAAACATAGTAACTGTCCTGCCTCTCCCTGTTCCCCTTCTACAATTTGAATCATTTTCTTATCTGTCAATAGCCCCTGCTTGCCAAGAATGGTAAGAAACTAATGTTAAGAAAGCAACATGTAGATTTTATATGAAGTCACATCTATTTTATAAACTACTACCAACAAAGTTATGTCATTTAAGGATATTAAGAGGTATAGTTTTGGTCAAATGTAGTTGTGCTAACAAATGCCTGATCTAGCTTCCGAGTACTGACAAAACTGTTGATTTGTCACTACAGCTTATTCTAGTCATGGAGAGAGGAGAAAGAAGATCTACCAGCAAAATCTTTGTATATGCTGGCTTTGCTTCCCACTGGCAAAACATTCATAATAAAGAAGCAGCTTAACATAATAAAGAAGCAGCCTAATTCACGGAACACAAGTTAGAAAAAAACCTTCAGTGCTGATTTATCCAGACTACAGAATAGAATAGATAGAATAGTGTGTTCATGCTTTTAGCTCTACCTGTTTTTTCACATTTCTGTGTGTTAATTTTATGCCGATAAATACAGTTTTTTGGTGTTTTTTTAAAATATAAAAGCCAAAAGATAGCAATCTAATTTTTCCTTTGCAGTCACTTTTGCAGCTGCAGGGCACAATCCAAAAGAATTATTATGAACAGCCTTATGGAATTTAAGTTATTAGGCACACCTATTTACTTACAAGTTAAGTGATTCTGTTATTTGTACTCCAATTACCAAGCTATCATCCACCACACGTTGCCACAAGTTCTCTATGATTTGTTCTGGATCCTCAGATCCCAATGCTGTCTCTTTATTAAGAGAAGAAAAAGGATCTTCTGTATCATCCCAGAGAGAAACAAGACCTTCCTTATAAAAAAAAAAAGAAAATACATGTTAAGATAAACGAAGTGCAAGTATTATAGTCACTGCAGAACTTAAAATGTTTTTCTCTAATTTATCTCAAAATGCACAAATCACCTAAGGAGAGAATTAAGATAAGTGAAGTGTGAAATATACCTAGTTAATCTCTACAGTATATTTATTTGAAATGTATTTATACAATTGTTTTTGTCATGAACTCATATGCATTAACCCAAATTCAAAATTCATCCTTCTGCTGCAAGATTTTCACAACCCTGAACTGCTATACAATCCAATTGGCTTGAACAAGGCTGTCATTAACTTTGTTTTGGCATTATTTCCACTTGATCACTTGACATGTTTTGTACCTAAAACTATTCAGTTGTTAGCTATTTCCTAATAGGATTATCCTTAAGACTAGCTAAAACCAGAGATACTTTAGATATGCAACATTCAATATTTTTGTTTTCCCCACTGTAACTCCTTCTCCAGCTCTGAAAAAAATATTAAAATGTATTTTGTAAAATGGATTAAGCTGTCATAACACCTATATCTTACCTCTTCTGCAGTTGGTAAAACATGTTCTCTCTCTTGAACAAGATTGATTAATGCTCTGCAAGATTCAAAAAGGACCTTCTCTTTGAGCACTAGATGCTGCTGCAGTTTTTGAACAGAAGTATAACCAGCCTATAAGGTATAAAAAGACATTTCTTAACGCTTAATTGCATCATAAACTGGCTGCCACCATAGCTGTGTAAAACACCTAATGGAGATGCAACAAAGGGTGTCATTTTTCTGCAAGTTAGCTAAAAGCATCTGCCTGAACAGCAGCAATCTAATCAGGGATTGGAAGGGCCCTTGGGGACAGATCCTTAACACTGGCCACCAGCTACAGATGTCAATATCAGAGCAGTTCTTCTCCCCACTCCTCCTCCTCCCTCTTTCCCTGGAAGCCTGCCTCCAAAACAGCTCTGAAATATTCAAATCCTTTCGGAAACATCCAAATCATTTAGGAAAATTTCCAAAACATTTTGGACCACCCATTTCATTTTGAAGCCGTTTAGGAGTCCTGTGTTTCATTTCAGATTTGGTTTTCGACCGCTGAAACATCCAAATTTGAAATGAAATAAAACAGCTACCGAAATTTCGTACAGCCCTAGAATGTGTATATATGCATAATGTATACTCACACACACACACGCAGACACACACATTTTGGAATTTTTATGTTGGCATTGATTATCAGCCAAATGAACCATTCTCTCTGTTATACTTATTTTGATGGTATTTTTCTTACTGTGTTATACAGAAAGCCAATAACTTTTGAACAGAACATTTAATTATTTTTTAAAAATGTCAAAAGATGTTCCAGACTTCAGTCAGGTAGAACTTCTGTTTTTAAGCAATAGCTAAGAGACAAGATGGGCAAAATGATGGAATCCTTGATACCTGGTAAACAGATGCAGAAGCCTCAACCAGCTGTAATGGTTTACAGTCAAAGAACCAACTGGTGGCAACCATTAACATTTTCCATTCAACAACATCAGACAGAGATCCTCTCAAAAAGAAAGGGATGGGAAATTGACACAGGGCACATCTACACATGCATATTAATGCGATGCAATGAATTCCAGCACATATTGTGCTAGAATTTATTGCTACTGGGTGAAGCATTTACATGTGTTCCTGGGACCACAGCATGTTGGGTTGGGGGTTCAGCCTGCTAGCCCAAGGCAGTTCCAACTAAGCTCAGTGTGTTGTGAAGGGTCTGGCTGGGGCACGAGAGTGCTCAAGTGCAGGGCTAGCCGGCAGGCAGCCCCCATGCTGAAGCAAACCGCATGCCCTAGCTAGCTCTGTCAGCATCTATACGTGCACTGCCACAGAGTAAAGAACTCTGCTGCAAGATAGTACTTGTTTTTATAAGTACTATCCTGTGGTGGAGTTAATTGGTTTACTCCATCCTAGCAGCCCTGCACATGTAGATGCTGGAGCAGGGGCAGGCAATTATTTTGGGCAGAGGGCCACTGAGTTTTGGCAAGCTATTGAGGGCTGCATGACAGGCAGCCAGGGGAGGATAAATATTAATTTTGTAAATATTTTAGGGGCCCTGCAGGCTGTATGGAATGGCCTGGTGGGCCACATCCAGCACGTATTTTGTCCACCCCTGTGCTGGAGGCATCTACATGTGATTCTGTTTCACCGTACCGACCTGCTACACTGATGTACTGTCCACAGGCAAAAATCATGACACTGCAGGTACGTCACCATAGCAACATGCTGCCTCACTATAGTGCATTGCTATGGTGATGTAGCAACTAAAACAAAAAACCTGTGCCCAGTATAGGCTGTTACTGTGCCGTCAGTTAGTACTTCTTTCTGGAAGTACTAAATGATGATGGAGTAACAGCGGAGCCACAGGGGCATGTGTAGACGTGCCCGCTGAGACGTTGACTGCAGAGCTAATTAGGCAACTATGCAGTAAACATCTCATGCCCACAGAGAACTGGTGGGAGGAATGCAAGGAGCTCATCCAGAGCAGCAAGTCTACAACCTCCAGTGGTTCAATTTTAACAGCACACATTATAGACAGTTTGCTCATACATAGCCAGTAGTTTATACATGCCTTTAAACCACAGGCTGGAGTAAAGAAAGAATTTCACAGTAATTGTACTAGGATATGGAAGCATTTACAGCCATGGAATAACAGGACACAATGGACTTTGGAAATTGTAATAGAATTGTCTCAGCTACATCATTGCTTTTCAGCAGAATTTGAACATCTGAAGTCTCAAAAGCCCATCATCCATTCCAGAGTATTTTGGGGTATAGAATCTAATTAGACTTTTATGCTGCATTCATAAGCACAGTACTGGTATGAGTGTAATTAGCACTACTCTCTCAGAAGTAGACAGGAAATATATAAATCTACAACCTCTGAAAAAAACAGTTTCCAAAGATATGTAAAAATATAACATTATGTACATACACACATATATATACACATATACATACACACCATATACATACACACACACAACACTAATGTGCAATATCCATGTATTGTCATTCCTGAAGATAACATCAGTAAAGACTTGAAACCAAGCTCAGTGTAGCTACCACTCAAGTCCAGATAAAGTGAGGAAGACTAATCCTACCTAGCTTCATAAGACATACAAAACCAGAGTGGTAGCTCAGTTTTGTTTCTGGTTAAACAAACATAACCTTTCTGGGGAAAAAAAAAAAAATGTCTCCCTGCCAGAACAGTGCTAAATTCTCAAGCTACATGAAGTGAAAGCGGTATCTACAAATCAGGAACTTGAAAAATCTGGCTACAAGAAAATAGCACAAAGTTGGTAACTGGAATGTGATAAGAATATTTCAAATAATAAAAGATCCCACATGAGGGAGATGGATAACTATACAACTAAAATCCCATTAGGGCAGGGGCGGGCAATTATTTTGGGCAGAGGGCCGCTTACTGAGTTTCGGCAAGCCATCAAGGGCTGCATGACAGGTAGCCCAGGACACGCTAATATTAATTTTCTCAATTTTTTTTAGGGGCCCTGCGGGTCGAATAGAATGGCCTGGCAGGCTGCACCTGGCCCCTGGGCCGCATTTTGCCCATTCCTGCATTAGGGAGAACACATTTACAGGTGTGGATAAAAATCAGTCCATGCAAGAGATGAAGCATCTCATCTCAAAAAAATATTCATCATCACATATAAATTCACTCATTAGTTGGGAAACTAATTGCATCAGAAAAGCCAGATTCTAAAAGAGCTTCTTAAAAGATGTCTATCGTGTACTGCTGTACTCCAACAGAGGAAAGTAGTGGAGAGGAGAAATATGAGTTCCACCTATACACTCTGTCTGAGATGCAACTGAAGAAGTCCAATATATGACTTGTTCTTTCTGATGGGCAGATTTAATGCCAAATCAGAGTGACAAGCAGGAAATGGAAAGACTAAGGGGGAAGCATGGGCTGACAAGAGACTCAATGAATCATGTTTGGTATCTGCCCTAGTTCCTGAAAGTATCTTCAGTATGTCTGTGTGATCCTTGGTATGTCTGTGTGAAGGAACAAAGATGGGAACTTGCCAAATTGCAAAATAAAAATATCAAATTAGTCATACCATCAGTTGGAGATTTATGTTACCTTTATCTTTGACAGCTATAAGGACACATCAAGCAACAGATTTAGCAGCAGCAATTTTTGCATTGCTAAATTGAAAATAAGCTAATATCAACTTCAAAGAGAAAGAAGAAAAAATAATAATCAAACAATACAAAAACTGGGGACAAAAGGTATTGCACAACATTTTAACTTGAACTGAAAAGAACAGAGTAGAGGCACCATCTGAAAGAGAGGGAGGCAAGAACAAATGAAATCAAAGAAAAATGGACACTGCTCAGCAGCTAAGTAATTCAAAGGGCAGCAGTTAAGAGTTAAAGAACAAGAATTAAAGTCAAGAGACAACGCAGCTCAACAGAGGAAACAAACCGACAAAACAGTGAAATGGCCTTTGCGTAGGGTGGCAAAGGCCTGCAGCAAGACAGCAGCCCTGGACTTCAGGAGGGTGGATTTCACTGAGCTAAGGAGACGAGTCGGGGAGGCACTGAGGTCCCGGAGGGGTGAGGAGTTGGGAGTCCAAGAAGAGTGGTCATTCCTGAAGGAGATGATCCTCCAAGCCCAAAGGGTGACATTCCCAATACGGATTAAAGGAGGCAAGAGTGCTCAAAAGCCCCCATGGCTCAGCAAAAGCATCCAGGAACATCTCAAAGCTAAGAAGGAGGCATACACCCAATGGAAGCCCATCACCAGGGAAGACTATACCTCCGTTGCTCAGGATTGTAGGGGGGCTGTTAGGAAGACCAAGGTGGAGATGGAACTAGGACTAGCAACTCAGATCAAGGATAACGAGAAATCCTTTTTTAAATACACAGGGGATAAAAAGAAGGTTCTGGGTAACATGGGGCCTCTGCAGGACACGCTTGGAAAACTGGTGGTCTCACCAGATGACAAAGCTAACCTATTTAACAATTTCTTTGCCTCCATTTTTTTGAACAGGGACCAGGTCATCCCCCTCACCGGGATCCCCGATGGTCCCAGGGGAGGTGCAGCCAGGCCCAGGGTCAGAGAGGACCTAGTCAGGGAACTTACGGTGGGACTGGACGTGTTCAAATCAGCAGGTCCTGACAATCTTCAACCCAGAGTGCTGAGGGAATTAGCAGAAGTCATTGCAGGACCCCTGGCACAGCTTTATGAGCACTTGTGGTACTCTGGCTAGGTGTCGGAGCTGGAAAAGGGTCAATGTGGTCTCTATTTTCAAAAAAGGGAGGAAGGAGGACCCAGGAAATTATAGGCCTGTTAGTCTTATCCTGGTCCTAGGGAAGCTCTTTGAGAAAATTATCCAGGTGCACATCTGCGAGGGCCAAGCAGGGGAGTGTATGCTTAGGGGCAACCAACATGAGCAACCATTAGAGGCAGGTCCTGTCAGACCAACCTGGTGGCCTTCTATGACCAGGTCACAAGACCCTTGGACACAGGTGTCATGGTAAACATAGTCTTTCTGGACTTTAAGAAGGCCTTCGACACTGTCTCTCACCCCATTCTCGTTAAAAAATTAGGTGATTGTGGTGTCGATGCCTACACAGTCAGATAGGTTGCCAATTGGCTGGAGGGCCGCACCCAGACAGTGGTGGTGGGTGTGTCATTTTCGACCCGGAGGGATGTGGGCAGTCGGGTCCTCCAGGGCTCAGTCCTCAGGCCCTGGACTGAGGACTGTTCAACATCTTCATCAGCGACTTGGACGAGGGGGTGAAAAGCACCTTGTTCAAAATTCGCAGATGACACTAAGATGTGGGGAGAAGTGGGAACACTAGAAGGGAGGGACAGGCTGCAATTGGATCTGGACAGGTTACAGGGGTGGGCAGATGAGAATAAGATGGGATTCAATACTGACAAATGCAGGGTACTGCACCTAGGGAGAAAGAACCAGCAGCATATGTACAGGCTGGGGAACTCCCCTTTCCTCAGCACAGAGGCAGAAAAGGACCTTGACTACAAGATGAACATGGGCCGCCAATGTGGGGACGTAGTCAGGAAGGCTAACTGCACCTTGTCATGTATCCACAGATGCATCACAAGCAGGTCCAAGGAGGTGATCCTCCCCCTCTATATGACATTGGTCAGGCCACAGTTGGAGTACTGTGTCCAGTTGTGGGCACCGCACTTCAGGAGGGATGTGGACAATATGGAGAGAGTCCAGAGGAGGGCCACTCACATGATTGGGGCAGCAGGGCAGGCCCTACGAGGAGATGCTATGAGACCTGAAACTGTTCAGCCTCCACAAGAGAAGGCTGAGAGAGGATCTGGTGGCTGTCTATAAACTGGCCAAGGGAGACCAGCAGGCAATGGGAGTCCTTGTTCCCCCGAGCACTACTGGGAATAAGAAGGAACAGAGGCCATAAGTCGACGGAGAGTAGATTCAGGCTAGATATCAGGAGGCACTACTTCAGTCAGGGCGGCTAGGATCTGAAACCAACTTCCAAGGGAAGTGGTACTTGCTCCTACCCTGGGGGGTCTTTAAAAGAAGGAGGCTAGATAGACACCTTGCTGGGGTCGTTTGAGGAAATTTTGAAATAGGAAACAGGCCAATCAAAAGCAAAGATGGACAAATGCTTATAACTGAGGCTGAACAGACTGATAAGGCAAATCATTTCACAGCAATTCTCAACATGTTCAACCTGACCTCAACATTCTACTCTACTGAATCGTGAACCAGAACAACTGACACTAACACTGTACAGAGATGCCCAAAGTGAATGCTGTGATCAAGAAGCAGAAAAACAAAGTGGCAGAGTACTATCAAATCACAACAGAAATGCTAAAAGCACTTGACCACTGTCCTGACAAAACACAGAACCATACACTGGAATCCAGGAAAAAAATCCCAAAGCATCTTCTGACATTGAATCACTGTCAAAATACCTTGAAAACCTCAATGACTGCAAACTATAGGTAAAGAATTAAATTCTCTCTGTGTTAAGGAAAGTTCTTCAAACGAAAAAGTTTGAAAGGTAGTAGATGACAAATTCAGAGGTTGGATTCAGATTCAAGAGATCTTCCATAGATCAGATGTGTTAAATGGAAGACAACATAAAATAGCAAGCCCTCTCACTCAATTTAATTAGCATTCAAAAGACAACTGACAGGATGCACATATATTGCAGAAGATCTTTCAGTCCTATGGCATTTGGGCTAAAGTCATTAATATCATAATGGCAATGTACAGAAAATGCATTATGCTCCAAGGGTGAAAAATCAGAAGACAGAGCTGTTAAATTGACTATATTATGAAACAGGGCTGTCTTGTAGTTGCTATTTGATGCTATTACAGACTGGAAGATTAAGTGGATAGGCAATGCAAAATATTAGCATTGCAAGGGTAGATGACAAACACTTAAAAGATTTAGGCCATAGGTTCCCCACCTTTACAGATTCAGGGGCAACAATAAGCTATGCTCTGCAGGCATCATGTTTTGCTCACCCTATCTTAGTTTCAACATTTTGATTTCCTGTGGTTGTGGGCAACAGCAGGTTTTATAGGCAATGTGTTGCCTGATCCTCAACCAGAGCCAAAAGTCAATTATACCTAAACATGCATTCTTGAAAACCAGAAGTCAAATGGTAATATTATAGTAGATGACAAAAAGTACAAATAATTCATGCAATAGCTTCATATTAGCCAATGGAAACTAAGAAAGAAATAGCATCATGGCTGAGGAAGGCAGCTGAACAATATTAACTGTACAGTTATCAAATATATTCCAGCACAAGAAATACAATGGAGAATTTTCAACTCGGATGTAATCTTAATATTAACATATTGCTGGGAGAGCTGAAGATGTACCAAAACATTAGAAAAGAAACTAGGTTCTTCCAAAAATAAGAAAATATGAAATATCCCGGGGTTTGGAAGGAAGGATTTAATTGCCAAGGAGGCCAACCAGCAGCTTGCCTTCACCCAAGGAAGCAACGGATGCATTTGGAACTCAAACTTCAGAAGTCAACACACAGAAACAAACTGGTCAAACAGAAACCAACTGGTATAAACAAAAGAGAGCATCCAAGGTAATCCTTATGAAGCACCTTTAACAGAGAGAAGAGAAGAGTCAATTTTACCATCACAGGGGAGATAAAAGCAGAAAAAAAGCAACAGAGGAATACAACTTTCTGTCATATTTGTCAATGTTGGTGCACTGAAGAACATAACATAATATAAAAACTTGGGCAGGAATATCGATTTTTTTTTGCTGCTAAGTATCTGACAGTCCAAAAGAGCCAAGAAAAGAGAAAGTCAAAGCACTCAGAAGTAAACTCCAAAAGGTTACAATCAATAAGCTTACAAGGACCAAATTGGACTAAAAAATAAAACTGGAAAGGTTATCATTTAGTCTATCCCTTGCCTTGAGGCAAAATAAATACACCCAAGACCAACCTTGAAAAATGTTTGTCTTACCTGTTCTTATAAACCTACAACAAATAAGACTCCACAATGCACCTATGTAACCTGTTTTGGGGCTTAATTATTTTCAGAGTTAGAAAGTTTGCCTTAACAGATAATGTAAACCTTTACTGCAAATCTTTGAAGGTCAGTTTCTTCTTGTCCCACACAAAATGAAAATGAACAACTGATCAAGTGCTCCACATACCCAAAGATTTATGTTTACCCTTAATCTCATCTCTTCTACAGTAAATAAATGCAATTTATGTAACCTTTCCTGGTATGTCCTATTGCTAAACTTCTTACTGTACCTTGGCCTCTTTTCAATTGTCCTTCATTCTCTGGAACTAGGGTGCCCAAAACTGAACAAAGTAGTCCACCTGAAGTCTCACCAACATCAAGAACAGAACATTTACCTCCCACGTGTTATGTATAATAGACCTATAAACGCATCTCAGAATGACATTTTTAAATAAAATAAATTTTAAATTAAATAAAAGGTATTATCTCTGAACCAAGAGTTTTAGAGTTCTGCATTTCTTTTTGTCTCGGACCAACCTGGCTACCAAATACATCCCTGAAACATAGAAGTTGCCCAATTTTAGCCAATTTTGCAATTATAAACTTCATAGCTAAACAACAAAGAAAGATTTCTATACCTTCCTGCCTTTCTGCCATCTAACACCATCCCAGAAGAAATCCTGCCTTTATGTGCACAAAGAGCAAGTCATACAAAAGAACTCTCATGGACACAGAAGAACAGACATCTGTCTTCAGTTTCCTCTGTGCAAAATGAAGTTTATTTTCTACCTATGGGGACTTTTACCATCTTTAATTTTCCCTCAGCCTGAAGAAGGGTGCATGTGCCTGAAAGCTCACAAAGAAAGATAGAGATAGAGATAGATTGTGATTTCTTAGTTGGTCTAATAAAAGGTATCATCTTTGAACCAAGAGTTTTAGTTCTGCATTTCTCAAAATGATGTTTGTTTTTCTACAGCAGCATCTCATAGATGACTCTCAGACTTCGTGATCCTTATGGTCTCCAGATCCTTTCTGCAGTAATGCCAGAGCCAGTTATTTTCCCTGATTTGTGTATAAAGGGAAAAACCTGTCAGACAGCAGTATTGCAGAAGAGGATCTAGCACAACCCAAACAGCCTTTCCAGAAAGAGATGCAAAAAGGAAGGAGATATATGCTTCAAAAGTAAACTAGTGAAGTAGTAATTTATGAAATGTCATGGGGGCTAGGCACCTTAGTGACTTATCCCTAAAGATTACAGTGTGCATATCTTTCTTTTCCTAGATTAATTTTTCTAGAGCATAGCCCTTACCCAAATTATCAGGACTAGATGCCGAAAAAAGTGAAGTCTGGCATCACCAGGCATGATGAAGTTTGGGACAGACATTGTATAAGCCAGTATGAGCCAAATCAGTAAAGTCTGATACTACATTCAACCAGGTTTGGTTGAAACTGGTTTATGTGCACTGAACATCTGTTCTGTTACAGGCTTAAACCAGTTTCTGATCACTTAAACCAGTTTATGTGTAATGTCTGTCCCTAGCCATCAAGATACACAGAGATCTCTTATCTACCTATTGATTATAGGTAAGTATATACAACAACATGACCCTGTCTTGTGTTGCATCTAAAAATATCTTCTGAAATATTTTAGGAAGTAACAGAGACACACTTGAGTGATATGGTCTAGGTCATGCAGGGAGTGTAAAGATAAAACTAATGTTCCTGACAGACCTAATGAACTTAAGTATTTATGTAAGTACTTGAGTACTATTGTGAGATAGGGCAAATAAACTAGAAAAAGTCAGTCTTGTGCTAGAATAGGTCCAACAAAGAATAGATATTATGAGCTATATCCAAACAGATTCAGTCTGATGGAACCAATGAAACTCTAATGCATTAAACATATTCCTCCACATTTTGGAGGAAGAATTAAAATAATGGATATAGAACTCCACTAAAAATCTAAAATTACAAAAGTAGAGAAACTGGATGTAGGCTTCATTTTTTTATTACTTTTGTCTGGTGTTTTAGTTTTCTTTGCACCATTTTGCAAACCTATATCAGTAAATCAACTAGTGATAAATGGGAACAAGTCACCAAGACAGCAAGTGTCTGGTCCGTAGTCAGTCTGAGCTGGAATCAAGAGCAGAATTAGGATCCACATCACTGATTGCTAAGTCTATATATAACCCAGTGGACCACAGTGCTTCCCTCTCCCTCAGGTGTAAATTCTGCCACTAAAACTCTGGAATTGTACTACCTGTAAAGAAATAGCAATTTCAAGACATAGCTGGTATTTAAACACGTGTGCATAATGGATATCATAATGTTTTAAAGGAGTAGTTCCAGAATTGTCAAACTTTTTCTTTATCAGATTATGTTGGAGCCTTGCAATTACCTGAATGCATTTGTAATCTTGCCCCCACCCTTCCTACCAACACGCAAAAAATGCTTTTCTGAGACAACATTATTTTAGTCTACAAGAATGTTTGTAAATTCTATTATCTGAACCACATATTCAACTACAAGTAAATGACTACTGACAATGAAGACTACTTGCTGAAAGGGGAGTGAAATGATGTTTTAATAGTGAATTCCCCCCTTCACTATATATTTTTATATTTTGGCTTTAATTACATTTTTCAGTAGACATGTAATGATAGGCCTATTTATATAATTAGAGAGGCAGAAGTTATTAATGTGTACCTGTAATCTTGCTTCAAGAGCCTGTATAGTAAGAGAACCATTCTCTTGTAGTTCTGCTGTAACAAGAACATCTTCTTTATAACTGATTCCACTCTTAAAAAAAAGAAAACAAAACAAAACATTAATTTAGCAGCAGAAGGAAGGTACAGAGCTTACTGACATGAAGTTATAGAAAAGTCCAGAATAAGAAATTAGAAAGCCACAACTTGCAATTAAAGTAAATCTTACCTACTGAAGACAATTCAAACTTGGTAATAGATACTAGAAAGACCATTTATTGAGAGGTTAATTAACAAATACCAGAATCTTAATTCTGTTTGACCAACTGCCCCCACTACTCTAGCAAGTGTCATTACAACATGAAACACCTTCAGCAGCATTACTTTAATTTCCCCAAAGATCTTCTGATGTTATCAGCTTAGTAAAGTTACTTCAACATATTCTTGTTTATCATAATTACATTATTAAAAGCAAGTAGCATTGCATTATGTAAAGAATATTTCCAGGCACACATTCCATTTCACTTTACACACACAATTCTAATGGTTTGAGAGGGTTTTTTTTCCTTTAAGTTTCATTGATGTGTTTAAATAACAGACAAATTGAACTTACTGAATAGTTGATTACTCCAAAATCTGTTATCCTGAAAAAGCTTAAAATATCTGCATCGGTTCTATCCCCAAAAACCAGTAAAATTTGTTCAGTTCCAGTTCCCATAAAATCATCTACCAGAACAGATTTTACTTTCTCCCATTTGGCAGCAACCTGAGGTAAAAAAAACACAAGTTAAAAGGTACACCATTTTCTAAAACATCTGTACTTGAGGCATGAGTTTGTTTCAATTTGTTTGTTTTTCTCAAAGAATCACAAAAGAGCACATATTATTTTGCACAAAGCAGCACTGTAGTCTGGTGACTAGAGGGCAATACTATGAAGCAGAAGTGCCAAATTGCAACCCTTGTTCTGTTACGGAATGTGTCCCCGTTTTCCCCACATATAACATGCATAATGTTTTAAAAAGAGAAGTCCATCTTCTAGACAACAGGTTTTTTTGAATGACACTGCAATTTTTAAATGTTTAGTATTTGGAATTTTTCACAGTTCTATTGAAAGTTCAAATTACATTGACCGAGGCCAAAGGGGAATTTTAATATTATTTCTGTTAAATGTAGAAAGCTGAAGAAGTAAACTATGAGTTTCCAGACAAAAACATGCAGAGCTTACTAACATCACATCAAAAAATACTAATATTTTATGTGGTCTTTTCTTTGAGTTTAGACATATTGAACCAAAACAAAAAAAGTTGTCTAGGTCTTTCCAATTAAGTGTTTGTTCTGGCTAGTGAGTGAAATAGGCCAAGTGAATATGCTACAAGCAGGGAGTTTAAACTGATGTAGGCCAAAAAATGTATACAAGGTCCCTAAAACAGATTTAGCAATTGTATTAGTAATATTGTTTTAGATTTACATTTACAATTCTAAAGAACCGAAACAGCAACAGAAATATTAGCCCTTGTTCACAATTTTTTTAAATTAAAGAACAAACTATTTTCAGATAAAATCAGAAGAACGTTAGCAAAAAATATTTAAGTACTATATTTTTCATTTGAATGGAGTAGGAGAGTAAGAAGTTATAGAGGGTTAACACACTAGCTTTTTATGTTTGGAAACTTCAGTGACAAGAAAAATATAGGGGAAACAGGACTTCAGTATTACTAATAACAACAGCATTTTTTTTTAACACAATTGGTACCTGAAAGCTGTCTTTCCACACAGCACACACATTTCCAGAAGCAAAAGACACAATAAAGAATAAGTTGTTTCCACTTGTTGTGGCAATTTGTATTAAGTAGGGTTCCTCATATGGAAGTTGACAGACATCTTTAGGAAGCCCATCTTGGAACCAAATCAGCTGGTTCTTGTGGGTGACAGCAACAACTGATGTAATAAATTGGCTTTTCAAGACCTTAAACTTGCAGACATGTACACAAGATACCACAGTGCTGTAAGCATGGGGCAGAAAGCAGGTGCCACTTAATATTTTCTGATTTTCAAGAGAATATCCAAAGAATTTGCTACCCCATGTGGCTTCATCTGAGCTGCAAAGCTTTTGCCAATCTCCTCCCTCTGGCGAACAAACAGTTCTCACTCCCAATACAATGCTGCCTTCATTCTCAATATCACCTGTCCACTGAATGGAAGAAAAATGAATGGGAGCACTAAGCACTGTACAAGTTGTGGGAGAGATATAGAAGAGTTTTTGTGCATGCCTCCATAACACTGATGGGCCAGTAAATATCCTGATATCTTCTTTAAGATCATAGTCCAATTTAAAATTTAAGCATGGTTCAAATTCATTGGAGTTGTGAAGCAACAATAAAAAATATTTGAAAACACTCTTTTCTCCCTTCTTTTTCATCAAGATACAAGGAAGATTAATTCCTGTCCTGAAGTCTGCTGTACAGCTACAACAAACCGTTTCAATTCCCAAGTGCCCACCAGGCATGCTGAACTGTCCAGAAGATTTTTGAACAAACAGTTTAGTGTCACTGTCAAATACCATTCTTCTGACATGTAATCTTGCTGTTTTATTAACTGTCCCCTCTCCACATTTTGCTTTAGACAGATGAAAAATGAGGACCTCTCCATTGTAAGACAAGATTTGTTCTTGTTTATCTGACAGCATCTTTTTCTAGTTATTTGACTACATCAAGACTGAATATCTCCACTTTTCATTAGGAACCTTCTTTCTTTGGAAAAAAAATTAACTCATTCAGGCTTTTTCAATCTGCAAATGTAAACAGAAAAAAAAATTCTGGATTAACAGATTTTTCAGAAGAAATGCATAACAAGGAGTACAGATTACAATCATATGGCTTACCCCAATGGTTATAAAGTTAATGCATAAACTACCTCACAGTTAGAGTTAGGGAACAGAAATCAAAGTAAGCAACTACTTAGCCAAATTTTGATGGTTAATAAACATTTTTTGGGGAAAAAAATTAGTATTTTTCAACTTAATGAGACAAATTTGGAAAATGTCATTTACTGGTTAAAAGCATTAGTTTACTGGTTAACAGCAATTTCATAATGTAACTTAAACTCAATACATTCAGTTATTTAATGTATACACTAACCTTCCCAACAGACTCAAAGTGGCTTACAATAAGAAGACAAACTAGTTTATAAGGCAGGAAAACAAAATAACTTAAAAAGTTAGTAGAGTAAGTATATAAAACATATGCCCTGCCTGAACTATATCCCAGTCTAGCTTTGTTTGCTAAACATGAACCTTGTGCTGAAAGCCACACAAATGTTAATCAGCTTAGTGTTGATCAGCTTAGTGAAGCAGTCACACCTTAAGGAGAAAAACCTGCTCTGGCTGTCCTTCACTTGCACAGCTGTGACTTGCCACTAGAAGCTCCCTGCTCCCACTGGGCAGAAAACAGAAAACAAGCCCACCATTATGCCAGCTGCTTTGAGATCAGAGAGACCTGGAGAAGCAGATCTCTGGTCTCACTGAAACTTGACCCTTGCTGGCTGGCTGGGCATCTCCTGAGCTCCGAGGGGCCTGAACTTTTTCTCTCTGGAGCTCAGGTGGCACTTGGCCAGCTGGCTGGCGGCTTGGCCAGCAGTGGTGCAAGGTGGGACAAGTTCTGGAGGGACCTGATCCTTTTTTCTCCAGAGCCTGCAAAATTAGGTAGATTAGAGATAATCATGCCATGGAGTTGTATAATGTTAAAGTGAATAAAGTACTTTAAAAGGTGTTAACATGCAGCCAATCCAGGAGCTCCACAAGCCTCTTAAAATTACTCTGTAACAAGGCCCTGTGTTCCCAAACAGATCTCACAGCACTTCCAAAATATATCTATCTTTGTGCTCTGGTTGGTGTCCAAAGGGAGGCATTTCCAGAGCTGAGGAATGAGTACTGAGTATGACCTGCCAAGTATGTTTGCCAATCAGACTGGTATATTGATGGTACTTGCAGAACGTTCATCTCAATGAACTTTAGGGATCACAATGAGGTGTAAGGCAGAATGCGATCCCTTTGGTACAAAGGCCTCAGGCTATTTAGGGTTTATAGGTCAAAACCAGCACCTTGAATTGCACCCACAAAGCTACTGGGAGCCAACACAAAGTTTAGAGTATTGGAGTTATATGCTTTGGGTGACACACCTCTGTTAAAAGGCAGGCTCCCACATTTTGCACCAGCTGCAACTTTTTGATAGTCAAGGGCGACTTCACATACAGCACACTGCAGTAATTTGAAGGCTAAACTATGAAGGTATGGATGATAGTGGCTATGTCAGAATCTAAAAGAAAGGGTCACAGCCTCCTCACCAGAGAGAATTGGTGAAAGGTCCTCCTCCATGGTCATCACCTGAAGATCTAGGTACAGCAGAGGATCCAGGAGCACCCCAAGGCTGTAAACCCAAGCAACAAAAGGAGGCTGCACCCAGCTGATGATCAGTATCCGAGTCCCCCCCACCCCAACTCAATCTGTACACAGTCAACCCACCACTATCATCTCTCACTTGTCTGGTTTCAATTTTCATTGGATCACCTGCATCCAGTCTCTAGATGCAGCCAGGAACCAGGAAAAGGGCTAAGACTGTAGGGCCTGGGGTCACCTAAGAAAGAGGGGTAGGCTGGGTGTCATCACTGTGTTGATGATGCCTCATTCCAAATCTCTGCATTATTTTGTCCAGTGGCCCCAGACACATTCAGAACAAGGGACAAAAGTACAGAGGCCTGGGAAACCCCACAGGAAAGGTCCTGAGGGTATGACAAATACTTGCTCCTTACCACCATCTGGTGACCACCTCCTTGCTAGGAAAGAGCAGAACCAGTTTAGAGCAACCAAAAGGTTATTTCATACTTAGTTTCATAGTTTCTAGGGTCAGAAGGGACCTGAGCAGATCATCAAGTCCATCCCCCTGCCATGGCAGGAAAGAGTACTGGGGTCAAATGACCCCAGCAAGGTGTACAACTAGCCTCATCTTAAAGACCCCCAGGGTACGAGCCAGCACCACTTCTCTTGGAAGTTGGTTCCAGATCCTAGCCGCCCTGACCGTGAAGTAGCGCCTCCTGATATCTAGCCTAAATCTACCCTCTGCCAGCTTGTGACCGTTATTCCTGGTCACTCCTAGCAGTGCTAGGGTGAACAGGGACTCCCCCAGTGCCTGCTGGTCCCCTCTGACTAGTTGGTAACAGGCCACTAGTTCCCCCCTCAGCCTTCTCTTGTGGAGGCTGAACAGGTTCAGGTCCCTTAGCTTCTCCTCATAGGGCCTGCCTTGCTGCCCCCTGATCATGCGAGTGGCCCTCCTCTGGACCCTCTCCATGTTGTCCACATCCCTCTTGAAGTGCGACACCCAGAACTGGATGCAGTACTCCAGCTGCGGCCTGACCAGTGCTGCATAGAGTGGGGAGGATCACCTCCCTGGACCTGCTTGAGATGCATCTGTGGATGCATGACAAGGTATGGTTGGCCTTCCTGACTGCATCCCCACACTGCCAGCCCATGTTCATCTTGGAGTCAATGACGACTCCAAGATCCTTTTCTGCATCTGTACTGAATCAAAACTCAAGAAGGTAAGAACAAGAAATTAAGCAGATGAGAGAATCACAATTCTAAAAATCTCTCAAGCTTGATTTTTTTTCCTTCAAGCAAAATTCCATTTACAGATCATTTATTCTTGAGTACAGTTATAAAAATACCTTCAAAGGATAAGAGTCCTCTCTCCCTTCCCACAGGAGTAAGATTACTTGTTGCCTAGATCAGTGCCTTTTTGCCTGGTCGGTTGGACTGGCAGTGCCTGGTCTGTCTGCAGTTTGGAACCAGCTGGTGTTCCCCATCTGCTGCCTGGGTGGGCACCATCTGGCTGTGCGGAGGTAGGGGAGGGAAGAGGCAGGCTGGACCCAACGCAGCCCCACAGGGGAAAGGAGCCCATCGAGAGAAAAGGGGGTATGCTTCAGCCCTGGGGGCTGAAGGGGCATAGCTAAGCCCCAACCCAGCCCCAAAAGGAGGGAAGGGGGCCAGGGCCTGGGGAGGCAGGAGGCTTAGGCCCTAACTGGCTCTGCAAGGGAAGGGGTCATGGCCTAGCCCTAAAGAGGAAAGGCACCTAACTTGCCCCTGAATGGCAACACAAAGAATGGGGATTGGGAGTTTGGCAGGGGGCAGGGTGGCTATATTAATGGCCACCATTTCCTTGCTGCCAAATTTCTGGACCCATGGGGAGCCCTGGGGGCCAGATGTGATGGCTCTGCAGGCCACAAACTGAGCATCCCTGGCCTAGATAATCATTTCTAGACAAGTAACCAGACCCGTCAGACAGATAATTTTTAACTTAAATAAACTAACAGATTTCAAAAGTTTCTGAGGCAACAGTAGTTAATTTATATCATCAAACCCCAAAACTCAAGGGTAGGCTAAAAATTGCTTTATTTTTCTCTTTAATTTGCCTTTGGCAGGAAAACAAACAGATACTGAGGGGAAAAAAATGCAGAACTCTTTTTTAAAAAGTGCCTAAGAGAACTATACAAATAGAACTTTGCTGTTTTTTTCCTATAAGTGACATTTATGCAGTTAGTCATCTTTTTGAGATTAAGAATATATGTTTCCTCTCTAAATTTGTGCTTGAAAAACACCTAAAAATAGTTATTGCAAACTCCTTGTGATCAAGCAGCCATCTTTCAAGAAAACAGATTCAGCAGCATTACAAGTTCCAAATTTTGAAGCAGACAGTTTGCGCACATCTGAATTTTCTGGCACAATTTGTACTTCTACTCTTCTCACTCGCTCCTTTCCAGAAAAGGTTGACATGACATTCCCAGGCCAGTTATCACTTGAAAGTTACCTAATAGTAAAAAAGACTGATATCAAAGTGAAATAATACAAAAAAAATCTGTTTATCAGCAAAAGCTTTCCCTCTGGAAAGACCTAGCTACAATCAAAGCAAAATAAACAGATTGTTTTGTATTATCAGCAAAACTTTCCCGTCTTTTTTCTGAGAACCAGGCCACAAATAGCCAATTCCACTTGAAGAAAAAGAGAGAGAGGAAAAAAAAGGAGGTTTGCCGCAAACCTCGTCCAGTCTAGATACTGGTCTATGCTTGTAACCAAAATAATATATGAGCAATCTGCCAAAAATATTTAATGCTACGAAAACAGACAAGTCATTTCATCTCTATATATCTGCTTCCCAGGAGTCACAGACCAGCATCCCCTTGTACAGCAGCATCACGAAGAGAGTTATGCTTCCAGTTTTAATTTTTTTTTTTAATTGTTAAAGGCCAAATCAGTTCTAAATTCAACCGTGTAAAGTCCAACTGTGAAGTTTAGAAGTTTGAGTGAGCAGAGCTCAATGGTCAAGCCTTCACGGCTCTACCATGGGCCTACCTCCTGGGCCCATTGTTCTGGGGTTTCAGATACAGCCTTCATCAAGCCAGGCATCCTTTGTGCAGGCCTTGGGGCTCAAACATCCCCAGTCTCGCTTGATCTTAGCCAAAAAGCCAAGCAGAGTTTTAGGATGTTTATGGACATGATCCCGGGCGGGGGGGGGGGGCAGGGAAGATGATTTAATTAGCATGGCTCCGAGAGCCACGTTAATTAAAGCACCCGCAACATCACATGTATCAGCGTCCCCACACTGAAAAATGCCAGTGGAGGTATTTTAACTAAAGCTGGTTTGATGAGCTCCAGTTCAAGTGCCTCACCACCATTTTTCAGAGCATGGACGCTGATACAGGTGAGGCTGGTGGCTCCTGAAGCATGGTCATGCCAGCTGACTCAATTCACTGAGTCCCCTCCAACGGCTGTAACTACAACCCGTCAGAGCAACCCCGCTCCCACCGCAGGTGTACGGGCGCCCTGAGTGCGACGGAGACAAGCCTTGGAATCAGGCGGAAAGCAGGGCAACCTGAGCCAGAGAGACCTAAGCTGGGGGGCGAACCCCACCACATGACCCTTCAGTTCCCCCACCATCTCAGGGGGCGGGGCCATCTCTCCCGCCATCTCAATTAAATGACCGCAAGGCCAACATTTGCATATGCAAATATGAGACAAAGGGGCCACTCTTTCTTTCGCAGCCGCGGGGGGAGGGGAAAGGAGCAGAGCAAAGTAGAGCAGAGCCCCCCAAGCCCACACCAAACCCCGCCGCAGGAACCACGTGACCTGCGCCCCACTCCGCGCTAACGAAATTCTCACCGCTACCCAAGCTGCGCTCCGGCTCTGAACGTTCCCGCCACGCAAAGCACGCTGGGAGGGAACGGCAAGCCCCGCCCACCCCGGAAGCCGCGGCGCGCGAGGGGAGGGGAGTTGTTGTGGCTGGTGCCAGGCGGTGGCTGCCGGGTCACGCGGGTCCACCCCGCCTCGCGCCGCTTGTTGGTGCCCGCGCCGTCGCGCGCTGGGGAGTCTTGGCTGGGCTATGGCTGAGGTGAGGCGCGAGTGTTTCTCCCGCCCCCAACGGGCGGCGGTTGCGGTTTGGGGTGGTTGGTGGCCTGACGCTGTGTCTCCTCTGTTTCTCCCGCAGCACCAGCCGGCGGACAAGGCCGCGCTAGTCAACGAGATCCGGCAGCGCTTCGCGGCGGAGCACCTGCCAGGTAGGTACCTGATATCATCCCCCCACCCCCATGCGAATAAGTCTTATGTGTTTTATTGTGAAGTAGGCAGTGAGCGAGCGAGAACTGGATCGTCAGAGTGGCTAAGATCCATCGTCTTGGCTGCACTGGTCTGTTCCCCTAATGAGATGGATGTGAATGATGACATACGTAGGTGGAAGGGGCACCCCTGTTGGATGCACTGCACACAGGGTGCCCCACATCGTGTTATTCATTTCCAGGAGCGTTTATGCACATACTTTTTGGTCCTGCAATGCAGTGGCGATCCGTCGCTTTGTAGCAGACTCAAGTAATTCAGTTGAGTTGAGGCGCACGGCACTGCATTGTGTGCAGGTGTATAAGCAGCAAAATGTGCGTCTGCACGTGGAAAATGGCAGTGGGGCGCTTTTGAACTAAACCGCCTTCCATGTGTTTTAAGTTCAAAAGCACGCCACTGCCATTTTCTCAGCGCTGACTTGCATTTTGCCACTTAACTGCAGGCATTGCAGTGCTGGGCATTTTTCAACGCTTACATTGTGGTTCTTACATGTGTAAAAATGCCCGCAGTGGGAGGATCTCAGCAACATGCCTACTTTGTGGAAATGGGAGAGTCTTCCCTATCTTGCTCCTTTGGCGCTTGGCTGAGGGCAGAAGAGACTCGGGGACATCTGAATTCTGAGGCCTCTGGGCCAGGTCCTGCATGTAGGATGCCTGCCAGTGGATTTGGGAGTATCCATTGGCCCCATGCTGAAAAAAGGAGGATACTTGTGAGTTGTATGTATATTTTTTTGAACAGTTGAGTTTTGCTCAGCTGAGATTTGGCTCCCAACTGATTTGGCTAATTTCACCTGGAGTATGAAAAATCTGGCCCCCCCCCCCCCCAAAAAAAATAATCTGAAGTCCCGGACTAAAGAGTCTGGGATGGAGGATGCTTGCCTGTAGTATCTGGGTGCATCCCAGCCTCAAGACCTCTTGGCTCATGCTGTCACGTGAGATGCTTGCTGTTGGATTTGGGAGTCCCAGGGTTAAAAGCCTGGAATGAAGGATGCTCATGGGTTGTAGCACCATACACAGTGTTTAGAATGATTGAGTTCTGCCTGCTCAATTGGTACGGTTGTTGGAATGATTGACTTCTGCTCAACTGCTTTGATTTGGAACTGATTTGGCTAATTTGATCTGGAACATGATATATATAAAAATATTTTTCAAGGCAAGCAGTCATAAGAAAGTGCTGACAGCAAACCCCAAAGTCGGGTAAGACTCTTTGAGAGTGACTTGGGTTTTTCATGTGCTGCATCAGTTAGCTACCTCAAACTATCATACATTTTGGAATGCTGAAGGGAGTGTGTTAACATTCACTAGTAGAGTTAAGCCCTTTAATTCTTTCTGGGAACTCTTTATCCTTCCAGTAATGGAGTGGAATTGCTTTAAGCAAGAGATTTTGAAGGCCAGTGAAAACAGCTTTTTACATTATAGTCAGGTACTGCTGTGTCCTTTAGATGCCTTCTTCTCTCATAACTAGTTTTATCTCGTTATTTCCAATTTTCTAAAAGAATAAAGGGGATAAAAGTAACTGTAGATTGTTGTGGATTTGAGAAGATCAAACATATATTCTGAAATCTATTTTCCAAACTTAAAACAATTAAATCCCATTATATGCTTTCCCTAAGGTTTGGAATCTGTTGCAAAAATGTGTTGCAAGTTCTTCTTGAATAATGTCTTTTTTTTTTTTTTTTTTGAGTTAAGGCTGTAACTGTATACTTACTCTCTGAGATAACTGAATTAAAAGGCAATCCAAAAAATCAGAAAGGAGAGCTAGAGTATATACATCTGCTGTACTCAAAGTGGACCTGCCAACACGAGTATCTAAATGTTTTGCATCTAACAGTGAAACTTCTAGTCAAGAGGCTGGTAAATGTTCATTGAAACCATTTTTTAATTTGGTAATTCTGTTTCAAAGAAACCAAAATCTTTGGGAAGGTGGACTTTGGAAACTACAATGAATACATGTTGTTAAAACCTACAGAATTTCAATTTGGATAACTTAGTTTGCTGAGAGGGAGGGGCTTTGTTTCAGAATGTTGGTTTTGGTTTTGTTTTATTGTGTGTCAGCATGCAAGCACTGTATAAAATTATGATTAGTCTTGGTAACATGGCAGAGTCAGAATAGATGATTCAAGTTTTCTAAAAATATTAAGGACAACTACTACTTAATACAGATTGAAATATTGTATACATTAGGGCATCAAACACATCTGGTCCTGTGAAACAGATAAGCGATGCAGAACCACTTCATTGTCTAGATCAGGCCCAAGGATCCTCGTTGCACGTACCTGATCTAGCACATGCAGCACCTGCCCAGGCTGGTGGGACCGAATCCCAGCAAAGCCATAGGTGGCACAGCCTGCGACTGGTGCAGTGTGTCAGTCAGTGAAGCAACACTGGGGGCTGGATTATGGAGCTCTGCAGGCTGCATCTGACCCACAGACCATATATTTGACAGCCCTGTTAGAACATTGTCTTTTGTGGTGTAATTAAGCAGTTTGATAGCTGAAGAAGAGTGAAGTATGTATGGAGGAAGTAGTCAGGAATCATGTTTCTGATGTTGAAAATCTTTGCTCTTAATTAATTTAGCAAGTAATTATCTCATTTTCTAAATTAGTATTAGGCTATGTTTATAAAATGTAGAAGGTATTGGGTATTATTTCTGACCGTCCCTCAACTGAATAAAGTGTTTTCAAAGTAGTGAGGGCTTATCTCTCTCTTCAGAGTAAAATGTGAAGTCAAGAACTCAGCTTTACCCTAATCTGAACTTTTTCAAGTTTTAGCTAATGTAGTCTCCCTGTCCAGTAAAATCAGATTCTTGGTAAAGCTGTTCCCTTATGAAAACAACATTTAGCTTTTATTTGGGCAGGGGAAAGAACTAATTAGACTTACCTTTTAGTTACAGTCCAGAGGCCTAAAGATTGGATTGTGTAGTTTTGCATTTTTTAGGTGATGAGTTGACACAATATAACTGGGCATTGACCTAAATCCCCTGAGAGCCGCAGGGTCTGTTCTTTTAAAACCAAAGCAGCCTTTATAATCTGCCTGTGAAATGCCCACGTTATGAATGTTTTCGGAGCTGACTTGCGGAGCTCTCTCAATACGTTCATATGATAGTCTGTAAGTTTAGCCTTAATATCCAGTGTTCAGTTTGTGTGAGAGAGAGCTTTTATTTTATGTCTTCAGACTTCCTATCTTTGAGTGGGTCACTTTGTGCTCAGACTGCCAAGAATGTGCAACAGTGTGAGCAGTAATCAGAACTCTAGTTACCGGGAAACAAATACCTTTCTGAGATGGTTGTGTTAGATAGTAATGACTTAAGCAACTGTTTAATTTGGTAATGAATACCTCAGAGAGGTACTGTCTCAAGTAACCACATTAAGGACCAGTATTTCTAATCAGGATTAAACTTTGACCAGTATTTCTAATCAGGATCCTATGACCCCAGCTGGCTTCCTGCCCTTTGGGCGGGGGGGCTGGACTCGATCTTCCGAGATCCCTTCCAGACCTAATGTCTATGAAATCTATGAAATTTAACTAAGTGAACTTAATATGATGAATGAGATTTTGTTTCTGTTGAATAAGGGTCTCTGAGATTTGAGAGCTTTGTGAATATAAGTTCTGCTAGTGAACTATTTCCACCCCCCACCCCCACCTTATCCCGTGTGGAGCTGATACCCTGTTTTTCATGTCTTACAAACTGCTTGGTGAAGGAGTTCATTTCCCAAATATTTTCCTATGTCAAAATCTTTATAAATGTATTTACTTCTTCCTTTGGGTAGGCTTTTCACATGGGTCTGATATAGCTATCAAGGCTTGAGCCAATGGTTTTTACTATCTTAAATTATAAGGTAGCCTATAACTACTGTGAAGAATGCATACCTATTGTTAAGAATTGTTAATTACCTGTTAAGAAATAGAAGAACTTTTCTGAATAAAAATACTGCAAATACTGTGAAATAGAGGTGTACCAATACATCGGTCTAATATCGGATCAGCACCGATATAAAGAAAATTGACTATTGGAAATTGGCCTCGTGTGGCTTGATTTATTGGCCAAATTAATTCCCATGCCTGCGCACAGCTGTAGCGCAGCACACAGGCAGCATGGACAGGTGTGTGTAGCTGGTAAATCGTGATGGGGGGGGAGAACAATGCCCCCCAGGGTTAGGGGATAGTGGGGCTGTGGTAGGCACTGTCCAGGCAGGGCGGGTGCAGGACTGCTGTGGTTAGCCTGGGGGGCGTGGGGAGGGTGGAGGTGGCTCCCACCAAAGCGAGCTGCTGGTCTGGAAGCAGATTGTCTGGTAGCTTGTCTGGCGGCTCCCACCACTGCTGCTCATCCAGGTGGGCACGGGGGCCGTGTGCCGCCGGATCCATGTGGAGTGAGCTGGGCAAGCTGTAGTTCTTTCTGGGCTGGGGGCTGTGCTCCCAGTGCTGCTGGCACCTGCTCCAAATGCAGCATGGCCCCTGGCCCCAGCCTGCAGCTGCAGCCTGTGCAGTATAGATCCAGAGGCACACGCCCTCCCTGCCCCAGTTGGGCAGTGCCTACCCCAGCCCCACTGCTCCCTTACCATGGGGGGGTGTTGATCTGCCCCCCCACACCCCTTACTTCCCCACCCCCCTTTACTGCAACAAACTTACCAGCTGCATGCAGCTATATCAGAAATCAGATTGGTATCGGCCGATTATGCCTCCTTAAAAATCAACTGTTAGTATCGGCCCCCAGAACCTCTATTGGTGCGCACCCCTACTATGAAATCTAATAATGTGTACTAGGTAGTTCTAAATTACCAGAAGAAACGTAGGATTCTTCAACAAATATTTGACATTTTTGCTTCTGGATATTAGTAATATTAGTGCATCTTCAGTTTTGATATGTACATCTAATTTTAGAGCCATGCATATTTGAATTTGAAGCACTTTTAATGGTGTGAATGTTTCACGTCTTTTACTATCTTTCATACTACTTTGTTTCCTGTGGCTAGGCATCTGGTTTTCTTTTAATGATAGTTTGTTGTAAGAAGCGATTAATTGATTCAGTGTATGATGTCCTTTTGTTCTGTTAACGTCTTTGGGATGCTTCATATGAGTCAGTAGCATTGCACAAGCAAGTTGAGACAAAATTTGACACCTGTGCATAATGTGGGGGGGAGGGGGTATGAATCTGTCTATAAATGTGTATGTGTAATATGTGAACCTTACTGGGGGGAGAACTGGATAATATACTAAAAAACAACATTGTACTGGCCATATTTATCTTGCAAAAGAAACTTCATCAGCTTCTTTCTGAAGTAAAAGAAAAATTATCTGGTGTAGTAGTGACTAGACTTTCCATTGTGATGTTAAATTAAAGGAGTCTATAAAAAGTTGAGTTACATCAAGCATATTAGACTCTTTCTATGGTTTTCTTTTTAATGTGTAATTAAAATTACACATAGACCTGATTTTTTTGTTTGTTTGTTTTTTGTTTTTTTTTTAAATTGGTTTTGTGGTAATCAGTGTATCCACATTGTCATCATAAATTTTAACTCAATTGAGTGACCCTTATGTATTGGTAGATAGTTTCATAGTTAGTAGGGTCAGAAGGGACCTGAGCAGATCATCAGGTCTGACCCCGTGCCATGGCAGGAAAGAGTACTGGGGTAAAACGACACCAGCAAGGTGATTGTCAAGCCTTGTCTTAAAGGCCCCAAGGGTAGGAGCCAGCACCACCTCGCTTGGAAGTTGGCTCCAGATCCTAGCTGCCTTGACCGTGAAGTAGCACCTCCTGATGTCTAATCTGAATTTAACCTCTGCCAGCTTGTGACCCTCTACCAGCTTATTTTTAGTCACTCCTGGTAGTGCTCGGGGGAACAGGGAGTTCCCCAGTGCCTGCTGGTCCCCTCTGACCAGTTTGTAGCAAGCCACTAGATTCCCCACCCCCCAGCCTTCTCTTGTGGAGGCTGAACAGGTTCAGGTCCCTTAGCCTCTCCTCATAGGGCCTGCCCTGCTGCCCCCTGATCATGCGAGTGGCCCTTCTCTGGACCCTCTCCATGAAGTCTGCATCCCTCTTGAAGTGTGGCACCCAGAACTGGACACAGTACTCCAGCTGTGGCCTGAGCAGTGCCCCATTGAGGGGGAGGATCACTTCCCTGGACCTGCTTGAGATGCATCTGTGGATGCGTGACAAGGTGCGGTTGGCCTTCCTGACTGCATCCCTACACTGTCGGCCCATATTCATCTTGGCATCAATGATGACTCCAAGATCTTTTTCTGCCTCTGCACTGACAAGAAGGGAGTTCCCCAGTCTGTAGGTATGCTGCTGGTTCTTCCTCCCCAGGTGCAGCACCTTGCACTTGTCAGGGTTGAATCCCATCCTATTCTTATCCACCGCCCCTCCCCCTGTAACCTCTACAGGTCCTGTTGCAGCCTATTCTTCCCTTCTAGCATGCTCACATCCCCCCACATCTTAGTGTCATCAGCAAATTTGAACAGGGTGCTTTTTACCCCTTCGTCCAAGTCGCTGATGAAGATGTTGAACAGTACGGGCCCAAGGACCGAGCCCTGGGAGACCCCACTGCCCACATCCCTCCAGGTCGAAAATGGCCCATCCACCACCACTCTCTGGGTGCGGCCCTCCAGTCAGTTGGCGACCCATTTGACTGTGGGTGTTGACACTACAGTCCCCCATTTTTTAATGAGAATGGGGTGAGACACAGTGTTGAAGCCCTTCCGAAAGTCCAAAAAGACTATGTCCACTGCTACCCCTGCATCTAAGGATTTGGTGAGCTGGTCGTAGAAGGCCAAAAGGTTGGTTTGACAGGACCTGCCTCTAATGAACCCGTGTTGGTTGTCCCTAAGCATAATCTCCTCTGCCCCAAGCATAATCTCCCTCTCCCAGATCTTCTGGTCTTTACCACCCCAACTCCTCCCTGTTCTGAGCAATCCCAGCTTTGGAATCTTTGTGGAGCTGAGTGTACTGCGTAGCATGCCTCTTACGTGATTTCCCTGAATCCAGCTTGTTCCTTCCCCGTGATAAGTTAATTGAATCACATCTTCTGTTAGAGGATCTAGAGAAGAATAGACAGGCTTTACTTGACTTAATTGTGCTATTTTTTTCCAGTAACATGAATTAAAAGGCCGAAGTTCAAAACTTAATCCACCTTTGTGAAAAATTATGTATGGTCAAACTTTGCTCTCAGATATGGAAGTACATCTCTCCTCTCTGTATTCAGTTCTGCCTGGTGGCAATTCTGTCTTCTTTTTATATGTGTCAGGGCTTTGTTTCTAAGTGGTACAACTTGGTCTGGCAGTTATGTACAATAATCAGTTCCTTTTAAGCACAGCCCCACATACACTGACAGGCATGGTTGGCTGTGACAAGTTCTATATGTTCTTTGCTTTATTAGGCAAAGAGCATGTTAAAGTTGGCCAATTTTTTGCTTTTTAACAAAATAAAAATTTTAACAAAATTATTCTCTCCTTATGACTGCACAACAAAAAGTGGTGAGTGACACATATGGGAACAGTATCAGTATCCTGGATTGTATGTGTAATTTAAGTAAAAAGTTGAGATTTTAGCAGTATTGTAATATACCTGAATGCTGAAGACTAAAAAAAACCCCTAGATGTATGCAAGCTTGATGATATGCTAATTGTGTTACCACACAAATCCAAAAGTCCAGGGTTGCCTAACTTTAATAGCAGTAATTTTAAAACTTGCTTTGCAAGAAGGGATATTTTGAGCTTTGGGACTTGTATGTCATTGATTGGTAAAATAAAGTTTTCTGTTTCATCTGGAATGTCTTATTGCTTTACTTGTATGATTGTTTTGTACTTATTTAATTGGGGGTTTTATACGTCAATTATTATGGAGTAATAAGCGGGTTTTAAAATTCCTTTATGTTACCTCAAAGTCTTATAGCATACTTCAATTCCTAATTAAGAGTTCACTTGATGCTATACGCCCTGCCTTGTCATTGGAGTCCTAGTTGCACGGGATCTGACACACTGCATTAAAGGGATTCCTCCTGGTATTACATGAAATCTTTGGACCTTTTTCCTTATTGATGTCCATTCCACAATTAGAGTTGTTTATGCACTAGTAATCTGCAACATTACTAATGTTTGGTGATCATGTAAGACAGTGGTGCTCAACCTTTTTCCCTAGTGGGCCAGATAGGCAGTGCCCTCTCTGTCTGTGAGCTGGATCTTGCTGATAGTTCCAGTCTGGAATGAAGGTCAGTGCAGTGGGCACCACCCAACCACATGGAGGAGGCAGGGCTGGGGCAGGCAAGCAGCCCAGCCTCAACCCAGCCCCAGAGGGGAAGTGGGCATGGCTTGGCCTGGCCCTGTGGGGGAAAAAGGAAGCATGGCTTGGCCGATGGTGTGGTGTGGGGGAGGAGCATGATCCAGGCTCAGGCCAGCCCTGTAGGGAGAGGTGACATGTCCTGGCTCCATGGAGAAAAGGGGTATGGCTCGGCCCTGTTTTTTGGGGGGGGTTTTTTTTTGGGTGGGACATAGGGGATGAGACACATGGCCCGCCCCAAGCTAGCCCTATAGGTGTCTTAATTTTGAATAAACTGAATTTCATGAGTAAAAGAGAAATGAAGAAAATAATCTCCCGGAAGCTGTATAGGTATCAGAAACTGGTTCATGGAGATTCCACCAACTTTTTTTTTCTTTAGAACACTGGCAGAAAACACAACCTGTCTATGTGTTTACTTTGTTCATTCATTCATTATTTTGGGAAAAACAGGTTTAGATCTTAGCATGTGTTATAATTTCAGATTTAATGTTAAATATGCTTTTATTATTATTTTTTAAGAAAATGAAATGCAGTGGTGTTTTTTAATTACAAAGGGGGGGAGTGGGAACACTGGAAAATAAGGAATAAACAAAATATTATGTAGTTGCTCATCAGTTGGGTGCCATACATCTTGCAAACTAAACGAAGCAGGTTTCTGTGGAAAACATATTGTGATCGTGTAATTAAAGTCTGCATTAAAGTATCACGAAAGGTAGCCAGATCAGGGCTGAGCTTTAATCTTGAATTTCCAAGTGCTTGACTTGGACCTGAATGTTCTGCTAATGAGTTTGTTTTACATAATTGTATATACTACTCTTATATTTAGTGTTTTATGTCTAGAAAATGGTAATATATATTACACAAGAAATTGTGAATTAAATGTTATATACTCTGAATCTGGTAAAAACAAAGCAGAAAATGTTTGATCCTTAGGCCTTTTAAATCTAAAGTGATAGACAAGAACTATCAACACCCCCCCACAACTAACCCATCAGAATCCATGGATCCTACACATGCCTTTCCCGAAATGGGATATATCTGATGTAATACACCACAGGCCCTAGTGGTAACCGTGGAAGAAACTAGACAGATTGTGTGAACCAGAGTGAACTCTTGTGGGGGTGGGGGGGAGGACAGAGGTGTGAACGTATGCCAATAGGAGCACATTTTTTTTCACACAATAGCCTCCCCCACCCCTTCTTACCTAACTAGTATTGTGCTCAAGGGAAATTTACAAACCACTTTTAAAAGACAATCTTGGGAGCAAAAAATTACTGTCTGCCTGCATGCTAAGGAATGGCCTGTGTGAGCGGTCGGGTATTGGAATAGGCTACCTAAAGAAGTTGTGGGAATCTCTGTGCTTGGAAACTTTCAAAAGCAGTTTAGACAGACGCTTGGCTGAAATGATTTATGCAAGAATGATTGTGCTTTGAGCAGGGGGCTGGACTGCATGACCTTGTGAAGTCCCTTTCAACCATACTTTGCTATGATCCTGTAAGCCAAGGACTGAATGCTGATATTGACTGTCATACTATAATCTACTTGATTCCTAAAGTTCTTCCTTCACATTACAGTTGATTATGGCCCCCTTCCATTTTGATAGGTCTTTGATAGTTAACCTTCTTTTCTCTGCTAACTGTCTGTTACCTCTGGAGATTCTCTCTTCAAATTCACAGGCCAACATCATTTTTTAATCATCACTGCTTCTTCCTTCGGACCTGATGAAGAATGCTGTGCATTTGAAAGCTTGTCTAACTATGCCATGCAGTTGGTTCAGTAAAAAATAAGATCCACAGAAATGTTTCCCTTTGCAAATATCACCCTGTGTCATTTTAATAACCATTTGGTGTTGTGTAATCCCTTCTGAAGGGTTTTATGAGCTGCATGCTGCTGAAAAGAGAAACAGTTTCTCCCCTTCAGTAAATGAGGGTTAACAAATATAGTTTATAAAGTGCAGATTTGTATTTTAAGTAAAATCTGTTAGTAACAATTTCAGAGATGATAACCACAGAAAGAAATCAATAATACAAGGTGTGAGAAATAAAGAAAACCCTAAAAAACCTGTGTACTTTTTTTCTGAAATCTTTCAAAGCACACACATACTTCTTTAAATCATAGGATCTTACCTTAATTATTCAGAACATGCTAGGCACAGTGCACAGTGTAAAAGGCACAGTGCCTAGCATGCTATGAACCACATTCAGTCCCTTCTAAGGATAACTGGGCAATATTAACACTGTTACATGCACACATTTACAAAATCCACAGGATAAATCCAGAGATTTCCAAAATGAATCCCTATTGTCAAAAACAATCCAACCTGTTGCGGTCTTTTTGAGTTCTTTGCAATAGAATTGCTCTCATGTTTCCATAGCCAAGAAATTAGTGATAAAAAGTTAGGAGCTGACTGGGATTTTCTAAGGGTTGCCTCAAGTCTAACAGGGTTGAGAACCATTGAATTATGTCTACAGTTACAAGTTAATCATAGTAACCAGGCTGGTGTGGGGGTTTATCTGTTCTAGTGAGCCTGTCAATGAAGTTATGCAGGTGTACCAGTGATCCACAACCCGGCCCATGGGCTGGATTGGGCCTGTGATATCTGGGGCTGGCACTGTGTGGCAGGGGTCACTGGCAGCTTCCCTGGAGGCGTCACAGCAGGCAGCAGGAGGTCAGGGTTGGGCCTGCAGTGCCCCAGCCAGCAGTAGTGACTGGGGGCTGCCAGGAGGCAGGCTGGGTTCATCAGGACATTGGAGAGTCCAACAGAGCACTGAGAAGGTAGCAGAAGATTTGTAGGACCAGTGCCCAATAAGTTTGTTCTCCCCCCATCCCCTTCAACCCACCCACCATTTCTCCAGGGCATCAAGTCGACCTGCCATAGGACTCCATGTTTAATCCTGACATCAGGCCAGTTGCATTCATTTCAGTGGGTGATTGAACTGTTATTTGGTCTGCCTTTAGGCTGAACTGTGTTAATTGTATCTGCATCTAGTGAAAGGAACTCTGGTATAGTAGTGATATTGGCAGAGACCCCCAGTGTAGACACTGCATGTGCAGAAAGAAGTTTTGCTATCAGGGTAACTACTCTTATTTCCCTGAATAACATAAGTTAAGCAGACAGAAACCCTCTTCTCTTGAGTGCTAACTACTACATGTTTAGGACGTTGCAAACTTTTAATTTTTTTTTTTTTAAGGTAAATCAGATAAATATGATTCCAGGGATGTGGAAAGATTGCAGCAAGATGATCTATTGGTTGAAAATTACTTGATTTGGCGACATGATGTTGTGGACGATACACTGAAGATGATTGATGAAAGCTTTCAGTGGAGGAAACAATATGCAGTTAATGGTAAGGTGTCATTTACTGTATAATCATATTGATACTATTTTGTCACTTTTTTACTAAGTGTTAGCTAACATTATGTATAGTGTTGCATGTAGCCTATGTAGCTCTACATGTATAGTGTTGCATTAAGCCAAGGTAAGTGGAGCAAGAGTCCTTTAATCTGAAATTCACTTCCCTTCAATGGTTTACCAGAGTTAAGCTGTTAAGTTCTCCTCTCTTCCTGAATAGAGGCTAAACGTTTTATAGCCTCATTCAAACCAGAGTAGGAAAGTGATTAAAGTTTGTAAATTGGTTTTAACACCTCTATTTTGCAATTAATTTACAAAATAGTCCATTTATGTCTATACCACTCATGCAGTTGCTTCTATAAAAGATATCAGCCACAAGAATTCTTGTCTTTCTCACATCCCCTGGACCATCACAGCAGCAGCATCACCTGAACACTGCAAAATAAACGTCAATTCTGAAGATTAATTTTCCTGTTCTATTTTAAAATTCTGTGTTTTCTAGTAATTTAAAATGGTGAAAACTGACTTTTAGCAACTTATTAAAATAACCCTTCCATTTACTTTGTAGATTTGACTGACTCTGTTCTTCCAAAATGGCTGTTTGACTCTGGTGCTCTTTACCTGCATGGATATGATAAAGAGGGCTACAAGTTATGTAAGTTTATCTAATTAAAGTTTTAAATTAAATACTACTCTGCCCTTTTTCTGACTGGAACTAGCTAAAATGTTTCAAAGAAAAGGAGCACTTACATATACTGGGTTCTACTTTTCAGGTGAATTTGAATGCTTGTTACAAAATAGATGCTTAACAAATGGTGAAATGAATTTTTCTAGTAACACCTATTTTGTTGATTCCAAGAACATTTTACTAGAAAAGAAAAAAAATTAAAGCAATCATGTTTTGTAGCTTAAAATTTGGCTTTGGATATTATGAACAAACACTACAATAGGAGAAGCTTATGATTAGGGATTTATCAATTTGCAGAGGCTGTCCCCTAATTTTGCAGGCAAAATGTGGGCCTGGGCAGCTACTCTGTGGGCAAAGTGCAGTAGGCTCCTCTTTTCCCCCCCGGTGCCTCTGGCCGAGGTGACCTAGTGGGTCTGCCCCTCACTGCTGATTATGACAGACAGCTATCGAAGTCACAGTCCTGTCCCTTGCTGCTGATGTAGAAAGGCGGGGCCACATAGGCAGCCTTGCAGCCAATCAGCTGGGGAGGGAGGGGCGGCAGCCATCTTGCTGTCTGGTCCGCAAACAAGCAGCTTTTTCTCCCTCTGGGGAATCAGCACTTCTTATTTTCACTAAGTCCCCCCCCCCCCCCCCCCCCCCCCCATTTTGTTGTCTGGATTTCTCAGAGTCCATGAAATCATGAATTCAGTAGATTAATTTTTTGTTGTTTATTAAACTGTATTCTCTACCCCAAGCATTAATGCAGAACTGAAATATGGTGTTTCTTTTGTCTTGACTTATACAGCCATATTAAGCCTTATTTGCAGTTAACTTGTTCTCATCTGTAGCACCCATTTGAATTTCCACAGATGTATCATGGTTCCTATGCAATAACAGTATTACAGCTGTGAAATAGAAAGGTGGGTGTTTCAGGTTGAGTACCTAGTGACTTTAGTGGAAAAACAAAAGCCTTAAAGTTGCTTTTTGGAACTCAGTCCTAGTTCAGGAATTGAATTTCCACTGTTTAGTCACAGGAACTGATTACTTTGTCTTACAGGAAACTGCAGTTGAAAACAAGTAAATAATTATTAAATAGGACATTCTTTTAAATATAATGGAAAAGAAAATGAAAACAAAATGCATGACAAGTAATAACAGTTATTTTAGGCATCAGCTCTCCTCTGTTGCTCTGTGGAGAGCTTTCAGATGAAATAATACCTTTGAGAGTTGGTCTACCCCTGAGGGAACAAAAGTGTACCTTACTGCAAAATTAATGTTGAGTTATTTCTCAGTACACGGGCAAAATAATTTTATGTAAGGATACACAAATTGTTCATGGTATAACCTAAATCGTTTACAAATGGGCAAAACGGAGTAATTTAAATCTGTGAAATAGAAGGAAAATACTTCTATCAGTTATTCAAAATAAACCACTCAGAGTAATGTTGATACTGCCAAATCAGTTAATATTTATTTTATCTTTAAATGTCAGTTAAATTCTGTCCTTTCTGTTTATCAAGGTGTAATTACATCTTTCTTCTCTAGAAAGGTATAGTCTCTGGGGTCTGGTAATCAGTGACCCATGGGTCAGTTCTGGCTCGCAGACCTAGGGGGCTTTGGCAGTGTTTGGCAGCAGGGGTCTTTGGATGCGCCATGCTTGGCAACAGCAGCCAAGTCTTAACGGTTGTTCCCTCCAGAGCCTGATCATTCCAGCCCACTGCTCCGAAAAGGTTGCCAATCACTGGTCTAAATAATGGGATGTTTAACAGAAGTAGTTAATGCCTTAAATTGCAATAGCACTTCAATATTGTAATGAAGTCATTACCAGAAAAATGTCACTTTGTTTCTTGAGAAATTTGACTGGAGAGGACTACTGGGTGCTAATTCAGAGTACTTTATATATAGCACCCGGTAGTCTTTGACTATAGAACCTTGCTAATCCTTTGATTTTCCCCTTGATTTATTGGTCCTTGGATCTAAAAATTGCTGTTTTGGGTACCTTTTGCAGTTTACAGGTTTAAATAATTTGGTGGCTTGGGGATTGTCTTCCTTTGCCATTTTGGCAGCCTGTCACCAATTGGAAGTAGGCAAACTTCCTGGGAATTGTTTTTAGCTTGAATTGTCTTTATTGTATAAGCAACTGAAATAATTATTTTGCAAACCATCTTCTGTAAAACAGAATATCCCTTACATTCAGTAAAAGGACAGGCACACTTGCCATGACCTAACATTATACAAATAATATAAAAAATATCAAGGGCTACCCAAATTAAATTTAGGAAGCAACACCTCCATTCAAGCCAAGTTTCAAGTTGGAAATTTCAGAAATATTGGTTGTTTACACAAGAGGAATGAACACACTCTGAAGGTTGGTAGTCCCACAGTCTGATGCCAGTACTATGACTATGGTTTTGGGCTTATAATTTCCATCCCTTCTCCCCTTTTGTACTGTTTGGGGTATTTTTTGGTTTAAAGCAACAGCAACAAAAGCAGACAATTTTGCCACTTCTGTTTGTAGAAACAGTTGCAGTAGATGAAAATGGATTTCTTAAGACAGTATACACTATTATATATTATATGCACATATATTAAATCAGTAATATGAATTTGCTATTTTGATGACAAATTGTTCAATCCTTTTATTTGTTTTCTTTGTAGTCTGGTTCAGGGTGAAGTATCATACAAAAGATCCTAAAGTGCTGTCTGAGAAAAAGAAGTTTGTAGCATTTTGGTTAGAGCATTATAACAGAAGAGACCATGGAAAGCCCTTAACAGTTGTATTTGACATGGCAGAAACTGGAATCAGTCAAATAGTAAGCATTTAAGTTAATAATTTCTGTCTAGACTAATCCGATTTTATGAATCACAGTTGATCTTTATTATGCACAAAGAACCCCAGAGTCAAAACATCTCTGCCCCACTAGCTCTCTACTCACAACTACTATAATCTCTCCAATTGCTCCATACCTTTTATTTTATTCTGTTTTCAACATCTTGTATTCTTGATTTGCTGTAGATTTTTGGCAGTGAATGACTACATCTTAGAGGTTGCTGGGGAAAGGACTGGCTGGGGTTTCTAGTACTGCAGAAGTCATGGGAGGTGGTCTGTAGGGCATCCAGGAGCAACTTTGACTTCTGATACTGTCGTCTTTCTCTTTTTAGCCTGAGCTGTGTTATTTGAACTATTGGAAAGAGGGGGAGGGAATATTGTCCCAATGTAACTCTACAGCAACTGTGTCCTGCTACCCTAACCTGATGCATGTCTGTGCATGAAGAAATAGCTTTAATTATTTTGTTAAAATGATTACCAAAGAAATAGTTTAATAATTGATGTTTAAATCTGTTAGTAAACTTATTGGTGGCACGTAGAGAGGAACAAGACCTTTTCTTTTTTTCTTACTCCTTTAGGATGTATAAAATCATGAATGGTTTTTAAAAAGACAGTTCTTTCTTTAATGGATACATGAAAAAAAAAAAGCTGAAGATCACCTGTGACAAAAATAATTGAAAGCTCATGCATTTTCTCATTTTGTAAGTTGGTAGTTCATTTAGTGTTAAAAATTCTAATGTTTATTTGGTTACCTTAAATTGGACATAGATAAACTAAAAATTGAAATGTATACATGAGATGCTGCTAAATCCCTTAAATGTCCCAAATAGTTTAAAAGGTTTGATTTTAAATTGATACTGCAAAGTATTGCAAGTTACTCCAGAATTTTCTTGCATTTCCTGTATGTTCAGCGTTTTTTTTACTTTTTACTACTGTGCACATAGTGTCCTAAAGCAGTCTTTGATAGAGATTCAGAAATGCATGAAAAGAAAACTCTCATACATGTCTGCTGATCAGAGTACATCTGAGAATATAATTGTTTACTACCAGTCACTCATACTTTACCATATGTTTGATATAGTCTTAGATGACAGGACATTGGGTATACTCTGCATTTTTATGTATTATTTCAAAGTACATTTAAAGTAACTTATGTTTTTGCATTATGCAAAATAAAGCTTCTAAAAACCAACGTTAACATCTAGTGCAGCTTCCTATGATGGGTTACTATGTTGATAATGGAGTATATCCTTGTCTTACCATACTGTACCATTCTGTAATTCAAGCCATTTTTTCCCCTATCAAAAGTCAGAGTAAAAAGATGGACTTTATAGTGCATCTAGAACTTAGCAGCTTAACTCTGGTAAACCATTGAAGGGAAGTGAATTTCAGATTAAAGGACTCTTGCTCGATTGCTCAATACCAGCAGGTTCTCCTGTCTAAAGAGAGAAGACTAGGTTAGCGGTTCCCAATCTGCGGTACGTGTACCACCAGCGGTACACAGGTAACCTTTCAGTGGTATGTGTTAACAGATTTATTATAATTACTTTATATGACAAAAATTTGCTCATGGTACTTAAGGTTGTATCATTTTAAATTGGCGGTATGCAATCTATCAGAGTTTGGGAACTGTTGCTTTAGATCAAATGTCTCTGCTGCTCATGAATGGAGTAAATAGAGAGGAAATCACAGAAAACAAGATTCCAAAGGCAGAAATGATTGCAGTGTGGTAAATATACTGAAGAAACTATTATGCTTATATATAGGACAGATGGAGGAAAAGATAGTGTAGCCATATCTGCTGTTTAGGTACCTAGGAACAGCTGTGATCCTATATCGCTTCTGAACTGTTGGCCTATGTCTGTCTCACTTCTTCAGTCAATGGTAATAGTAAAATCCATATCTATTTTTTCTAGATTCTTCTCCAACCTACCAATGTTCTTTAACACTCACTGACGCTTAACCCAAACAATTTCATCTAAGCCCTGATCTTAAAACACTGAGACTCCTACCCTGTACTCAAAGGAAGAAACTATTAGCTGGAAAAATGCTGTTGGGTGTTCAATGATGCTGTCGTTTTGAAGAGAGCACAATAGAAAAAGCATGACAGTATATTTCAGTTCCGTACTCTGATATTCCAAAAAAAGGCTTTGTCAAAAGAAAGTGAAATAGTTTCCTCTGTATTGAGTGAGCACCACTATTTTCTTTAGGTTTTTGTCTCATAAGTATAGCATTAAAAGAGGGACTGTTTTTAGGTAGCTGTCTAAATATTTCAGTTTGAAATTATTCCAGAAAACAGTTTGAACAAAACGATTAATGTGGAATGTTTTCAAAGTTAGTGAGACATTAGGATACTTGTATGTTTCTAAATGCAGTATTTTATATTCTGGGGATTTAGAAATAAGTGTTGAAATGTATTTCAGACCAGTAGGTTTTACATCTGTTTGGGGAGTTATTGATAAATGTATTGTAGTCATAAATTAGCTCAACACAGGGATCGGAGCAGTTTCCCAGGCAACCCACAGTAGTAACCTTCACAAAATAAATTAATCCATCTTTCTAGGTTTCAAAAAAAATCACTTAACAAAGCACAGTTTTGATATTTCTATAACAGTCAATTCTTTTGACTTGTTGATTCCATTTTGTGCAAAGTATATTTTACCCCCTGTTGTTTTAATGTGTGCCTCTTCCTATTTCTGGTCCTGTTTTAGCAGCCTTTTCCAATTTGGTGAACTGCATTAGTACATGTTTAAATACCACAGAAGTGAAGTCGTTGGTATTTAGGAATAAGTGCTTTGTTCAACCAGTGGAATTAAATATGTGCTTAAATCCTATCTTGAACATTTTTTTGCAGTCTAGTTATGATCTAGAACTTAGTATCATGTTCTTCATTTTAATGAAAAATGCTCTGTTTCAAGATGGACTTGAATTTCATCAAAAGCTTTTTTTTTCATTATTAAAAGTTTTTTGTGTGTATTACTTGTAAATCTTGTCTACTTAAATTACTTTTGCCAAAGTGATTTGTTATAAGTTAAATTTCTTTGAAAGTTTATATTCTACTGTTTCATATGCATATGTTTGCGATTTGATTTAATAATGTCTGTTTGAACTGCATGTACGTATTGTGCCCTTGGATTCCTATACTGAGGCTGTGTAGGGCAGTGCACAGCTGACAACCACTCATTTCCTTCTTGGCTCTGCACTTTTGAAACTGAGCGCCTCCGTCTGTTTCTCTGTGGACCCCTTTTTGAGGGCCCAGCAGATCTTTATGATGACTGCCAGGCTAAGCAAAATCTTTGTGTGTGTGTAGGAAGGTGCACATGGTGCATATAATGGAGCTGTGTACAGCCTCTTCCCTCCACCCCCGGTATGATACAGGTCTGACTGACTTCCTTGAGGCAGCAGCCTGCTGTGTTGAGAAGTGTTCCTGTGATTTCAGATTCATTTTGCTGCAGGCAAAGCCAGAGTCTTCTAACCAAGGCTCTAATAATCATTGCATTGTTACTTTTTCCCCCCCCGCAGGTGGGGGGACAAGGGCACACCCACAGCACCATCAAAGTCAAGGCAAATGTATTTGCAAAGAGACCTTTTCATACATGAATTCAGGTCCACAAGGCAAGATTTGAGTTCTTCTCTCTGATACAAGGAAGGACTGTTTGTCCAACTTGTCAGCTTGCTTGATCTAAAGCAAACAGGACCACCATTACTCACTTGAGTAAAGAAGCAGTTAGATTGTGGAATCGATGCATTCATAAACAAACCTCACAGCAGTTTAACTTCCTGTGTATATAGAAGTATGGTGGACAGTTTGAACAATTAAGATTTTTGTCATTGCAATTTTCTGATAATAAAAGCATCAGTCCAGTAGAGCTGTTTGCAAGCTTTCATATTCCAGAGTTGGCAGGCACAAGGTCCCTTTCAAATGCATTCATTTGATTGGTCCCATTTAGTGGTGTATGCTTATGCACTGATGTCACTGTGCTCAGGGATACTCCATAAAATTGGCCAAGATGCCATTTAAATCATTACAATATTTGCCCTTTCTCAAGGAGTCCTGGTAATTCAAAACAGATGCAGTTATTGAGATGTCTTCTGAAACAGACATCAATACTAATTCCAAACTTGAAAACATCAGATGTTGATGTTTCTTTGGATGGATGCCAGAAGCCAGGTTGTTATATTTGTCAGATATATTGAATATGCCAGCCAATGATAAGAACAATTCTATCAGATTTTGGTGGTTAAATGGAAGAGATTTTTAGTTTTGTGAGCATAGATTTTTGCCAGACAGATACAGATACCCTTATGTTTTCTGGTGTCCCTAAAAGACTTCTAGACATTTGTTAGCTTTTATTTTAAACAATTAATCATTAATCTTATTCTTACCATTTTATAAAGCTGTAAACCTCCTTTTATAATAGCAATTACCTTTTCTGGAAAAATATGAATGAGAAGTCATGGCAGATCCTCCATCCATGGTTTTCCACTCTGATAAAATATATCTTCTGGAGATTTGTAATCCAGAAGAGAAATTCTGTAAAATCCCCTCTTCATTGGGGCCCGCCTATAATTGAATTCTGCACTGGGAAAAGGAACTGTGTGGTGTTGATCTTATATGGTCTCTTACACCCTTATTAAAGGAGTATGAGAACTCTCGGCTTAAGTAGGTATTGCCTACCAAAATTTTACGGTCTTGAGTAAGTGTACACCAAGAGTGAAATATATTATGGGGGTAACACCCCTATAAAATAATTGGAATTCTTTCAGACGAGTAGCTTTTCCTTTCCTTTTCTTCATCTTTCTTACTTGAAAAGTAAATTCTAAGGTCTGCTTGTAGTTATAATTTTTGTCTAATATAAGACCTTTTCAATCTTTGTATTTTTACAAAGATACTCATGATTGGGGTTTTATTGGGTTTCCCCGACCCCTTATTTAATCTTGGTATATCAGCGTCGTGGCTCCCTGGTTGAGAATCACTTGTAACTCGTAAGAAGAGCTTTATAGTTTTTTTTTCATTTAGTAATAGAGGTTTATTTCTACTGTACAGACCACAATATGGAGTCTTAAAGAAAAGCTCCTGAGTTTTGAACTGCCTTAGTTCAGCAGAAAACTAATGTATGTGCTTAATTTGTACACTGAAAGTAGTTTTAAAACTTAAACACACTTGTTAAATCTTCAAAGGTTTGTGGCCATCACATTACACTGGGATTTAGAATCTTTGTAACTTAATATATATACCCAGGCTTTATAATTTTCATTGTGATGTAATGAGTTAATCTATGTCCATTTTTTTAATTGCAAAATTAGTCATTTTAAAGATGTCTGCTTTATGATTCAAACTCCATTTGTTATTTGTGTTTGTTTCAGGATTTGGACTTTGTTCGATTCATCATCAGCTGTTTTCAAGATTATTATCCTAATTTTCTCAGTAAGTTGCATGTCTTAGATAAATTTCACTTTGAATAAATTTACAACTGATGGAGAGCCTTATCCCCTAAAAATTTGCAAATATTTTCTTAAGCATGTTGACTTGTCTCTGACTTGGTGTTGTGAAGGCTGGCACATTTATGTGCAACATGTCTTCACCAGGTTTTCATACTAGTGGAAATACCCAGAATTTTAATTCTGAATATAATTTTTGTTTACAGTTCACTTGTAACGTGTTGATTTGTTTTAAAAATAGGGGGTTTAAAGCATGGGTTTGGAAACATGAGTGATTTTGAGTACTTTCAACTTTAGAGAGAAATTATAAGAGTTGAGACATTTCAGTACAGATGTTCCCTGTACTTTTCTTCTATAGTTGTAGGGTTTGGCCAAATCCTTACACAATTGGTGCTTTTTTAGCAACCTCGTAATAAAGGCCAAAGACTGACTGGAAGTGGGGACTTGAATCTTTTGGGTAAGAGGTTGTCCTTCCAAAACAGACTTGAGTGAGAAATTTTAATGTTTCTTTTGAAGAAAGCTTGAACACTTGTCTGTGACATGTTAACCTTTTATGCTTGCAGACCATCTGGAGAGACTCAAGTTTTGTTTCTTTTTGTACATTTTAGGTTCATTTAAATGAAACATCACAAATACTTTTTTTAAATGTTAGTAGTTTCTTTGTTAAGTTATAAAAGTAATTGATTTTTTTTCAGTTTGGCAGCTGACATTTTTGAGGGATCAAACACACAAGATGGAATCTTTTTTTGCTTGATTGAAAAAAACCTTGTTTTGGGGTCAGATAATGCATTATGATCAGATTTTATAAGCAGTGTTTTGGGGGATTTTAAATGAAAGCAAAGTGAAATATAATACCACAGACTAGGTTCACAAAGGTGCTTAGACATCATTTGTGCAACTCGGGGCTAACTGCCTGGGGTCCATACTAGCAAGGACTGCACCTGCACTACTGGGGGCTATGGCTCTGCCCACACTGTGCTTTGCCCCCTTACTGCTGCTGTGTGCACCACCTGCTGAACTGCCTGGGCATCTGTATGCTGCCCCCTGTGCTTTTGCTGTACTGGCCTTCCTAGTTGTAAACTTCCCAGTAGTATCCTACCATACGGGCACCCTGGGCTGCAGGTTTCCCACAGCACTGATGGTTGAGTTGTGTTGTACTCTGCTGCCCGCTGGAGCAGTGACAGAGGGTAGAAGGCAGAGTTGGAGGGAGGGGGAATCTGGATCCCCCAGCTGCTACAGCAGCTGGAACAATGTTGGGAGCAGCAGCCAGATAGCAGCCTGGAGAGGTAGGCAGTGCAATATAACACCTCACAGGCTCCTAGTTAGACACCCTGATTCAGTTGAAGAGGTGTTTTATAATCCTTCTTATATACCCAATACTTAGGGCAATCACCTGCAGTGTAAAAGAACAGGCTCATGAATTCCCTTTCCGCCAGATGTAGAGTATTGACCTCACACCTTCCACATTCTGAGGAGAGTCTCCATAACTACTAAACTACAATTCTTGTATAAGGTGTGTTGGGGGAGGTGTCTGTCTGTTCCATTTTAAAACTGTTCCCCTTGATATAAATACTTCAGTATAATTGGGCCACAGGGATTGACTGTGTAGCCTGGCATAAGAACTTTATGGGTAGGTGTCTCAGTCTTTCCTGTTTGGACAGGTTCCATTTTTAATACAGTAATTTAAATCTTCATTGGAAGAGGAACTGGAACCCAAGTCTACTGATGAGTCTTCTAACTACAAACCCTGATGAATTTCCTAACTACAAAGTCATTTCTTGTACTTTCCTGTGGTGTGAATACTTGAACATTGAGACAGCTTGTGATACCTTGTGATCTAGTTTCAAGTCAGTACTCCAGACCTGGCACAGAGGGGATTTGAACCACTTCTCAAATGAGTTTATGAGCAGTTCTGTTACAGGGCTCAGGCAGGTCACCAAGACCTCTTGCTCCTCACTAAAAAAAATTCACATGGTTTGTTGCCACAGTGAACTGTTTTGTTATTTCTGGAGAAGGAACTTTTTGGTCAAGCTATTTACTGAATTCACAGATAGTTTTGGTTGCTCCAGTTCCACATTTCTAAGTCAAGAATTTTCTTGAAAAAATGACCAGTTCTTTTGATATAAGCATTTTAGTCTTAAAACATCATACTTTTCTGTGTGCTAAAGAAATGAACATTTACTTTCTCATTAAGATCAGAAAATAATAAAGCTATTGCTTGTTGCTTGCTATTGCTTTTTGGTTATTGAACCGAATAATTATGGTGAACTTTCTGTACACAAAATATTGGTAGTCATTTTCATATGCTGTAGTTATTTTCATACACCAAAACAAAATAGTGTAATTTCATATAGCTTCCAGTCAGCTTCCAAATTGTCTCTATTCAACTTAACATACATATTTTTATATATATCTATTAATATTTTTACAAATGGGGGGGGGAGCTATTATTTTCCCCAAAAGCATAGAAATTGCTTTTTCAGATGAGCATTTTGATTTTAATAATACTCTACACCCTTTTTGTCCCTTTCATTGTTCTTGAAATGTGTAACGCCTCTAGTTCTAAGTCTCTGCCTCTCTCATTTTGATTTCAGCAAAGATAGTGATTTTTGAAATGCCATGGATAATGAATGGTAAGTCCAAGTATATTAGCAATATAAGTTTATATGGATTGTTTTTTAAATTTGACAATTTTTATTGTTTCAAATAAGTACTTTTCTTTTCTTTTTGTTTTATACATTTTTGCTTTTCTTTGTAGATCAAATTCTACTTTTACTTAAATACATACTACTTCAAATTTGTCAGTTACTAAATTATGACAGTTTTTCCTGGCACTTTTTTTTACTATGACTCAAGGATTTTATAGCAAGCCTTCAAAATAAAAGCCAGGGCTTTCATTCACCTTTAACTAAGCAACCTTTAATAAATAGACCAGTTCAAGACCTCCACTTACTCATTCTCTCATACTCAGGATCTGCTCTGCTTCCATGATTGCTAGGCTTAGCCAATACCTGTCCAGCACACATGACATGAACACTGATATTGCCATATGCTTCTATATTGAGGCAGGTGGGGGACTGTATGTGTGTTCATAAATTATTCTAGCCAACACACTTGGAAGATAGACAGGTTATTCTCCTATTAGGTTGTCAGGAATATATATATAAAGTCATAAAAAGGACCTTTTTCCTATATATGCATTTTATTTTCTTTGAAATTACTGTAACATTTGGAAGCACTGAACAGCTGTCATTAAGCAAAATTAATGTAACATACCAATACATTTATGTAGCTGTCATTAAGAATAACAGACTGCCCAGAGACAAAAATATGCTCACATTCCTCTCATTTTTTTCAAAACACTCGCTCTAGTCTGCCCAAAGTGCAGAAAGCTTGACCTGTTACCTCTTTGAGAGGCTATTGAGGCCTTGGTAAGGCTATAAGACACCAAGTCAGTGACTGAGTATACCTAGTTTGTTTTTACAGAAGGTCTTAGAGGATTACCAATGTGTATTCAGGGGAAGTTTGCTAATGGACATCCTTCAAAAGCTTCCCTTGTATTCTTCAGCTACCTTAGCAACAACTAGTAATTTTTTCACCTAGATCAGTTTGAGAATAAAATGGAGGGCCAAAACTTGTTATAGAGCATGGGTGTCTAGCTTTTCCAGGCCAGATCCAGATCCCCAACACACCTGCAGCTGGGCTTATACCCTGGTTTCTGCAGCAGGTCCCACCCCCAAATTTCCAGCTCTTCTGGGAGCTCCATGGGCCAGACAACAAGCGTCTGCAAGCCAGGTGCCATAGAAGAAAGATTAAGCTCCTTATCTGTTTCCCCTCTCTTCTGTGGATTGTTTGTGCATTTCTTTTAGACAGGGTCCTGGAGGGCTTTTTACTGTGCTAGGTGGAGAAAATATCAAACCCCATCCTTCCTATCCTTTTTCAGAGATCTCTCTCACAAGAAGCTGTTACAGTAGTCTTGGCCCTTTTCTATAAAAGGGTAGGTCTGACGCATGGAGTTCAATTCACATATTCACAAGTTACTATTGTCTTGAAAAGACCAGGTGCTGATTTTCTGTGGACAGTGCTTCAGGGACTGTTTAGTTGCTCCCTTTAAAAACTTTTGTTTTTATAGTCTGCCACTGCAGGATACACGAGTATCACTGTACCACTTCCATGGTATTCCTGAGAGCACCACTGGGTAGCATGCCTCACCAACTTTCTCACAGTTCACATATGAAAACCCTGAAATGAGGCAGTAAAGCCACCCTGATGGCACCTTCAACCTCTGCTTTTAGTCACTTGAGAGCAGCAGTTAGAATATCTGCACTGTCCATTGGCTGCCTCATTTCTGTATTTGGCACAGGTGGATGGAGAATGTTTTTTCCAGCATCTTAGGAGCACTATAGATACATCATGTGCCATTTAAAAAGACTGCTTACATCATTAATTATTGCTATCAAAATGCATGGCCTTGATAGGGCATGTTTACTTTCCCTCTTCCTGTTATTGGATCCAGATCCAAATGAGGCTTTTAGATATAGAAAGAAACTGAATAGGGGAAAGGATATATCTGTACCTCTGATCTGTGGATTTCTGGAATTAAGAGAATCTTCTCACAGAAAACAGCTACTCAGAGCAGTTCCCTGACCACGCACACAACTCTTGTTGCGTTGCTTGTGGAGGCAGTATGTTCGGTGGACAAAAGTTACTGCTTGTATGTAATCCTTTCTCTGCAAAATTTAAAGACAACTTCCATTATTTGTATTTTTATTTTATAACTCCAGAAGTTTACATAGTTTGTTAGTGCTAAAAGGTAGAGGGAGATGAAACTAGTACAAATTGCGAAAATTTTGAAGTACATTATTTGAAAAATGTGTCATGTTCAAAATGATACATTAAAAAAGATGTATAGGCAGCTATTTGTTAAGACCTGTATTACTTGGTTAAGACTTTGACTTTCATCAGTAATGCATCCATAACATTAATGCCAGTTAAGTTTTTATGTCGCACAGTCCTGGTTTCATGTCCCTCTTTGGCTTTGCATCCTTCTGCCTTCGCAGCTTTTTATAATGAATAAGGCAGACCTAACTCAGTGGTAGGTATTTCTGGCAATTCAGTATGTAGTCTTTTATGAATACTTAGTTTTTATTAATAACTAGTAATAACTGAAACTACAGTATTTGTTTCAAGTAACTTCATATATAATTATTTTCTGTCTAGCTGCATTCAAAATTGTGAAGAGTTGGCTTGGTCCAGAGGCAGTAAACATGTTGAAGTTCACAAATAAGAATGATGTCCAGATCTACATCAATGCAGAGTATTTACCCCCCCATATGGGTGGAACTGTAAGTATATTGGAAGTTCAGAGTACTTTGTAAATGCAATTTTTTTAATCCAATTTATTTCTTGTGTGAATATAATATGGATTTATATTATATAGGGACTTACCTAATTCATGAGGACTGCCCCTATTTCTCTCCCCGTCACAATTTCATGGTCCAAGCACAGCACCAGTCACCACTTTTTTGCAGCCGAGCACGGCAGGACCTTTTGTGCCTATGGCCCTGGGGCCTCCACAGCTAGTGGGTGGGACCCAGTGCAGCAGGGCAGAGTGGAACTCGCCGGGGAAGCTTGTTACTGCTGCTAGGAGATCCGCAGTACCATGGAGAGGTGCCCCCTGCCTGCCCAGTAGCAGCAGGGTTGGTGGGGTAGCATTGTGCCCTTCACTGCTACTAGGTGGGCAGGGAGCTCCTTACCATGGTAGCATGGAGCTCTCAGCAGTGTAAACAAGCTTCCCTACCCGGGTCCAGCTGTGCCCTGCCATGCCAGGTCCCACCTGTTGGGCTGCAGAGGCCCCAGAAGGAGAGCAGCAGGGCAGGAAGGCCCAAGCCTGCAGCAGAAAGCACCTTCCACCCTGCTCACAAATCTGGGGGACACGTGCCCCCCATGACTCCCCTGGTAGTGCGTGCGATGGTGGGGAGCCAGCTCCTACCCCACCCCCAGGACAAGTAGTCTACCGCCCTGTCCCACTCCATGCCCAGGGCCTTGTGGCTAGGCATTCCAGGCCCTAAGCCCATGCTGAGCAGCACTCCCAGCCCTGCCCAACTTCCTCCCTCCAGCCCTGCCCAACTCCCTATGGGGGCCTCAATTCCTCCACCCACCACCACCAGACTTACCTGCTGGGAGTTGCCATCGAGACTTCCTGGTGGCCATATGCATGTGTGAGCATGCACATGCATATGGTGCCTCCTGTCTGTCCACCCTCCCTCCTTTCCCCCCAGTTCCTTACAAGCTGGAACTCTGCCAGCCTGTGAGGGGAAACTCACTGTTTCCTGCATTTTTCTTCTTTAAAATGAGAGAATCCAGATTTTATTGCTTTTTTCTGTGGCAAATGAAAAACGCGGATCCCTGCCAATTGTATACATGCACTGCCATGGAGCCAGCCACCATTTTATAGGTATAATTATAAGTAGATATACTGTGACAAGATGAGAGTACATTTGATGCTAGTAAGTCACAAATTTAACTGTTTAATAATAAAGTTAACGTTCAGTAGCCTTAACTAATTTCCAAATCTTTCTATATTAAGAGTAAAAAAGATTTCATAGCTGTTTTTAGTAACTTGGTGACTTATTTCAGTGGAACGTAAGATAATTTTCATCCTTTTTGAAAGGAAAACCTTACTGAATTCTAATGTCTGTATATTTTTGATGTTATCCTCCATAAATGGAGGAAGGGAAAGTTTTATATAGGGTTTGCCCCACTGAAGTATAAAGGCATTTGACTGGCCAGTGTCTTTGCCTTGTTTGGACCAGGAAAGACAATTCCATCCTTTTCAGTTTCATTGCCCCTCTGCCAAGATGTCTGAAGACACAGGAGCTCAAGAAGGCTAATTCAGAAGGAAGTTAAGAGTCTAGCTGTTTGTATTGCATTCAAATACTGCATTATTAGTAGAAGGATACTTGGCATCAGCCTCCAACCCCTTCCCCCCTCCACTCTCCTTTCTTCCACCTAACCCAAGTACATGTTTGTCTGCTCCACAAATTCTCCCAAGGTACATCCAAATAGTTGATTATAAAGCAGCGCATGCATACTTTATTTCAACCACTTGAGGAATCGCTTTGCCCAACGGAACCCATTCTCTGTGGTTTTTCCACTGAGTTTTATTATTTAGAAGTTCTCACCAGTTCAACATTCACCAATTCAGATGTCTTCAGTATATGTGAGGTCTTGATATTTAGATTGCTATACTGATCTAGCTTTCTTATTAAAAATATCCTCTGTAATCAGTGGATGATGTGTGTTGTATGGGCTAAAAGTTGGCATTAAAGTAGCTTAATACATATATATGCAGTATTAGTTCTTTAAACATTAATAGACAAGCCATTTTTATTTTACAAGTCAAATCATGGACTTAACTGCCTGTAGGATTTTCTTTGAAGCCAAAACAGTTACAGAAGTACAAAGAGTGTCTGAAAATCCAATTATTTTTTGTTGTTGAAGTTGGCTCTGTAATATAAAAGCATCTGAAATGATTCAAACCAAATATGGCTCAGTGTTTTTCTTCACCTTAGGCTAATCCTTTAAATGCCTAGTTTCAAAACAGAACAAATTCTATAGCTCATTTGAGTATGTAAACCATGCCATTAGCTATAATTTAGTAGCTTTAATTAGATGATTGTCATATTTTATTATTATAGTGGGCAAAGCCCACAATAGTTGGTAAATCATCTTTTTGCATAAGGGTCCCCTGTAACATAAAATATATAAATAAAATACGTTAAGATAATGGATGAAAGAAAAGATTAACTCTTAAGATATCTACTTCTTTAGAGTCATGAAATTGCTTTTCCTTCCAATTGGTATACTTGTCTCTTAAATCAAATTGTATTATAGGATACTTTCAAGTTTAGCTACCCTCCACTGGTTGATGATGACTTTCAAACTCCTTTGTATGAAAATGGGCCCATTGCTAGTGAAGATGAAAATGAGAATAAAGAGGAGATAGAAGCAGACAGCAAGGAGACTACTGATTCCAATGAAGAACAAAGCCTCAATCCAAAAAAGGTATCTGTTAAGTCCCAAGGCTAAGAAAAAAACACTACATGAAAAGTTTGACAAGGGGTATTTATTCTGGTCAGTTTCTACAGAATTTGTTGAAAGAATTGAGTTTCTTAACTTCAGAAAAAGAACAGACTTGGGAAAATCATATATCTCTTTAATGTATAAAAGGCTGTTATATGGAGGAAGTTACAAACAGCTCTTTATGCTTGCTCGGGACAGGAAAAAAAGTAATAGATTTAAATTCCAATAAGGGGGATCTGTTAAATACCAGAAAAAAATAGAATGGAATTCAGAATTAGTTAGTGGAATAGACTGCCTCACTAGGGTTTTTTGTTTATTTAATTGATTCTAAATCACTATTGACAGGCAGCCGCCTATATACACATCATGGGTGTCAGACTCATTTTACACCCTTGGCTAAATCCATACCACAAATTTCCTTGCAGGCCTGATCCAGCTCAGGGCATGGGGTGGTTCCAGCCTAAGGCTTCGGTGGCTCCAGCTCCAGCTCTGACTTGTGGTATGCAGCAGCTCTGGCTCCAGCACCATAGCATTGTCACTCAAATGTCAGTATAGGATACATGGTGGCACCTCCAGTATAGGGCCAGCAATCAACAAGGTAGGGCTGTGGCAGTTGTGGTGACAAAGCAGCTGGAGGGCAGCCATGCCTGTATCAGCTTTTGATTATCCTCATGCCACTGATTTGCCATTTATACCAAGTCCCCTGAATTCAGCAGGCGACTCCCTCCAGGCCTCTGGCTATGTCCCCCAATTTCTGGAGACCCACTGGGGACCTGTGAGCTGGGATAGCTGATCCTGCTTTTAGGCAAGGGGTGGATTTAGGTGACTTTTAAGGTTCCTTTGATCCTAAGCTGAAGGCCAGAAGATGGAACATGAGCCATCAATGCAATGCCGCAGCTGGCAAAGCAAACAAGACTCAGGAAGTCCTCGTTCCACTTTACTTGGCCTTGGTGAGACCACAGCTGGAATACTGTGTCCAGTTTCATGCTCTGCAGTTCAGAAAAGATGGGGAGAAGCTTGAGAGAGTCCAGAGGAGAGCCATGTAGCTTGAGAGAGTCCAGAGGAGAGCCATGTGAATGATTGGAGGACAAGAGAGCAGGCTTTATGAGGAGAGGCTGAGAGACATGGCACTCTTCAGCCTGGAGAAGCATAGGCTCAGGGGTGACTTGGTGGCAGCCTGTAAGTACATAAGATGTGTGGACCAGAAACTAAGAGAACTTCTGTTCATCAGGGCACCCCATGGGAAGACTAGGTTCAACAATCACACACTCTTGGAAGGCTGCTTTAGGCTGGACATAAGGAAAAATTTCTTAACTATCTGAGTCCCCAGGGCCTGGAATAGACTCCTTCCCCCCCGTGCAGGCACCCACTCTGGATTCCTTTAAGAAACACTTGGATGTCTATCTTGCTGGGATCATTTGACCCCTGCTGACTGCCTGCCCTTTGGACAGGGGCCTGGACCCAATGATCTTGTGAGGTCCTTTCCAGCCCTAATGTCCATGAAATCTATAATTTTCTGTTAGGATATCTTTGCAGCTTTTAGTGAAAAACATGAGAATGCTTTGCATTTATTTTTATTTTATTTTTCAGTTCTGCTTCTTAAAGTTAAATATTGAACAGTTGATTTTTATGAACAGATTAAAATGCACAGAAAATTATTTAGTATTTCTGTACATAATATTCAGTGTCAGTCTTAACATTTAAAATGGGAAAAAAGTGAATGTATCCAAAAAGTGTGGTTTTTAAATTTTAATCTTTCCTCAAGTATCTGATGCATTATTTAATAATATATCTCACTTTCTCAAAAGATGTTTTAATCACGAGAAAATAGACAAAATGTAAGACTAACACTAGCATCTGGAGAGTGTGAGAGAGAAGAGTATGTTAGACATTTTATTGATTGCACAAATTCAGTTAAGTTTTATATGGATCCAAAGGCAATGAAGGAAATGATTCGTGTAGATGTAGCCTTAAAACCTATGCACAGTTTATTAAAATAGATCAAGATTTAGTTTTACTTAAATTTGTATTCCACTATACAGTGGTGCTAGTCTATAGGAAATACTTTCCCTAGAGCAAGGTTGCTCAACCCTCAGCTCATGGTTCAGATCCACCCTGCCAAGCCATGGCATCCAGCTTGTGGGGCTTCCCAAGGTTTGGGAAGTTTGACACCAGTAGAGCAGTGGCAATTTAATACTGCCACCTATCCCTGAAATTACAAGAATTTGCAACACCATGAGGTGAGGCCAGGTCAGGCCAGACCACACCTCTCCCTACATCTCCCTGATCAACATGCAACTGGATTGGGGCTAGGCCACCTTCCTTCCCTCACCACCTAGAACAGGGCCATAAGGGGGCCTCAGACACTGTCCATCTGGCCCATGGGCTAAAAAGATTGAGCATCACTGCCCTAGACAATTACTGAAACTGCTGTTGTAGTCCAGAATTTGGAATTCCCTGCTAATATCATAATTTCTGCTTCACAATATGAATTTTAGAACTTGTATCCTTTAAGCTTAATAATCTTAATATTATTCTTTAGTCTATAAATATTCGTTATTTTAAACTTTTATTTTTACAACTTGGACTGCCAAAGAAATAAAATTAGATTCATAGAGTTTAGTACCAGAAGGAACTATTAGAACATTTGGTCTAACTAAATAACTGTGTTGCGTGAGCCATTAAATTTCACCTTCTTACCCTATATTGGGCCCAGTAATTTGTGCTTGATTAAACCAATATTTCCTCAATTTCTCATGAACTATTGGCTATAATTAAAAAAAAAAAAAATTAATTGCATAGAAAGGACAGTGCCAGCTGTGGACTGCTTTGCCTTGGCTTAGTGGAGCAGAGTTTGGGAACTATTGGATTAAAGCATATCTTGTATTTGGCTGAAGCATAACTTCTAGAATGTCATCCCATCTTAATATGAAGGCATAAAGATAAAGAGGCTCTGCCATTTTCTTTGTAGTTGATTATAAACAAGAACCACTCTTAACAGTGGTATTTTCATGTAATACCTAATCTAAATTTTGTCTAGCTTCAGCTTCCTACCATTGGATTTTGTTATGCCTCCACAAAACTAGCCAGTCCTCTGAGAGCTGTTATTTCCTTCAGGTGGAGGTACTGGCTCACTATAATCAAGGTACCTCTCTGTCTTCTGGATTACCTAGGGAAGATTAATTCTTTAAGTTCTAAACTCTTGACTCGCTTAAAAGCAGTTTCCTCTTGTCTTTGACTTACGTTTGTTGCATTTCTTCTTTGCACCCTCTCCCATTTTTCTGCATCTTTTTAAAATTATAGCCAAAGTTATGCATTTCATTGTTGGTGTCACCAGTGTCACAGAGATGAAACACCTTCCTATTTCTAGTTAGTATCTCGGTTCATGTATCTAAAAGTTACATTGCTTGTTTTGCTACAGCATGATATTGTTTTTGGCCATTATGACTCGTAAGTCTGTTTCAGAATATCGGTTTTCCAAGAGAATGTTAGGAATTGGTAGCATTTCTTGTTCCTATATGAGTGTGTCAAGTCTCTGCACTGTAAACTCTGGTCTTGTGAGCCTCCATGAGCTGGCGCAGGGCTGTCTCACTCACCTGCTATGTCTTGCTGGAAAATTACTTCAAGGAGGAGTTCAGTGAGGTATTGTCCTGCCTGGGACAGGTAGTACTCCCGCATCCAGTGCAGTCAACCTTGGGGCTCCACCTTCCCTACGCCCCTTCAGCTCACCAGCCGTGTAGTAGAGATTGTACCATCAGCTGTCACCTCCTCAGGCCTCTGGACCAGCCCTTGGAGGCTTGGCCATACATTGTATTTCTCCCAGGCTTATCCAGTATCTTTTTCACCGCCAAATGCCCATGTGACAATGCAGTTTTTCCGCGATTACTCTGTTGGTGCAGATTGCAAAAGGGTAATGATCAAAATACTAAAGAAAGCAACTTAAACTCAGTCCTGGCCAGGTCTGACCTCCTGATTGGTCATTAAGGCTGGAGTCTGGCAATATTCTCCCAGCAGCCATCCTCAGCTCCACTGCCTCACCTTTGAGTATGGCGAGTCCTCAAACTAGAAACAAAATGAACAAAAGTAAAAAAATAAATAAATAAAAATTAAAAGTAGCCTGTTCAGAGCAGCCTTGCCAACTGCGTGCTCCAGCTTCTAGGTGCTGACTCCACTTCAGCTTCTGCAGGGCTCAGCTGGCCCGTGATCATCCTTGAGTTGCAGCTTCTCAGGCAACAGTGCTCCCAGAGTGCTCTAGCCCTACAGCCTCTCTCTCCCTTGCCAGGCCTTTTAAACGTCCTGCGGTGGCACCAAAGGCTAACGTCATCAGCCTGGTGCCACCAAACTTGATTGACATGCTTTAAGAGTCGACACAGCATTGGCTCATGCAGCTCCTGACCCCTCCCTGGCTCTCTCCCCAGTAAGTATCCTGAGACTCCTGAGCTTCCGTGACCTGGTCCTGGGGTGCCTGGCTGTGACCACGGGGTCTCCAGCTCTAGTGCGTGGCTCTAGCTGCCACAGTGTATTTTCGTGTGCCTGGATTAAAAAGGAGTTTGTTTCATTGGGACCACATGATAGACTGCTTTGAATGAACGTAATCATTTACCACATTATCAATATTATTGTGATCTGCACTTTTATCAGCATTAGCTTTTATATTTACATCCAGATCATTGATTAAAATATTGAATAGTATCAGGCCTAGTATTGGACCCTGTAAAACAGTTAGAAAAATCCCACAATCACAGTTCTTTATTATTTATTATTGTTTTTCAGTTGCTGCGTAATTGAGGCCAATAGTGTATAAACTAGAATCTTCCTTGGAGTCTGTATTTTACATGTTTGAAAGTTTAAAGACTTGTCCAAGTTGTTAGACATTTGGTATCTTTTTTAAAACATGTATTAAAAAGAAGTCTTGCCAGTGTATCTGATGCAGAAACATCTGTCTGACACTAATATATAGACAGATATATAGTTGATGACTGATAATATTATTTGCCCTTTATTTTTTCCTTAGATAAGTTTTGTAGAACAAATTTCCAAGCCAGAAGAAAATGACAAAACAGATTCCAAAGCAAAAAATGCAAAGAAAGCATTAACCACTTTTAAAGGACCTTTATTGCATATCAGGTAATAACATTCAGTATTGCCTTTGTTCATTTTGTTAATTCTTTTCATCTTCTGTATAGGTCCTAGAATTTTTTATAAAACCACAAGAACTGAAATGAAGAATTACATTAATATTAGTCAATTCAAACGTGTCTTTTAGAAAAGTTTCTGGTTTTATTCTTTTGTTATAAAATCATTTATTTGTTTTTGGATAAATTATTTGGTTGAGTTGTTTGAAAACATGAAAACATGTTAAAACAAAAATTATTTTATTTTAAATTAGTCCTGCAGAAGAGCTGTATTTTGGCTCCAAAGAAACTGGAGAGAAGAAATGCCTGATCATTCTGACAAATGTGACTAAAAATATAGTGGCATTTAAGGTAAAGAATTCATTGTTTTGCCTTGCTAAACATGCTTCTCTAGAAAGTGAAAATTTGCCAAAATAAAATCTGGTGCATATCAAACCCACCCCAAAAGAGAGCTGGGCTATCAACTTGACAGCCCATGGGTTGCATGCAGTTCACAAGGTGTTAAATTGCAGCCTCTGGGCTCCCATCTGGCTGCCATGCCTCCCCATTGCTCCAGCTGCAACATAGTGCAGCTCACAGTGCTGGGGAAGCTCACAGCTGGGGTATAACATGGTGCAGTAATGGAGCTTGTGGCTGGGCATGTGGTGCAGTGGGGGTGAGGGGGTACATGGTGCAGCAGTGGGGGAGGGGCATGCAGTCCTAGGCACCCATGGCCCATGCTAGTGTGGGTCACTATTCATGCAAATTTTGACAATAGTCTAGATTTCCCCAAAAAAGAATGAAGGAGAACCACTGAAAAGTGGGATGGGGGGTTTGTATGTTGTCCCTTCTCCCTCTCTTTCCCAAAGTCCTCCCCTTCCCTCACCCCCCCCCCCAAAACAAACAAACTAAAAATAAAAAATGACACAGGATCAATCAACAGTACAAGCATTGCTGAGCAGATCATTGTGGAGAAATGAGTACCAACTGTTTCATACTTGATGCATACCAGAAATTTAAATGGATGTAGGTGTTCTTAGATTTGGCTTATTGCCACTTCCTACATGTTTTCTGAGTATAAAGATTAATTCTATTTCCAAAACTGTCAAACCGGCAGTTTTCAGTTGTTACAGTCAATAATCTTATTCCATATTTTATTTGTATGGGAGAGAAAGAGAAGCAATTTAGTCTTACCAAAAAAGAAGAACAAAACTGGTAAATTGTAAGCACTGGTACCCAGAATTCTTCAAAAATTCTTAGTCACTTCTCCGTTTTTTTATTTTTTTTAAATTCTTTTTGAAAGGTAAAGGCAGGTGCCAATCTAAGAATATTTCACCCTGTTTTTAGGAGGGAATGGTTGGGGGGGAGAATCTCTTAAGATTTGTGGGGGTTGGGTTGGGGTTTTTTTAATAATTTAGCAGTTGAAAACTTGAAGCTTATACTGTTGTTAAATTGGCGTGTATGCACTATAAGTTTTGTTTGCTTTTTTGTTTCTTAGGTGAGAACAACTGCTCCTGAAAAGTATAGAGTTAAACCAAGTAACAGCAGCTGTGAACCTGGTACATCATTAGACATAGTAGTTTCTCTCCATGGTGGTAAGCAACATTTTTGTTTGTCAAGAAAGTCTATGAAGAGAACACAAATGAGCACCTCTTCTTTGGATTTGTTTCTGTATATCCTACGTTATGTCTTGGCACTTGTGAACTTTTTGGGGGCTTCTTCTATAGTGGGTGTTAGCAATCCCTGGCACAACTGCCAGAGATTGGCACACAAAGGCATTTTGCTTGGCACTTGTGGCACCGAGCCCCAGCCCCTTCCTCAAGGCGCGACAAGATCAGGCCGCATTCAGTTCCCCTGCTTTCTGCCCCAGACTACCAACATCTTACAATTTGAGGTTGCGCATTTTTTTTGGTACTCCATTCAAAAACGTTGCCGACCCCAGTAATACAGCATTAGGCAGATGTGTGTAGAATGCACTTGTCCCATAGTCATTTGTTTTGTTTCCTGTGTGTCATTGCCAGATGCATCTGCCAGTAAGTTCCCATTTAAAACATTCATATTAAGTGTGGTGGTGTGTGTTGCTTCTCTCTTTCATCTCCAAAGGACCAGATTTTGAAATATAGTTTTCTAAAAGTAATCATGTCAAAATGATGGTATAATTTTGCTAGGCTAAACTAATTCCTAGTTTGTCCTATGCATTTGTTGCTTCCAAGTCCCTTTTTTTATAAATCTTATCAAACGCAACATGAAGGAACAACAGAGCAAGTATACCAGTAATGCCAAGGTTTTGGGTCTTTCACTTGCATTGCTTTGCTGTCTTAAAAACTTAGCCAGGTAAATCTCCATTCTGGGGAAAACACATTGAGAAATGAAATCTTGGACAACTGTTTCAATTGTTATTCACGTTTTTGTGCTGTTCTGTTGAAGATTATTAATTACCAATTCAAGCTTTTTCTTAAAGTTGCTATTTAATTTTGTTCCTAAAATACTTACTTAAAAAGCATTATTTCTGTTAAGTTTACACGGTTTATTTGTGGTGATTTGTTTCTTTGTTTTTGTTTTTGGGGTTTTTTTGTTGAGAGCAGGTTTTTTAGCTTCCCTGCATGACCGCTTCCTAATAATGGCAGCAGAAATGGACCAGGCTTCTGGAGCAGGTGCATCAGAATTGGCTCAGTTCTGGAAAGAAGTCCCTAGAAACAAAGTAATGGAACATAGGTAAGCCCATTGACTTAACCCACATAAATAGAATTTTAGCTGTGTAATTTTATCCTAGTATTTGCTCATTGTCACGGGTGATAATGTTTCTTGTCTTAATGACACCTGTACACCTCTGTTGTCTTGTGTGGATTTTGGTTATATCAGATGTAATTGAACTCAACTTATGCTTTTGTAATGATGTTGACTCTTTTATATGTTAACCAGAATAATAAAGAGTAAAAAATATTTTTGCCACTAAAGTGAGCAGATACAACTGAATGAATATACCAAAGGGATTAATGGAGGAAGAATGTGTCCCTTAAATGCACATAATTTAGCATTTTTTCCTTTGAGATTTCAAATGGAATTTCTTAAGATTTTTCTAAAAAGAAAATGAAAGGGATTCTGTAAACTTATTAGCCAGCCATATCATAATTTTGGGGTGGCTATAGCTGTTGCCTACCCACCCCACACAGCTGAGCCTTCCCCACTCCTGCTGAGCCCAGCCCCCCCCACCAGGAAGAGGCTGGCGCTGCCCCTGGCTCCGAGCCTGCAGCAGGCAGCCCCCCTCTGCCCTGTGCACAAATGGGGGGAGGACATGCCCCCCATGCCTCCCCCAAGGGGGTGCACCGTGGCAAGGAGCCAACCCCTTTTCCACCTGTCCTCACCCCGTGGATGAGCTGCCCACAGCTCTGTCCCACACCCAGCCCCAGGGCCTCATTCACTGCCATGGCTGGAAAGCATCTGCCCTTTGCCCGTGCCTCATTCCTTCCCTCACCATGGGTGCCTTGATCTACCCCACCTCATACCCCTCCCCCACAGACTTCCCAGCAGGATGCTGCTCCCCAAGCTGCCCAGCTGCATTCCTGTAAATCAGTTTTTGGATCAGTATTGGCTGATATGCCTTGCTAATAATCGGCTTTCAGTATCCGCCCAAAAAAATCTTTATCTGTGTATCCCTGCTTGTACCCCTGTATTCGTTTCCTGGCATAAACTACTTCTGAATCATCTTGTTTGCATAACATGAAGTTTTAAGAAAGCTATATGTAATGTCTGTTATTATTTTTGTATTATTGTAGATGTTTTCTTCATCCTCAGATGTTCATTTTAACTTTAATTGTATTTACTTATATACTTCATCATTAGTGAAGCATGGATTTCACTAAATCAGGAAATGAAATCTTCATGAAATCTGTTTCTTCAGTTTACATGTTTGTTTGGTTTTTTTTATCTGAATGTTGAACCTGACAATGAAATTCAAAATGGTGCATGGATACTCATAAAAGGATACTTATGATGCTAATTTTTTTTTAAGATAACAGTTCATAATTGCAGCTGCTGGGTACGTTTTCTGATCTGTCATTGTTGTGCAGGGTGGCCCTCCTTCTGTCCAGAGACCATAAAAGCATCATTACTTCTCAAGTAATTTGGGGATTATTTTCTCATAGCTGCTTATTTTGCTCAATAGACATTGTGCAAGGAGTTAATCTCCTTAATTCTCTTGGGAGGCTTTTTTTGAAGTTTCATATATGAAAACATAGACATACTTTTTATTCACATGCAGTAATCTTCCACGTATAGGAAACAGTACTTTATATTTGCATTTTCTGACTTTATGTATTATGTCATTTTAGGTTTCTTTGCTAGTATTCTTGACAGTAATGAGATTTTTTTTTTTTTTTACTGCCACAGAATCCTGCAGAATATTTGTCTAATAACAATACAAATAAATGTACAGGAAATTTGAGTTCTAGTAATATGATATGACCCACGCTGATCTTTCATCTCAAGAAAAACTGATATCAAAATTGGAAGAGCATGTCATCATTTGACTCAATGCATATACTGTATAACTATCTGAATAATTATAATTTCAGATTAATATCTGTTTTGCCAACTCCTTTTCCTAAGGTAGACGGTTAACATGTTTTCTCTTTTTCCCAAAGTCAGTTCCAAAGCATTTTCTCCCTTTTCTTGTGCTTTCTTCTCTCAAAAGTTATAAAATTTGTCTTAGAGAATACTAAATGTCTTGGGATAAGTTATGGAATGTGTTCATTTCAAACTAATTGACTTGTTTCAAAAAAAGGTTTATAGTATGAACTCATAAAATGCTTTCATTGTTAATTCAGATGCATTCCCTTTTTTATTAGCAGTGTATACCTGAGGCCTTCAAGGTGATAACCAAGCATAATTAGGCATACTTTGAAATTCTGTTTCTGCTTGCTTCGAACACAAAAAGGATGGAGATGTTAAATTACATTGCAAAAATGAGAATATCTATTTCCAGTATAAGTGAAACAGCATTTCTGCAGTATTGAATTCTGGATTAAATTCAGCAGTGGGTTGTACAGATGTATTTTAACTTTAGTTTTATCTTTATTTTAAGGAAACATTCAATTATATCTGTTCTAATGTTATGCTTTAAATTCCTGAGGCAATGTAACAACATTTGGGAAGTGATCTAACTCTGATAGATTTTTAGGGATCAGAATTTAGGTCTGTGAAGAGAATGTTGTGTCAGAATTTTAATTCTTTTACTATTTAATAATGAAACATTATGAAAAGTTTCTTCTTAATTTCTTTCAACAATCTGAAAATAAACTTTTATAATATGTTCATAGTTAAATTGTACTTGAATTTTTAACAGGTTAAGATGTCATGTTGTAGAAAATAGCAAGCCTTCTACTTTAACATTAAGAGAGAATTCATTTATTCCTGCCAAAACCAATGAAGATTTACACTTACAGGTAAGAAAGTACTCTTCCATAGAAATGAACCTGGAGCAAAATTTATAAACTGCCTTACAACTATAAATGGCAGTTGAAAAAAGATTTAGTTAAACAATAGAAAAGAAATTCAGCGCAGAAAGTATTTCCATGCAAAAAGTTAGAAACCTCAGGTAACTGTAAACAATAATTAACAACATACCTACTTAAATGAATCTTCACATTTTTAATAAAAATTCTCTACTGCACTTTCCATTTCTGTCATCCCCTTTTTTATTTATTATATGTAACAAGTATTAGTGTTCTTAAGTATCAGTACTGCCACTTAGTAGAAAGATGTTATTTTCTTGACCTAGAGCAGGATGGATTGATTCATAGTGCTAGTAATTTTTTAATTTTACAGAAATGATCCAGATTATTAGAGCATGCTTTAAAAGAAAATGTATTCTTTGAGTTTTATTATCGGCATCTTTTAAAATACATTTTTTAAATATTGTATCTTTTAAAATGCTGGTCATGTGCACACTGTGATTTCTTATAATTGTTTACAGCTAAAATTAGTAATAGCAGAACTCATTCAGTTTAAAAACTGTTCTTAATTTCTGTAACCTTTTTGTTTGTTTGTTTGTTTTTAGCTAACTCAATTATTACAAGTAAATAAAAGACTTCAAGAACAGGTTGATTGTTGCATCTGGTTCCAGCAGATAACAGTTGTTTTAGCATTACTCTTAGTTGCTATGGCTGCCTTCTCCTTCTACGTGTTGCATACCCAGCAGAGCTAAATAGTATTGCCTGTTACTACACATGCTGCCTATCATAAATGGTTTGAAAAGAAAGGATCCAAAGCTGCTCTGTTAAACCCTGGAATTGCCAAAAATGCTGTGTCTGTGCTTTCAAGACTGGAAAGTAAAATAGTTGTGGTTAAAAGAAGAAATGAATGACCAAGAACTGTTAAGAAATGTAGTGAAACTATCTTAATGCTTTATTATGGTGCAGAAAGAGAGAAGGCTTAGGATTTACGTCCATGAGACATGTTGGTGGATATTATCAAACTGAAAAGATGACTAAATGTAACTGTAATTGAAAACTGCTCTAATTTTCTCCCTTTTTGTTCAAGTGTTGTAAATGTCCCCTGAAAGGTACAAGTAGACTGTTTAAATTAATTCAAGAATTGCAAGCTATTACTTTTTTTTATGAAGTAGAGTAGTTATAGGCTAGATTTTTTTCCATAGGTTGTATGTGTGTGCTTCATATGTATGAACATACGGGGAGAGAGAGATATGATAATTTGGTGATGGTGCATTTTGAAATCGAGGAACAGAATTCTTATCGTGGTTGTATCTTTTATTTTTGGTTTCTGGATGTAAAATTATCACAAATATTACATTGCCAAAAATCATACATACAGTAGCCATACTCCCCAGGAAAAAAATCTGTAATAATTCCAAAGATAATTGATGAAAATACTTTTTGAAGGCTGGTTTAATTTATTATAGGTATTTCTGTTCTGTTGGGCTCTTTTTTTGTAAAGTGTATTAATTTCACTTTCTGAAAGTTTCAGAACTCTTTATTCAAACTCTAGAGAAGGGTTGTCAACCGGAGGTACGCCTACCCCTGGGGGTACTTGGACCGGTCCTAGGGGTATGTGTGGGTAGACAGGGGTGGAGTGCTGCTGCCTCCCAGGGGCAGGAGTGGGGCGAGGGCAGCAGTGCCCCTCTGTGGGGCAGGAAGGCTCACACATGGCTGCCACAGCTACCACATACCACCCCAGTGAGCTTCCCCACCCTGCCTCGCCCCTGGGAGGCAGTGGTGCATTGTCCCTGCCTCCCTGCTCTGTCTCCAACCATGTACTACCTCCTCCCCGATTTGGTGTCTGGCTGAGCACTACCCCCCCCCCCCACACCCATGTTCAGCTGCCAGGGGTACTTAGACTAAAAAAGGTTGAAAACCCCTGCTTTAGATCAACATGCTGTTGAGAAGGTCATCAGAAATGAATTATGATTCATATAAAAGGTAAACAGAATAAATGTAGGAATGTTTCCTGAGATGTACAATTTGTACATTAATCTTCCATAAGAAAAAAGCCAGGTCAGGAAAAGATTGGATGTGTAAAAGAAAATGTAAACAGCACAGTATCTTCCATTTCTGCTATTTACAGAAGGCATTTTAGGAAGGGTGTATAAAGTCAGTCAAATTATGTTTTAGTAAAGAATCTTTGTACTCATTGCTGTGAATATTTATATTAAAATGACCTAAAAATTAAAAGCTTGAAAGGAGACCTGAGCCGGTATCATTTCCCCTCACCACTGTAAACGTTTAAAATTTAAAAATGCAGAAATTGGTCTTTTATCATGAATTGGCTTATGTGTTACTTGCACTGCTAGTTAATACTGGGCTGCTGGATTTAATTTATAAAATAGGTTATAAAAGATCATTGCAGAATTTCTTATATTTTATCCTCAAAACCCTCTAAAAAGGAAAGCATTAAGTGACACTGCCTTCTTTTTTTAATGGTGATGATTGGTATAGCATCATTCACATGGATTCAGTTTTGTTTTTTGAAAAAATTCTGATATTGAGTGAATACATCTAAATTAGTTAACTTTTTGCGGTGAATCAGACTACAGTCCAGTGTGATTACTGAAAATTGACCGTGTTCATTGCAGATCTTTATGGTATTATATTTCATACTCTGTCATCTATCCTGAATTGACTTGCTCTTTATTTTATTCTAGCAGAGGTCTTAGTTTTCATCAATTATTTATTTTAGGTTCTATTCAGCAGGCTTTCTATGCTTTTGCTTTCCCTAATAAGTTAGACACTATTACTGTTCAAACAAGTTACCACAATTTAAAATGTTTTCCTAGAATTCAGATTCCAATTGTCTTACTTTAAAGAAAGGATTTAATAGAATATCCTGCACTTGTAAAGTGATCTCAGTAAAATACAGTGATTTGTAAATTTGAGATAAGCTTTACTAACTCTGTTTATAAAATACTTATGCTAATTTTGACTGGATTTAATAGCACTTTATTGTAAAATTGCGAGAAATATATTCTTAGAATCTTTACCAACATAAATATTCTAATGTTTTGGTGCTTTCATATTTTTTCAGTATTTTTATTACTATATTGGTATTTTCTTTGTATAATTGATCAGATCAATGTTTTCTATTTTAATACGTTTTAGAAAAATAACTTCACTTAAAATAAATATAAGGAATAAAAATGGTCTTCAGTGTTGTTCAGAGTCTTAAAATAACTAGAGTTAAATCTCATTTTATTTAAAGGTATGAGGCCTAGCACAATGGAACAGCAGTGTGGGAATGGCATATAAGCATTAGTATATTTTATAATTTGTAAACCTAATCGGAATTTCAATTCCACGCACACAGTGAAAATTATAGACTTGATCCAAGAAGACAAATGAATACCAGCTTCATTTGTTAAAGAGATATTCATTCTAGTGGACTTTACCTTATTGGTGTAGAGCTAGTAAGCTTTATTATTTTGTCATTCCATAGAATCATTGACATTTCTCAGAACATATCCTTGAATGAAATATTGTATAAAATAAGCTAGCTACCTATTATCGTTATCAATAGTTTTAAGCTTTTATAACTTTTAACTCTTTGTTTTGTGTAACAGTTGCTTGTTTAAAACCCAATAGTCAGATCAATTTTTTAAAGTAATGGCTTAATTTAAAAGGCAAACTGTATCAAGTTTCATTTTAAGTATTCCCTTCAATCTTCATATCCCTTTATGCATTTTTCCCTTTATAGCCCTTTATGAATTTTCAGAAAATGGGTATCTGATAATAAACAAATAAATAGAATGTAAGAAACAGGGAGGAGTGGTGTAGGACTTCCTCGTTTCCTTATCATGTTTAAGCTATGAGTGCATGTGCTCCAAATAATGAATTATTATTAGATTAATAATATGCAGTCACACCTGGAGAGGTGGTACTCGAACCCTACTGCTTGAACTACAGAATCATAGAATCAATGAGTCAGAAGGGACCTGGACAGATCATTGAGTCCGACCCCCTGCCATGGGCAGGAATGAGCACTGGGGGTAGGAGGGGTCATAAGACCCCAGCCAGGTGCCTGTGCAGTCTCTCCAGGGAAGGTGAGAGCACCACCCCTCTGGGAAGCCTGTTCCAGGCTCTGGCCACCCTTACAGTGAAGTAGTTCTTCCTAATATCTAACCTAAACCTATCCTCCCTCAGCTTGTGGCCATTGTTCCTAGTGACTCCAAGGGGGGCCCTGGTGAACAGACTTTCCCCGAGTCCCTGCTGGTGGCTCCTGATAAGGATGTAGGCAGCCACAAGATTCCCCCTGCCTCCCCCCAAGTCTCCCTCTTGACAACTATGCATGCATGCCATAGAAATCATCATGGTAGTATTGTGTGCAGTTGGAAAGTCTCCTATGTTGTGTAAACTCTGTAGTTGCACATAAAGCAGTTTTAAGTTAGCTTTGTGCTATCAGAGCATAACAATACTTGATGCTGAGCAAGAGCTGGCTCTAGGGTTGTTTTTGATAGGTGAATCTATTTCATTTTTACAGCACTTATAATATTTATTCTTATAAGAATAAGTGGGTACCCAATGGGAATAGAAGACTAACATTTCAAGTTGACCAAACTTTAGATTTTTAAATACATAACTAACCAGTGGAACTCACTATAAGATATTATTGAAAAATATAATATCCTTATATATAGCAATGTCATAAATTTAGGAAAACTTCACCTGTGAGCACACTGTTGGCCTTTTCCAAAAGTTAAGGGAATGTTTTCTCTTTTTTTTTCCTCTGTTTTTTTTTTTTTTTGGGGGGGGGGGGAGGTATTTGGTTTTTTAAAATCAGTTTTTGAAGTATTACTACTACTGCTATTGAAATTCTATTACTTTTCTACATGGGAGATAGCATGCTGGATCAGAAGAATCACTGGTTTGATATTGTTTGGTATGTTATTTATACACCAAGGTAAATGATTAGCATATTTTGTTCCTTTCTTCAAATTAAAAAAATAAGAATCAGTTTAAAATACCTTTCAATATTTTACCATCAGAATCTCCATGTACATTTCCTCTATGTGCATCAGGTGAAAAGAAGGTGACCTTTTGTCTCAAAGTAGCACCTCACTACAGGTATCAGTTCCCTGTCATTTTTGCAAATGGATTGTTCAAATGCTACTTGTGAAGAAAACTGCTGAGCAGAAGCAGTGCTCCATGTATTATTAGAAATATTACTCCTGCATTCTTTCCATTTCCGTGCTGGAAATGTTAAACTGCTTCCTCTTCCCATCACTCTATTTGGCATGTCTTTGGGTGAAATTCTGAAGAGTGAGTTGAAGTGTGTGCATGCACATGTGTTGTAGAGGTGTGCACATGTGTGCTACCTATATGGCTGAGTGCATGTGTACCCTTTTCTTCTTGCTGGAAGCCAGTAGACTGTGTGTTAAGACCTTATGAAGGGACAGGTAATTCAGTTAGTGTCCATTCCTACGTTTAAATTCTCTAGTACATGTAGTCAACTCATCCAAACCCTCTGTTTATACCACAAGATACTCAAGATGATGAACCAGCTGCCACTTCATAACTTTAGCAGCTGCATGGCGAGTCGGTTTCCTTTTTGGTGTGATTTACACTCTCTTTTTGCATTTGAGGCTCTCCATCACATTGTTCTTCCTATAATAAGGGATTATAGAAACTTTTCCTCTGGCTCTAACACAAAAGAGGTCTAGAAAGATTTTGGATTAAGTGAAGCAGCAATAAAGAGTCAGACTGCAGTGGACTTTGCTTCAGCTCCCATGTGAGTTACTTAGGGTCACAAAGGAAATCTGTAGCAGAGCTGAGAATACACACCAGGTTTCTTGAGTATTATCCAGTACCACAACCACTATCCTTTTCTTTTTTTTTCCGGGGGGGAGTTTTATTTCAGCTTTCTTTGGTTAATTATAATCTATGCTGCTAAAATTCTAGGTGTGTGGATTTTTAATTTTCAGAATAACATTCGTGTGTTTCCTCAGCTCCTATCTCCACTATAAATCATTAACAAACAGTTTCATTTTTGACAGCTTGTAGTTATCCCTGAACACCTGGTCTATAAGCCCCAGGGAAAATCTCAGAAATGAGGAACATTATTTAAATAAATACAGATGACAGTCAGCATGAAAAAGAAGCACAAACAGAATTTGTTAAGCTTTTCTTTCATGTACTAGCTTGCTACCATTGATAAATTGCTAAACGAGAAAGCAAGTCTAGAAACACCACAGATGTCTCATTAATCTGGTACAACTAACACGTACAAATGTGATGTTTAACTTGCTGGCATCGAATGTGAGGAGGGCTTTAAACTAGGTTCACCACGGGATGGAGACCAAAGCCCTAAAGTAAGTGGGGGACCTGGAAGAAGCACAAGCAGGGGAGGGGGCAACAGGGGAAACCTCATTCTTCTTGAGGAAGTAAGGCAATTGGCATGAAACTGGAAATAGGCCAGTTTGTGTCTGAAAAGTCTCTGGGTTTGTGTCAGGAAGGAAAGCAACAAGAGTGATGTGCTGGGTATCTGCTATAGATCACCAGACCAAGAGGATGAAGTGAATGAGGCTTTCTTCAAACAGCTAGCAGAAGTTTCCCCAATCACAGGCCCTGGTTCTCATAAGGGACTTCAGTCATCCTGACCATTTGCAGGGAGAGCAATATCCTGGATTGCCTGTACACTGCTGATGTTTTGGAAAGTGCTGGGGACAACTTTCTGGTAAAGATGTTGGAGAGGCCAACTAGGGGCCATGCTCTTCTTGACCTGGTGCTCACAAACGGAAGAATTGGTGAGGAATGTGGAAGTGGATGGCAGCTTTGGCAGCAGCAACCACAAGATGATTGATTTCAGGATCCTGAGGGAGGGAAGAAGGAACAGCAGAGTAAGAATGCTGGACTTAAGAAAAGTAGACTTTGGCTCAGGGAACTGCTGGGCAGGATCCCCTGGGAGGCCAGTCTGAGAGGGAGAGTAGTCCAGGGGAGCTGGTTGTATTTTAAACCTTGCTGCGGGTGCTGGAACAAACCATCCTGATATGCAGGAAGACTAGCATGTATGAGAAAAGACCAGCTTGACTTAGCAGGGGACTCTTCAGTGAGCTAAAACACAAGAAGGAAGCTTACAAGAAGTGGAAACTGGGACAAACAACTAGGGACCTGAGCCAGCAACTGCTCGGGAGGGAGGTTTATTTCTCCCTCCCCAGGACCCCAGCCAGCTTCTGACTGGCTGAGGGCAAGCAGTGGAGGTGGTGGCCGGGGTTGGCAGACTGGCTGCTATCCCCTGGTGGGAGAGGGGACAGAGAGAAATAAACCCCCTCCCTGCCTCCTTCACCTTAAAGGGGTAATACTGGTCGGTGCCTGGCTATGGCCCAGGCAGCAGTGGTGGGGAAGCCATGGTGCAGCACGGCCATGTGTACCAGGCATGGGGTGCTACCCCTACAGCTTCCCTGCCACTGTCTGCCTGCCCAGTGGCTGACTGCAGTTTGGCATGGGTGGTTCTCTTCCCCTTCCCCCCCAGTCAGGCCTTTGCTTCTGGGCTGCCCCCAAGCAAACCCAATCCCTGGCAGCTGGGACAGCACAGCGGGATCATCCACTGGCTGGGAGGGAGACTGGAAGTCTCAAGCCATGCTGAGCCACAAGTAGGGGGGAAAAGTAGGGCACACCCTGGCTGGGGTCTCTGCAGGCCAGGATGAGGTTTTAAACCTGCTGAGGCCTCAGTTCAGCTTCCCTCCAGCCTGAAGGGAAGAGAGGGCGGCTCTAGTGCACCAGGCTTCTAGCCTGAGCCATCGCGGGCATGTGCCGGCATTTCTGGAATCAAAAGTGAATGTCCGTTCACTTGCAAATCAGTTTGATCTACACAGGTTAGACTACCCTGCAAAGATTGAATCAGTTCAGGCTCTGGCTTTATGAATGTCTGTTCTTAGCCTGTGACACTAATATCTTCCTTTTGCCTATGTTCCCCTTCCCTTGGATGTTTGGTAGGGTTGTTTCTAGCCTATCATAGCAGCAAATTATAATGCTCCCATAGCATGGGATATCATGAGTGGAGTCAAAGCCCTCCTCCAACAGCAAACTGCTATGTAGCATCCATCTGTGAATACTCAAGTCTAAGGTTGGTGGAGATTTCACAGGATCTGAAGGTGGTGTGGCCATTTTCATGTCTGTGCAGGTCTATCAGATTTTTTTCAAAAGCGGTAAGATTTGGGGTCAGGTTAACAGAGAATGAATAGTGTCTCAGCTCCACCTACTCAAACTTGTATTTTCCAAACCAAAGCAGGACCTTAGCCAAGCCCTGTTGACTTCCAGTAGACTTTTACGTTTCCAGGTATCTTTGTAAATGTCTGTGAAGCTCTCCAGTAATTAAAATTGTACCAGAAAAATAAGACTAAGTTGTTTGTTTGTTTGTTTGTTTTTCCAAATGACTAGTTAACTTTGGTTTTGAACAACTTACTTGAATTCTGGCATTCTCTTGGTCCAATGTCTGTATGCATTTTCAGAATTCATTCTCTTTCACAAGAAGCCAGGTGTGTATTTGTTCATTAAAAAGCTACTTCCACATGGGCAGTGCTGCATGTGGTAGCTTGGATGTGGAGTGAAGGAAGGAGACAAAGGATGCACAAGGGGACAGCAGGGTGTGGGGAAAGAACACAGCATATGAAGGGAATTTTTAGTTATTGCAGTTATGTGAAATTACTTTATTTTCTCTCTAGGTCATAGGATTCATTATTTGGTATTTGATCTTTTCAGCCATTTATACTCAATAGCATTATTTGCTGTTGTGACTTAGCGTCTAAACACACCTGACTTAGCATTTAGGTTGAAAAGTGTATTTGCTAATTCCTATGTCACCGTAACATCTTTTGACATACAATTTAAAAAATTGAAAAATCAAAAGCTTTTTCTAAAATTTGCCAAAGGTTGTGATGCCATCCAGTATAAACCTCCTTTAACTACATTAAAAAGCCTGCTGAAGCTTTTATTCATCCACTGGGCATAGGATGCATTTAATATATAATATTAAATAGTGAGGGTGACGGATCCTTTTGGAGAATACTGAAAAAGGAGAATAAAGCTGCATCCAAAAACAAACAAACAAATCCCAAAACTACATTAAAACCCACCTGCAAACTTGCCAAAGTTATAAGCTACTTAAATTAAAGGCAGTGTAACCGCAACTATTCTAGTAAGTTATTTAACATAGAAGTCCTATTAGCACATCCAAAGCATGCTGCTTCTGAGGTAGGAGGCAGGATGCTTGAGGTCATCTTTAACAGAGACTGTTAGTTTACTGAAGCAGTAGCATAACTGAAGGGAGGTAACTAGTTGCCCTGTGTGAAGTGGCTAGTATTCGCTTCGGATTTGGATTCAGGCGATTTGGGGGACAGTGATTCAATTCGGTGATTTGAAACACTTTCCCAAATTGATTTAGCCAAATCTGATTTGGAGATTTGGCTGCTGCCAAATCTCTGAATCACACAGGCCCATCCCCTGCCCACCCCAGCTCCCAGCACTTTGTGGCGGGGGGGAGCCCCAACTCACTGGCTCCTGCCTGGTGGTGGGTAATCCCTGCTACCCCCCCACTGCCCTATGCCATGTGGGGGGCTTTGCATGAGCCTTCTGACCCCCCCCCACCATCCCAGCCCACCCCCCACCCCATGCCTGCCCTGCCCACCCCAGCTCTGGCCCTTTAAAAAAACAAAACAAAAACCCAGACTCAACATTCCTGCCTGGTGGGGGGTTGATCCTTATTGCTCCGTGCTGCATGGGGGGCTCTGCATGAGCCCCCTGAAGCCCCAAGGCCGCTGCAGAAGCGGTGAGTCCCAGGTCTTGTTTTTGGGGTTTTTTCCTTTAAAGGGCTGGAGCTGGGGCAGCCATGGGGGAGTGGGGGAGGGTCGGGGAGCTCATGGCAGAACCCCCCACATGGCATGGGTGTCACAGGCCAGCAGGGCACTGTGAGTATATCAGTTTAGCCACTAGGCTGTTTGGTTTGGGATCAAGGAGGCAGAGTTGGGAGTAAATCAATGGCAAGTTTATTATAACACACACACACAACAGTTAACAGAAAGATAAATACGATAAGCAGATAATGCAATATTAAAGAGCTAATAGTAAATAATAACAACAGATAGATCAATCTGGTGCAGGCCAGCTGAGCACTGTGAGGGTATCAGCCATTGGCTGTTGAAAACAACAAATAGACAGACATGGGTTGGCAACTTACCGGCTGTCCCTCAATGCCAGGTGCGTGCCAGGTGATTCCAGCAAAGTCAGGTGTCTCCGATCGACGCTGTCCGAGGTATTACTGGGGAAGTTCTCTTAATCAGGATCCGATCCTCACTCACACTGGGAGTCCTGAGTCCGGGCGTGGAATAGCAATTGCCGTCCTGTTCCCTCCTTCCTACTGGTCACCTGATGCACGTGGTTTTTATACCTAGTCTTACGCTAATCTATTGTCTTAGAGCCAGTCACAATGTTATTCTATAACTACTACCCTATGGAATTAAAAGGTGTTAAAAATTATTATAGAATGTTACTACCCAGACTTGGGTTTATCCAATAAGCAAATTACGACACAGCATCTTCAGGTTTGAAATTAATATTGCTCTGCCTAAATCCAACCCCTTTAGAAATCTCTCACTATGCTTTTTTTAGATGTGCTTTCTTGGAATGTGCTGGGTAGGCCAGGCGGTTGAATCCGGTTTTTATCATCATCAAGGCTAAATTCTGAGCAAGAAAGAACCATTAGGTCAGCTAATTTCACAGCTATAACTTTGTCTTTGAGACTAGTCAGTTCCACAAACAGTTACAAGTTACATTTCCAGGTTACAAAAATACAAGCTTTATATTAGAAAAAATTCCAAATGCCTCTAAGAAGCACATATTTATTGCTTATTAATTTCTTTGGTTCTGGCCATCACATGTGGGGCAATAGGGATCACCCCCCCCCCCTCCCAGCAGCACCAGATGAGGGGCTTTTTTAAGGGCCCAGAGTTAGGCTGGGTGGGGCAGCCATGGGGGAGGGGGGGTGGGGGAGTGTGTGGGCATCAGGAGGGGCTGGGGGAGCTGGCAGGGGTCCCCCCAAGGTCCCCTCCCCTGCCCTCTACTTACCAGCTGCAAGTCTGGCTCCAGCTCCCTGCTGCAGCCAGCGGGGCCTGGCTGAATCATCGAAGATCTCTAAATCTTTTCCAAACTGATTCAGAGAGCTTCAAATTTATTTGGACCTTTTTATTGGTCCCCCGATTTGATTTGGATTTGGAGATTCAGCCAAACCCACTGTTATAGTATCTAAGTGCTGCACCAGTGTCTAATATGCTTTGTCCTCAATGCTTCCCTGAGGCACAGACACTAAGGGCCAGATCCACAGAGGGACTTAGGCTTTGTGGGGCTGAATTTTTAGTTCGTCTGCTCCCAGAATGGAACTGACTAGCTTGATTCAGATCAGGCAGTCGCTGGGGAGAGCTAGGCACCTAAAAGTGCCACTTACACCAGCCAGCAGACAGAGTGAGGGAGTGGGCACTTAAGCCAGTCAATAGGAAACACCAAATGGAGGGTTGTGCCTGAAAGCTTGCTGCTTTTTTCTTTTTTTTTTTAAATCAGTGTTATCTATTTCAGATACCTTCTTACAAGCCTGTGTGGGAGAGCAGTTCGCAGCCCACACTCTCTCCTGAACTAGTTGTTCCTTTTGGTGAAGATGGCTGGATTGCTGCTTTTTCAAAATGTTGCTGCCACTATCCACCTTATTCTGTTACAGCCTAGTGGCTAGAGCACAGGAGTATAACTAGGGTGGGATGAGGGGGGCACAAGGCACAAGAATCCCACACATACACACTTGGGTCTTTGTTGAAGCAGTGGAAGATCACCGCAGGAGCCTGGCAGTACAACATATCTAGGGAAGGGGAGCAGGGTGGGTGAGCAGAGGTAAGCAGAATGGTGCTTCCCCCACTGTCTATTGTGGTCGGTGTACTCTTGCTCCTACCCCTTACCCCAGCACTCAGCCCAGGCACTCAGCGAGCTCCATGCACTACTGCTAAGGCATCTGTCCAGGATATGAGGCAGGGTTCATCCTTAGGATGATCAAACCCAAATCGAGCAATCTATAGGAAAGTATCCTAACCCCAAAGTGAGACGCTGATCTGTACTGAGGCCGCTTTCTGCCCCTGTAAGTGAAGCTGGACTGCTTAGCAGAAAGAAGTGGAGAAATTGTCTGCTCTTAGCGTGCCTACTTTGTCAGGCCTTTTTGCAGCATAAATGCTGAAACACCTCAGCTGTGAAACCTGAAGAGGTTTAGGCATGAGAGAGAGATGCCATGATGCTTAGCTCAACCTAGCCAAGATGGCGGTAACTGTGGGCCAGCACATTAGACATATGAGTAAGTCCACTGGTGAAAAAAGCACCTACTGCCTTTCAGACATTTAAGCAGAGTATTTGTAGACTTGAGCACTTAAATCCTACCTGGGCATGTCTACATGTGTTATTACAGTGCCTGAATAAATTGCAGAGCTTATTGCTCCAAAGTTTATTGCTCCTGAGTGCACAGCATGCCCAAGAGCGATAAACTTTGGAATAAGCTCTGCAGTTTATTCAGGTGCAGCATGTGGAGCTGGGTTGGAGCAGCCCTGGCTGGCAGAGGGCCGTGGGGGTTAGCCTGCCAGCCTGGGGTTGCTCCCCCTGGCTCAATGTACTGCAGAGGGGCCAACTGGGGTACAAGGGAGCTTCAGTATGGGGCTAGCTGGTAGGCAGCCCCTGCACCGAAGCAACCTCATGCCCCAGCCAGCCTCTCCAGCATCTGCACATGTGCTGCTGCCAAGTTTTTCACTCTGCAGCAGGATAAGTACTTTTCCTGAACTTACTGTGGAGTTAGTTTACTACAGCTCAATAGAGGCACATGCGTAGACACCGATATGTTTACTTCACAGCTAATTAGTCAGCTCCGCAGTAAATGTCTCATGTAGACATCCCCCCTTGTAGACTTAGGTCATGCACAAAATTTATGGTATAGCAGGGAGTTCAACCCAGAGCCCCAAGTTCTAAGACAGCATCCTAATAGGCTGGATTTTCACTAAGATAAATGATGAATATCATCTCATAACATGCCAAAGTGGTTCTCAGTTTACTAACTATTTGGGCCAGGCAGTTTTACTCATTTTATTTTAATTTACTTCCAGATCACAGTGAATCTGGGACAAAGTTTGACAGGCAGGTCACAGAAGCAAACTCTTTATTTTCATCCATCATTTTCTGATGAACAGCAGCAATAACCTTCCCAAGCACTTCTCCTTTTTGGATGTTTGGGACTGTATTTTGAAGTGGGTCAAAAGGAGACAACAATAAGAGCCAGCTTAGTGCGATGCATAATATAGCAATATTTTGTCATGTGCCTCTAGTCTCCAGTACAGAGAATCACTGCCGTGCAGTGCTGAATGATTATGACATGTACTGTGACAGGGTTCAAGTCTCAGAAGATATTTGAGTGCTTTGTCTGAGGTTGCAATGGTTTCATTTTTGATGCAAATGGAAGGGAAGACTTCTGAAGTGCATTCTTCTCAAAGCTGGGGAAGAAAGATATTTGCTGCATACAATGGCTAGATGACAAATTCTGAGGGAATTGCATACAGCTGAAATAAATGCATCTTTAATGTTTCATGACATTCTTTACTTATCAAAGAAGCTCACAGACTGCTCTACCTGAGTTATTTTGCAGATTGGGGGAGCTCTGAGCTTGCTACACAATAATTCCAGTAACTTGCAGGAAACAAGTTCAGGTGTTCACAAACATTTTAAAATATACAGTTTTGCACTAACTTCTCATGGGAAGAGCTTACCCCGAATGAGCAATAAGTTTCCTTGCCCCTTGAAGCACAAGCATGATTCCTATTAAGGTTAATGGGAGCTGCATAAGTGCATATGCTCCACAAGGGGTGAATAAAAGCATTTAATTAAGAGACCTTGTGGTTTTGAGAGAGTATAAAAGAATCAGCTGCAGTAGCAAGCTGAACTGTTTCTGACAATAGTTTACCTGTTTTTGGTTGGTAGAAAATACCCTGTCCTATGCACATTGAGTAATAAATGGAAATAGCTTCACAAGTAGAGTATCAAAAGATGGCTTAATATACACAAGCAGGGATTCAGGATAAAGTAGCTTTAAGCCAGAAGCCTCGAGAAGAATTTACAGGATTCAAAGAGAGGAAATGGGAAGATAATTTACATAAATTAAGGTGCTCCTTACTATGGCCGGGTTCCTATACGTCAGGATAATGTTCGGTCATTGCAACACATTACACGGTTCTCTCTTGTTGACCTTGGTGAAGGCCAGGGACAGGCAGAGTCCAGCCCGCAGGGCAGATCAGATTCATGGCAGACTCCATTTCCTAGGAATCATATTGAATAGATTTTCCTTTCTGCATTTGGAGATCAGCTGATATATTTTTATGATACTTCAAACAATATGATCATGGATTAGACCTAAAAGTCATCAAAACCTATTATGTTCAGTTTCCAATAATTTCTGTCTGTAGACACCTTTTCTAGGATGCTTCCCATAAGCTAATTAATTCCAGAGGTGAAATCTCTCCTTACTGTTGAAGCAATAGAAATTCTCTTCTATTCAGAAGGAAGTGTTTTCAATACTATTTCCTTTTAGTTACCAAAGAAAAAGGAATGTGGAGCTCTAGTCTGGATTTGAGAAGTGTTACCATACCTGAAACTTGGAAAGCAGCTACCTGGGGTCAAGAACACTTGCTTATCAGATACTATTTTTAGCTTCTAACTCTGATTATGTTGCAGTCTGGGCATCTTTTTCATCAAGTTGCTGTCTGCAAGTCACAAGAGTGTAATAAATTGTGGACAACCCTTAGAAGATGAAAGAATTGTTAATTACCTAATAGCAACAGGATCCTAAATATGTGTTGTTTATATGTAATCTATAACCTGCTCTTCTTCCTCACTAGTGTAGCATCTAATAAAATCTGGATTCTGTGTTCAGAAGAAATGATGGACAATTAATTCTATTTTGCCCTTCATACCTTTGAAAGAGGAGAGATGAGTACTTGAATTCTGACCTCAAGGACATGGGATGTGTCCAAGAATGCGCACCAAGAATAAAACATGAATGGACATCTTGAAGAATCACAACCATTCTTTTGCTTGTAAGGAAGTAATTATATCAAATGAAAAATAAAATGGTCTCATAAATAAAAATAATGTTTTTTACTTGATAGTGAATGAAACCCACTTATTAAGAATTATTTTCTTTTATACAGGGTGTATCTACACGTGTGCCTTAATGTACAATAGCTTATTCTGCTGCAAATTAAAGCAGCACACAAAAACATGCTAATACACTAATGTGCAGTAGAATACACTACCACACATTAAGAGTCATGAAAAAGCATGCACTGGCACTATTGTGCATTAGCACAGGTTAATGCACATTTATTTAGTACCTCATATTGGAGGTACTAAATTTAATGCACATTAGGAAAAGTACATTAATGCACATGCAGATGTGACCACAGAGCCCATTTTAACTGCTAATAGTCATACATTTTCAGTGAGGTCCTAATTTCTTTTAAGACCAAAGCATAGTAAGTTTCATTCAATTTCCAAATTATGTTAACAATGCAACTTAATTATATAGTTAAGTTCTAATATTTCTTTATAGTGTCATTTGCCCCAAATATGCTGTTTCAAAAGCTTTCTTGTCACTACAGCAAATATCCAGTTGCATCTACAGAGCAGTATATAAATATATTGTTCTCTGTTCTTGGGTTGGAAAAGACAACCATCTCTGGTAGGCTTTCTATTTTTAATGTGTCCCTAGCTGTGCAGTAATCTTTGATAGCTTTGGCAGAATGAGAAGATTATAGAATAAATTGTGCTGGAAACATTTTTTTGTGATAATAGGTTATTAAACCAAAATATTCTTGATTTCAAAGAAAAGTACTTCTTGTGTAACTTGTTGCTCCCTAGATAAGGATCTAGGCCAACTCTAGACAACCCTGTATCACTTGAGCCTTTGAAATGGGCACAAGCACTATTTAATAATAACATTTGTGGCTTGCCCAAAAGTTTAAAAAAAATCTAAGAATTAAAACAAAAATAATAAATAACTAAAACGATTTTCAATTAGAATTCTTCATAGACTTCATAGACATTTGGGCTGGAAGGGACCTTGGAAGATCCAGTCCAGGCCCCCACCCAAAGGGCAGGAAGTCAGCTGGGGTCATAGGATCCCAGCAAGATAAGCATCCAATTTGCTTCTGAAGGTGTTCAATGTAGGTGTTTGCACCACCTCCAATGGCAGGCTGTTCCAGACCTTGGGGGCTCGGACAGTAAAGAAATTCTTCCTTATGTCCAGCCTGAAACAGTCTCGCAGGAGTTTATGACCGTTCAACCTTATCATCCCTTGGGGAGCTCTGGTAAACAAATGTTCCCTCGGATCCTGGTGGTCACCCCTGATAAACTTATAGGTGGCCATCAGATCATCCCTGAGCCTGCATTTTTCCAGGCTAAAGAGCCCCATGGCTCTCAGCCTGTTGTCGTAAGGTCTGTTTTCCTGACCTGATCATGCACATAGCTCTTCTCTGGACTCTCTCAAGCTTCCCCACATCCTTTTTGAATTGTGGAGCCCAAAACTGGAGGCAGTACTCCAGCTGTGGCTTCACCAAGGCTGAATACAAGGGGAGAATGACGTCCCAGGATTTGCTCGAGAAGCATCTATGGATGTAAGCCAGCATTTTGGTCGCTTTAGTAGCCGCAGCATCGCATTGCAGACTCATGTTCATCTTGTGGTCAATGATGACACCCAAGTCTCTTTCTTCCATAGTGCTAGCCAGCATAGCACTGCCGAGCCTATAAGGATGCTGCGGGTTTTTCTTCCCAAGGTGGAGTACCTTGCATTTTTCAGTGTTAAACACCATCAGGTTCTCATTCGCCCATTTGCTGAGCCTGTCCAGGTCAGCCTGGATCACCCGCCTGTTTTCTGGTGTGGATGCTTTGCCCCAAAGTTTGGTGTCATCAGCAAACTTGGCCAGTCCACTCCTGACTCCAATGTCCACATCATTAATGAAGATGTTGAACAATATGGGTCCAAGGACACCATGATGAGTGACTGCCATCAATTACTACCCTCTGGGTCTGACAACGGAGCCAATTTCCCAGCCAGCAGATCATGGTGGACCCAAGGCCTCTAGTGAGGAAACAGAAGGTGTTGTCACACCTGGCCTGCTATGTAGCTCCAGAGAAAACAAGAAAGAAAAACAGGAAGATAACAAGAAGTCCCAACACAGCTAAGCCAGATATTCATCTGTGACAAATTTTCCTAATGACTCTGTGTTGTTTTGAACATTCATCAGCCTTCTTCTAACAGGTTATTTATTATTATCACCATCTTCAAAATGTTGCTCTGTAAGTCCAGGACTTAAAAGTGAAAATATGAAGATGACATTGCAAGGAGAGAAGTTACATGGACTATCCCTGCTACTAGCAGGTTTGAGGAAAAAGACCTTTTCAAACTGTAAGGAAGTAATGAAGAAAAGTCTGTCAATTTTATTGCCTGTAGTGCTGACCCAAAAGAAAACAGAAAGTGATCGATGGGATCTTATTTTCTAATAACAGTGATGAAAGAATGGAGATGTCCAGTGATCTTCCAGTACCAACTACATTTTCATCTGTTGTTTGTATATATTTTTTGCTTCCAACTGATGGAAGTTGGGTGCTCCCAATACTAAACAGTGAGCTGATTTTGTCTGGTTCAAAACAGTGATATGACTGAGGAACCATGTGACCTCTGCCTGCTTTATTCTACCATCAATGCCTCAGATTTGCTTGAAGAACTGAAAAAAAAGTGTAAAGGTATGACAGTGAAAATATCAAGTTTGATTGATCCAAGTTTGACAATGCTTGTACAGATGAGGTACCTGACATGACTTGCAAGAATGGTTGTGTTGCTTTGCTAGAAAATACTTTGGAACAAAAGTTATTCAAGCACCATTGTGAATCCAGCAGGAGGCTCTTTGTTTCAAATGATAGGTTTCTTGCATACTCTATACCCTGTTATCTTATCTGATTGAAACTTAACTATTCAAAATGACAAGCGGGGAGTGTAAGCGACCCATTGCAATGTTCACTGGCAGGTAGTGAGAGAGGTTTTCAAAAATATAACTAGAAAAGTGCTAAAGTGTTCAGAATTAGGGAGTGAATTTGTTAAAGACGTCAAGCTTAAAGACAAGGACGTGTATAGGTTACATTGCTTTCATTACAGCATTTATGTTTCATCTCAACCACCTCACTACACCTACGCGTCTTTCCTTCCCACCAGTGCAACATAGTTTAATTGCATTCAATCTCACGTAAAAATCAAGGCTCTTCTTTTAGCTCATAGTAGTCTAGAACATTCATTTGCAACAGCTAACACTTGATAACGAGGGGGATATTAATTTGAAGAAGTATGGTGATGCAATTTCTTGTCTATTAGACTCATGAGGGATTAGGCTCGAGGACATTAGGGTTGAAATGAACACTGTAGCTTTTATTTTCTTACTGTTTCAAACACTCAGGTTGACCCAACACAGAATCTGGTTTTAGGACTGCATCTTTTGAGGAAGCAGGGTTCTATTTTTATATAACTGTACTTCAAAATGCAGCTTGCTTATAAAACAGTTCTTCCTTCCTGAAAGTTGTTCTCAGGTCATCTTGAAATGAGTGCTCAAATACTCATTTCAAACACTATTTTTAGCCTCCTCTCCCTCAGTATACAATAAAGGTCCATATACTAGATCTTAAATTTCTATAAAGACCAACATTCTTAAGGCAATGTACCTGATACCTTTAGGATATATTCAAGGAAGACACAGACCAGATTTTTTTTCTCCAGAAATTATCCCCCCACACACATTTCAGGTGACATGTATTGCAGATTGAATGAAAATATACCATCTGTTTTCACTTAAGCATGACATTGCAGCTTTGCAAAATGGGATGAACCATTGGAAGATGACCTTCAGCTTCATTTGACAAAATTTTAGCTATCCACATTTAAATAGAAAAGTGTGTGATTAACAAAGTTATTTGTATATTGAGTAAAGCAAATTCAGTAAACAAATGGTTGATAAGGAACTAATATCAGGTTACTTAAAAGATTCAACTCATTTTTATTAGTTGGCTTTTACTATAGAAAAATGCCTTTTCAGACATGCACTAAATTCATTTCTGAACTGTGGAGGGAACGTAAATATTTAACACTGACTTTGTATCTGACTTGCTGATGAATCCTCATTGAAATGATTCATTTTTCTGAATGGAGAAAACAGCGTTTATAGCAGAATGACCCTCAGATGGAGATACGTTGGTATGACTAGGCCTAGTTGTTTAAACAAACACTTCAATATAACTACTTGTGAGAATGAGCATTGTACTCTGTACTGGTGTCTGCACCCCTGAGTCCTTTGTGACATATCTACAACATTTCTCAGTGAGTCCTGAACAGCAGGGACAGCTTTTATTTCAAATCATAGGACACAAAAGCTTCCATTGCTTGTTGGTCTCATTTGAACAGACTATAGCAAATGTGCAAGCTGTGATCTGAGTTTTACTTTAGAGGTGCTTATTTTATCTGACAGTAATGTTGCTGGATTTGTTAGTCTCATGTTGCTTTAAGACTGAATCTTCTGTCTCTGTTGAAGACTGATTATAAATTTCAGATCTCTCTGCCCTTTCTTGTTAGCTACCTCTCCTCAAACACATACAGAGTTAGAAAAAAAGGTATTTTTCTTTTATTACTGCTAATATGGCAGGGATGATGCTGTTAAATATAGTCTTGCTATTTATGGCTTTTTTCTGCTTTTTTTTTTTAAAGATGTAAGCACAGTATTTTAAAAAATACTTGTATAGTGGTTAGTTCTTAACATCCAGGGGTTTTTAGAACATGTGGGGGAGGGTGGGGGAAACCTGTGACAAGGAGCAAGGAATTTTGTTTTCACATTTAATCTTCCCAGCTTAGTCAGTTTTTGGAGCAGAGTTGTTTGTTGTGATCTAGGCATTGTTATTTTGACAGAAATTTCTGCCAGAAGAGATTGCCTTCCCATTGCATAACCAGCTCTGTGCCAGAACTGGTATATAAGTATAAACAAACAGTTATATTAACAGAATACTGAATGCTGAGAAACTGATTTCTCCTTCAGTGGGAAGCCCTGGGCATCTGTTACCGTGTGGCAAAAAGGCAACAGCCCCAATGGCTAGCATGTCAGTATTAATATTGTCAGTCTACCCAGAGAGCCACAGTGGCCAAAACACGGCTCGCAAGTTACATGCAACGTGCTGGCATGGCATTTGCGACTCTCTGGAAATTGGCAAAAGCCCCATCCATTTCTCTCCGAGGTGACGCCGGAGGACAGCACAGCCTGGCACCTCCCACAGCTCCAGCTTTCCCCATAGCCAGCCCTCCTCCCACTCTCCCTTCCTCTGGGACTGCCTGCTCAGACACTGGGCTGCCGGGGTGGGGGCTGCAGCCATGCTGCTTACCTTGGGGTGCACTTCCCAAAGGGAAAGCTGGAGCAGCTCAGCAGTGCAGGGCAAGGGGGGTGGTCAACTTCACTCTAGGTTGATTTTGCTGCCCGCCCCCCAGCTCTCTGGATTTTGAACTTCGGTGCAGGATCAGATGGGACTCCCAGGGTGAGTAACTCTTGGCCATCCCTACCATAGAATTTGTGAAATCTTCACCCTTGGACAGTTCTAAAAAATAAAGCCAGCCTTTTAAATCTAGAAGCAGTACTAGATACCTACCTTTTGTTGATGGGCTCATAGGTCCCTAGTGGGCATGTCTACACATGCTATTAATTCAAAGTAGGCTTACTGCACAGTAAAAATACATGTGCATGTTTACATGTGCTCCCTCTTGGGAGCAGATTTGCTCCCAGTGGCTGCATCCAGATGAGTGTGACCATGTGGTATGTGGCAACATAAGTATGTTTGTAGTGCCACATACTGCACAATTCGATGTTCTTCGCATTGCAAGGGAGCGCATCCCATGTGTGTGCTGCTCTGTTTTTTTTTTTTCCATGGGTTTTTTTGACCCTGGATACCCAAGGGTCAAAAAAACCTGCAGGGTGGGAGGGAATGAACAACACATGCACAGGCATTGTGCACCACTCAAAGTGGGGTCTGTTTACCAGATTTGCCCATCACTTTGGGATGTGCTCATTTATTGTGGGTACATTTCTGGGGTCTCTGTAATTCTATCAATGTGCTGCTTGTGTTACTTGTGTTTCTATATGGAGCTGTATCTCTTCTTTCTGCAAGTCTTCAGCCCCAATGGAGCTATCTTGCAGGACTGAGTCTCAATGGGGCTGGGTTCCTCCAACCACCAAATCAGTCAAACACACGTACGCACATACACAGATCAACAGGACACGCCTTGGCCAGCCTGGGTTATTCAGCATTGACAAGCTAACACCCTCATATGCCTTGAACTTAGTTCATCAGGGCAACAACGAATGCAGTCAGACACAAACACGCAAGTTAACAGAGCACATCTGAGTTAGGCCGAACTATTCAGCATTGATAGGCTGACACCCTCATGTGCCTTGAACTCAGTCCATCCCTTATTTCAGCAGGACAATAATAAATGCAGTTAGACACACATACACACACGTTAACAGAGTACGACTTAGCAGGCTGGGTCCGATCAGCACTTTCAGCTGATACTTTCATGCACCTCAAAACTCAGCATATCCCAATCTCTTGTCACAATGGTCCTAGTAGTAACCATTGATGAGTGGACCCTACCATAGCTTTGGGGATTACAGGGATCTTTGGCTTAGGTAAAAAGAAGTGTTGCTGCAGAACAAATGGAGAGGTCAAGGGGAAGAAAGAGTAAGTGAGGTTCTCTGACTCCAAGCTCTCTAAGAGAGAGAGAGAGAGAGAGTTGGGACCTCACCACTCAGTGAAGCTTGAACTAGTCAAGGTTCCCAGGTGTTGTTGGAGCTGGCAGACAGGCAGGGCCATTAGCACAACCAGTGGAGGGATTCCAGGCAGAAAAAGAGTGGAACTGCTGCAGCTTTTGGATCCAAGCACCAGGACAGAAACTTGAGCTTGGGTAGGGGTTTTGGAGAGAATTAACAATCTCTCAAGGGCAAATGCTAGGTTTGTTTAGGGGTAAACAATGGTTCATGTGGTGGATAATAGGAACTGATCACCCCTGGCGATGGGTGGCATTACCCTGAGGGAGCTCACAATACAGACAGGTAGATTCAGTGTTTTGGGTACCAACAGAGGAGTCATTACTAGAATTGGTCTGATAAATGCTGAGCTGGGTGTGTGTAGATGTGGGTTGATTAGCATTTGGAGCAAGGATTCCCCATCATGCAGTGCTCCCCTGCTTCTCTGGTCCCAGAACTCAGTGTGATCCTTGCCTTGGAATCTCTGTTCTCCATCCTCAGTGCTAACGAAGGTGCTTTCCTGTCCCATCTCCCATTTAAATGAGTTGTCATCTGGTTCTGTCTCTGATGCAAATGAGACCAGGGGAGTTGCTTCACTCCTATCAACTTTGTCTGGAGGGGTTTAGGTGCATCTCCTACTGCAACTTCCTTGTCTTTTGTAAGTCCTTCCTCTAATCAGTTCTTGTTCAGGCAGAGCTGGGGAGGGGAGGAGTTCTTTGTGAGTCAGACAGGCTGCGTCCTGTGTCAGGGGTCCCCAAAAACACAGAGCTGAGACCAGTTGGATCACCCAAAGCCACACTGCAGCTGCTGGCCAGGCTCTGCATGGCAGAATCGCTGCTACTGCAGCGCCATAAGGTCCCCATGACCCCAGGTAGGGCTGCTGAGCCAGGACAGTGCTGGCCTCAGCCTCCCCTACCCCACTTGGGGTAACTTGCTGCATGCCAGAGCGCATACGGCATGGGCATTCCCTGGGGACAAGTAGCAGCGGCACTATGTGTACCACTGCTAGTTGTTCCCAGGTAACCAAATGTCCATGCTTATCTGGACATGCCCAAAGGGAGTAGCCTGGAAAGGGATGCTCCCACCCTGCTCTGCCCTCCTGCAGTAGCCAGGAGGAGAACCAGGCAATTGGAGCAGGGGTTGGGAGATTGCTTCCTACCCCCAGGAGCTGCCTGCTGCTGGGGCAGGCTCCAAACTCAGACCCCAGGTGATCTTAAAAACTTCACACATGTTTGAGTGTGAATGGCCTTGGATACCAAAGAGTACAGTGGTACCCAAAAACTTGTCTATGTCCTTCCCAGCTAAACTGTTGGCCCAATAAAAGATATTACTCACAGAAATGTTTACACATTTTTATGTGGTCATCTCTACTTACAGCACACCATGCTAAAATGTAATAATTGCAACAAATGAGAGTGTGGAGAATACAATGACTAATATATAATTGTAGAAGCTGTTGCCAAACACTATAATTCCTGGCACTCTCAGTAGTTCTGGGTATTTGTTTCCTGAATCATGTACAGAAATTTATGTTCAAACTAGCAGACTCCATTCCAATTAAGGTTTTAGTCATGACATAAAATATGTGCAGTTTGGTTCATTTCAGAAGAAAAGTCAAGCTCAGAGGTAGCATGGAAGAGAATGGAAAGAGAAGGTAAATTGATGGGATGAAGAAATTATTATTTTCTTTTTAAGTGGTTCTCTCTCAGCAGTTTGGAACTCAGTCAGGTTTTTCTTCACTTGTTAAAGTTCTTATTAAAACACATCAATAGCAGTTCTGTGGAGGAACCTCTGCCTCAGCAAGAAAACCTACATATATCCAGCTGATTAGAACTTAAGTTTAAGCTACCGCCCTGTACAAACTAGCCCTATACTGAATAGCAGTCTGAGAGCAGTGAATTTAAGTGAGAAGTCAATGACTCAATGAGAAGGCTGATTTTTGTTGCTTTTAGCATTGTTGGCCATTATTTCAGGTGGTGGTTTTTTTGGTAGTTCCCAGAAGCCCTAGCCAGCATCAGCTCTTCTTATAGATACTGTGTAGACATGATCCCTGCTTTCAGAATCTGGGATAAAAGGTGGGGGGAGCAGGGGAAAAGATCCCCAGTCAAATCCTGACTGTCATCGTTGGCTGCAATAACTGTTTGTTATGCTTCATTTCCGATCATTCATTTTAGTTTTCCTGACATTTCCATTAGTCTCATTTCATCATGGTTAAGGAATTCTTAGTGACTTTGACGAGATTACTTCTTACTGGTTCTGAAACTGGAAGGTTGGGATACTTCATATTTATGATGAGAAGATGGGTAATATTTTCCATTACCCAAATGGCTTTTAGTGAACCTTAAGTATCTATTTCTCTCTAATGACTTGGACAATTCTGCTCTAAATCGCTTATATTCTTTGGAAGAGTTTAATATTCAAATAAGGACCTTCTATATTGGAATTCTGAACAAAGCAAAATATGACTGTGACTTCAATAAATGCACAGGCCCTCAAAATCTTATAGCAGTATTAACAAAATAATGGGTAGAGTGGATGTGTTCAATGCCAATCTGAGAGTTGAAATGAAACACTGGATAGACTATTTTTGAATTGATATCAGAATTCCAAATTAAAACCAAATGCTGGTTTCATATTCATTATGGAGTGGCTCATTCACATAAAACCATATTTTATTGCTCTATAAATATTGTTAAAATATTTCTAAGTCTAGCCTTCAGGCTGATCCTTCCTGGAGGCACCATGGCTAAGTACAGACAGTCGAAAAGCCTGAGGCAGAATCTACTCAATCTAGGCAACTTCCTCTAAGCTGCATAGGTAGAATCGACAACCAACTGAACGTGCATTCACTTTTCAATTGAGAAAGACAGAGGGAGGCCTTTACTGACCCAGACCAGTAAGCAGGGGGCACTAGAACATGTCTCCCAGCTTGCTGGCCATTGCCAGCCCAGCCAAGTGTCCTGAACCCCCTTCTGTCCCCCACAGGAGGTTAAAGAGCCCCCTGTCTGGGTGCTGGCCCACCTTCATAGAAGCATAGAAGTAGGGTTGGAAGGGACCTTGTAGATCTTTAAGTCCGACCCCCTGCCTGGGTGGGAGAAAAAAAAATGGACTCAAATGAGTCCAGCCAGGTAGGCATCAAGCTTCTTCTTAAAGATCCCCAGGGTAGGAGCCAGCACCACTTTCCTTGGAAGTTGATTCCAGCTCCTAACCGCCCTAACTGTGAAGTAGTTCTTGCGGATGTCTAATCTAAACCTACTGTCCAATAATTTGTGTCCATTATTCCTTGTTATGCCAGGGGGCGCTAGGGGAAACAGTGTCTCCCCCAAACCCTTCTGGTCCCCCCTAGTGAGTTTATAGACAGTTACCAGGTCCCCCCTCAGCCTTCTCTTGTGAAGGCTGAAGAGGTTTAGGTCCCGCAGTCTTTCATTGTAGGGTCTGCCCTGTTGTCCCTGGATCATGTGGGTGGCCCTCCTCTGGACCCTTTCAATGTTGTCCACATCCCTCCTGAAATGGGGCGCACAGAACTGGACGCAGTACTCCAGCGTCGCATAGAGGGGGAGGATCACCTCCCTGGCTCTACTTGAGATGCACCTCTGGATGCACGACAAGGTCCAGTTAGCCCTGCCAACTGTGACCTCGCATTGTCGGCCCATGTTCATCTTGGAGTCAGTAATGACTCCAAGATCCCTTTCTGCCTCCGTGCTCTCAAGAAGAGAGTTTCCCATTCTATAAGTGTGCTGCTGTTTTCTACTGCCTAAGTACAGCACCCTGCACTTGTCAGTATTGAAACGCATCCTGTTTATGCTAGCCCACTCCTGTAACCTATCCAGATCTTGCTACAATCTTTCCCTCCCTACTAGTGTGCTCACTTCACCCCAGATTTTGGTACATCAGTGAATTTAAACAGGTTGCATTTCACCTCGTTGTCCAAATCGCTGATGAAGAAATTGAACAGTGCAGGCCCAAGGACCGAGCCCTGGGGGACTCTACTGCCCACTTCCCCCCAGGTTGAATATGACCCGTCAACCACCACCCTCTGATTACGACCCTTGAGCCAATCTGCAATCCATCTGACTGTGTAGGCATCAATGCCACAGTTGCTTAGTTTTTTAATGAGGATGGGGTGGGGGACAGTGTCAAGGGCCTTGTTAAAGTCTAGAAAGACTACGTCCACGGCGACACCTGCATCCATTGCCTTTGTGACCTGATCATAAAAGGCAATCAGGTTGGTCTGACATGACCTGCCCCTAGTAGAACCATGCTGGTTGCCCTTGAGCATCATCCCTGAAGCCAGCCCATCACAGAAGTGCTCCTTGATGATCTTCTCAAAGAGTTTCCCAAGGATAGAGGTAAGACTGCTGGGCCTATAGTTCCCCGGGTTCTCTCTCTTCCCTTTTTTGAAGATGGGCTATCTTCCAGTCATCTGGCACCTGGCCCGAGCATGAGCGCTTGTATAGCCATACCAAGGGCCCTGCAAGAACCCCAGCTAGCTCCCCCAACACCCTGAGGTGGAGAGCATCTGGACCCCCTGACTTGAACACATCCAGCCCCTCCAGAAGCTCTCTAACCCGGTCCTCCCCAACCTGAGGTCCGGAGGCATTCCCCTTGAGTCCGTCTGGCATCACAGCGGGGAAATCCCGGTCCCTGCACAAGAAAACGGACATGAAGAATTGGTTAAAGAGTTCCACTTTCTTTTCTGGCGCAACCACCAGATTGCCCAGTGTACTTTGCAGGGGCCCCATATTACCCAGTGCCTTCTTCATCCTCCCCATATATTTGAAAAAGGACTTTTTATTATTCTGGATCTTGGATGCTAGTCCTAGCTCTATGTCTGCCTTAGCTTTTCTGACAGCCCCTCTACAGGCCGGAGCAGAGGAGGTATACTCCTCTTCGGAGATAGCACCCCCCTTCCACTGGGTGTACACCGCCTTTTTGGTAAGCAGGCATTCCCGGATGCCCCTGGTGAGCCAGGGGGGCTTTTGGGCACTCTTGGCCCCCTTGATTTTTGTTGGGATGGACTCCCCTTGGGCCCTGAGTATCGTTTCTTTAAAGAACGACCACTCATCCTGGACACTGAGTTTCCCTGCCCTCAAGGACCCCAGCGCCTCTCCCACTAGTCTCCTCAACTTGTTGAAGTTGGCCCTCCTAAAGTCTAGGGCTGCCGTCTTGCTGCAGGCCCTTGACACTCTGCGTTGGATGGTGAATTCCAGCAAGCGATGATCGCTATCGCCCAGGTGGTCAAGAACCTGGAGGTCCCTTACCAGGTCATCGCCTGTGGCCAGGACCAGGTCCAACAGGGCATTTCCTCTGGTGGGACCGTGCACCTCCTGGATTAAGTGTAGGTCCTATATCTCAGCCAGGAACCTCCTGGAACGGTCTGTCCTGGCTGACTGTTCCTCCCAGCAGATGTCCGGGTAATTAAAATCACCCAAGACAACTACATCCCTTGCCTTAAGTGCCTCTGCAAGCTGGCCTGAAAATTCCCGGTCCAGCTCCTTGGGGGACGTTCCTCCTCAAAAGGTTTCCACCAGCACAGGCAGCCCTGGGGACCTGGGGAATTCCCCTGCTTCCCCTTCCCAGCTGCTGATTGCTTCAGCTGCTGCCACAGGAGGCAGGGAGAAGTCCTTCAGGCTTGGTGCATGCCCATGCAACCCAGCATGAGAGCACTAGGGGGGCTTCCCTGCACCCCAGCCCAGGGTCCCTAGCCCTAGGGAGATGAGGGGAATTCTTCCCCTCCTGAGCCCTAGAGCTGCTTAGCTCAGCCCCTGTGAGGTCTCAGGGATAGCCCTGGGCAACCTCAGAGAGCAGAGGAAAGCCCTTCCACTCCCTGAAACAAGTTTTGCCTTAGACTCACAGGGGCTGAGGCAAGCACTTATGGGGTTGGGGAGGGGAAGAATTCCCCTCAGCTCCCTGGGGCTGCCCCAGGCTGGCAGACCCTGGGCTGGGATAGGGAGGGAGCCCCTCCAGCCAGGGGCTTCCTAGTGGGCTTCGAGGATTGCTTCTCCCTCCTTCCTGTGGCAGCTGCTGTAGCAATCAGAAGCAGGGAAGAGTAAAAAAGCCCCCACCACAGGGCCTTCCCTCCCCCCACATGTTGTGTAGACCCTGGCTAGGGTGGTCTGGGGATCTTTTCCCCTGCTCTCCCCACCCCCCCAAATTTCTATAGGTTGATGGACGCAGGCACGAAGCAAGCTAAGGAGCAGAGGGGTGAGGCATTCCCTGCTCCACTGGAGCAGACAGCATAGCCCAGGGCTGCAAAGCATCCTGGGATGCTGGGGGACTGTGGGTTAACTTGAACCAGGAGTTCCATAAACCTGAGTGACCTAAATCAGTTAAATCTGATACCACATCCAACCAGGTTTTTCTTAAACTGGTTTTGACCATTTTGAAAGTGGTTTATGTATGCTGAACATCTGTTCTTTTACAGGTTTAAATCAGTTTTCAATCACTTAAATTGGTTTATGTGCAACTTCTGTCCCCTAGCCCCTGTGTGAACTCATATATACTTGCTGCTTTAGGACTTCACTAAGAAAATGTATCCATTGTCCATTCCAACCTGTTTACAATATGGGCATGAACAAGAATAATTTAATCATTGTAGTTACACCAGTGCAAGTTATCACAATCCCTCAGAGTATGCCCTATATAGTAAGTTTTTGTGAAAAATCAAGTTGTTTATACCTTCATTTTAAAAAGAACCTAATGAGTTGGGGTGACTTAATTTTTTGTTTATGCCAGCCTTTAGATGATTCAGCTATTCTTTTCACAAATGCTGAGAACCCGTAACTTTTATTGATTTTGATTCTAGTATCTGAAGCATTTATAACCTTTAATGGATTTCTCCTCACAACCTTCCTGTGAGATATGGATGTGATATCCTTCATACCTTACAGATGAAGCACAGAGAGATGAAGTAACTTGTCTTTGTGACACAGGAATTCTGGGGCAGCATCCTAAGCTAAGGGTCAAGTAACTGACCATGCTTCTTGTCTACTGAAGTCAAGGATGGTTGGTGTTCCAAAAATCAGGTCTAATATATCTCAGGTTGGGCACCCAGCAGCAGGGACATTTTTGGTCATACTACTCTTAAAATGTAAGCACTTAGTCCATGAGTGATCTTGTCATTCAGATAAAAGCTACACAATTGTACATGTTGCACAGAGTATAAAAAGAGTAATATCCAGCTGTCAAGCCACCCATTGTCCCTGATAAAATATTTACACAATAAATTATTTCTCAGGATGCCTTCCTATTTCATCAGACTCAAGAGCCTGAACTTTAATGATTTGGATGCAATCCTCTAGCAGTGAGAAGCTAGTTTGGAAAATGGTAGCAGCTTTGCAATGCTGTCTTTATGATAGCACTTAGGCATTCCTGTTTCCAGAATGTTTTTTTAAGAAAGGTATTAAAAATCCCTTTTTAGAAGTAATTACAGTGGCGTCTCCCTGCTTATTAAACTGTACCATTCTCTAATCCTGCTGTCACTGAGAGTTCAGGCTCACAGCTGGTTCTGCATCTGAGAGCTACAGTGCTATGTGACGTGCCAGTGATACAAAAATGTAATGTTTTTAAAAATTGTTTCTTCCAGTAAACATAAAGAAGGCAGGGTTGGGTCCAGAGAGGTGCTCTGGTGTACTTGCACCCCACCCCCACTTTGATTCTTGCACTACCCAAAGTTTAAAGCTAATTGCCTGGCAGCGGCTGCAGCATATCTAGTCCAGCACAAGTGAGTGAGTCACTTAACTTCATGGCTCATTATCATCTACCTAATCTTTTTTAAACTCATCATTACACCAGTATTAACAATCCTCTCTTCTTTTTAATAGTCTTGATGTTCCATGAATCAAGCTATCCTTTCTTCTGCAGTTCTGCTGTTAGCTGCCCCTGGTAATGAAGCTCCTATTTCACAGCCCTGCAGATTGTTTTTAACTCATTCCAATTAAATTATATTTGTTTTTGCTTCAATCCTAAACTGAATAATACAACCCTAGGCTCTTGGCATATTATTAAAGCCTCTAGTTTATTTTTAACTGGAGAAAAAAGTGTTGTTTTATAAGTGCTGTTGCACCTCACCATCTGCACCCCCTCTTCAAAATTCTAGATCTGCCCATGAAAGAAGCCATTCCCCCAAACAACTGGAGAACATGATGGGGCCTTTTTTTTCAATCCACTGAAACCAACAGTTGTTTAGAAATTTAAGTGGACTGAGAGTCTGGCACTTCATGCCTTTAAATTTTTCTAAGGATATCATAAGAGCTTACAGCTTGCACAGACGTATGGTAAGGAGGGGAGAGAGGAAGGCACTGGCTCACAGCATTTTCCTCACCATAACAGCAATTCATGAGGATGGTGTACAAAGAGGCAGCTGAAGCAGAAGCACCAAGTGTTAGTCACTTTCCTCTATACTCCACACTGCTTAGACTTCAGTGGAAACATGGAGTTGTGTGACAATCAGAAAGTCAGTCAGAGTTTGGAAGAAAGCAATACTAAGGATAAAAAGGTTTTGGAAAGAAAATCAATCATAGACCAGAATACTAACCACTGGGGAGATGAGATTATGAAGACAAGCTGGCAGCGAAATGACAGATGAAATTCAATGTTGATAAATGCAAAGTGATGCATATGGGAAAAAATAATCTGAGGTGTACATATACAACAATATGCTCTACACTAGCTGTTACTACTCAAGAAGAAGTTCTTGGAATTAGTATTGATAGTTCTCTGAAAACTTGGGCTAGTGTTCCAAACATTCTGCTTGGATGTTAGGAATTATTAAGAAAGAAATTTAAACCAAAAACAGAAAGAAGTCATTATGACACTGTATAAATCTGCAGCATGCTGACACCTTGAATACTGTGTGTAGTTTTGGTCCCCTCACCTCCCAAAGTAGATATATGATAAGTAAAAATGTACAGAAAAGGGCAACAGGGATGATCAGGGACATAAAGAAGCATCTGTAAGAAGAGAAACTAAATATGAAAGAACTTTTTAGCTTAGAAAAAAGGTGGCTGTGGGGGAAATATAATAGAGGTCTATAAAATAATGAAAACTATGGGGGAAAAAAAGAAATAGGAATTTATTATTTACCATCTCTCTCAATCTAGGACTAGCAGAAATGCATGTACTTTTTAGGGATCAGGTTTCAAACCAACAAAAATTCTTTGTCATATAGCATGCAATTAGCTTCTTGGACTCACTGTCACAAGATGTTGTAGATACTGACACTGTAACCAGGTTCAAAGAAGGATTAGACATTCAAGCAGGATAGGTCCTTCCATGGGTATTAAACATGACAGTAGGACTGCAACTTCACAATCAGGACTTCCTAGGCCTCTAAATTTTGGAAGATATAAGGGAAGAAGGGTAGGAGACCACTGCACAGGACTTGTTTTTATACTCTTCCCTTTAACATCAGCTCTGTGACATAGAGTAGTGGGTTACATGGACTGGTGGCCTGTCCCAGGATGGGAACTCTTACATTCTTACTGAATAAGGCTCCCTTCTTGCTGGCCTCCTTTCCTTTGAGTCTTGTGGCCTTTCTGCATGTTTTTCAGGTTCAGGAGAAGTGGGGATCTAGAAGATGTCATCCTATGTCTAGAGACAAAATCAGGAAGGCAAAGTTAGAGATTGAGCTGCATCTGGCAATGGACATTAAAGACAATAAGTGTGTTGGCTGGAAAAGAAAAAACAATGAAACTGTGGGTCCACTGTTAAATAGCCAAGTCAAACTCATGACAGAAAATGCGATGAGGTTAGAACTATTTAATAGCTACCTTGCCTCACTCTTCACAAAAAAGTTAAGGTGCAACCATACACCTCATAAGGATTATATGTATAGGAAAGGGGACAACCTAAGAATGGGTGAAGTACCAAAGGACTGGAAAGGGCCAGTGTTTTGCCTCTCATGGGTGGTAGAAGGTCGGGACTTACAGGGCTCTTAGCCCCCATCTAATGCAGGGCAGTGGTGGCAGTGGGTAGGGCTGCAGGGCCGCCCATGTGCAGGCTCTAGGCAGCTGCAGCAGCCTGCACACAGATCTGGGGGCCACATGCCCCCCAGGCTTCTGCTGGGGTGCATGCAGTGGCAGGACTGCCCCCCCATGTCCCTAGAAGAGCTGCCCAGGCTCTGAGGGTCCCACGACCAGCTCCAGCCCTGAAGCTCCATTCACCCCAGGTCCCACCCCTGCCTCTGCCCCAGTCCCTTCCTTACCGCAGGGACCTTGACCTGCCCCCCCAGTGCCCCTTCCCCATGACAATCTTAACTGGGGATTGTGTGTGTGCATACTCAGCTCCCCCTCCCAATGATATTTGTTCCCTCTGCCTAAATTAAAAAAAAGGAAAAAAGGAGCACCTGGGAACTGCAGACTCACCTCATACTGAACTTAGTTAAGTTACTTGAACATACCGTATGGAAGTCCATTTAAGTATCTGAAGGAGGAAAGGCTTATCACAAGCTGCCAGCTTGGATATGCTAAGAAGAAAGCATGCCAAACGAACTTGATCGCCTTCTTTGACAAAATAGTTATTGGGTGGATGAGGGAAATGCTGTGAACAAAGTGTTTTTGGACTTTAGCAAAGACTGAGCCATTTTGCAGATGACACAAAACTGGGAAGGACTGCTGCTGGGAAAGACATGTTGGAGGAAAGGCGTGCATTTCAGAAGGATCTTGACAGATTGTAAAACTGAGCCACTGAGAACTAAAAGAGCTATTTTGTGTTTTGCTTCTTTGTGATTTCCACTTGATTTCTTGTTTTCCTGTACATGGGATGACTTTCGCTTTGGCTGGAGAGTTCAAGCACTAAATAATAGTAACTCTCCACCCAGGCATGGAGAAACTTAGACACAATGGTAGTTCTACTGAGGATAAAGGACTTGAAGTGTCCTTATTCCATCTTTTAGTTATAAACAATCCCTTCCACATTCACCGATGGAGAATGACATTCCAGAACTGCAGTGCCTCCAACAGAGCTATACAGGAGTGAGTGAGCAAGAGTTCAAGTTATGCAACTTCTATACAGCTTTTCCATGTTTTCAAATTGTACTGCTGACATAGCAGTTCTATTATTAGGTCAAATCTATTGTTACCTGACTATGTGCAGCTTAGATACAGTATAAAAACAACCACCAAGTGCCTGTCACTAATCTTCTTACTTTCACAAGCTTTTATCCAGAGGAGCTTTATCTAACCCAGTGGCATGTCTGTTACCCTTCAGGTGAGAATACAAACAGGGGATTTAGTTTCCTTGCAATTCTTTTAAACTAGAGACCCATTAGGGAAGGAATTTGTTCAATTTACCCTTGTAAATACCAACATCATTTTAAATATTGGATGCTGAGACCCAAGTGCCATGTCTTAACTGGCTGGAAATATATAGTGCACTATTTGTTTGGTCTCAGTTATGAGTAGCCTGCTGCACTGTTTTTTATGGGAGTGCCTCAGTATTCCCTGTGGGATGTTTTCCTTTCCTTTGTAAGCTATTAACACATACAGAAGCTCTCAACAAAGGTTCTTTTGAACCAGAACAGTTAATTATTCTGTCTGTCAGCATCCCAATTCAAAGATTTGCTGTGAGGTCTTAAAAGATTTCCCAAATTCTTCTCAGTAGTGGTGCAATCTAAGAAGGTTAGAGGTTTTAATCAGTTTTATTCCAGAGTTACATGCATTCCTTGAGACTACTCTGAGACAGCTGAACTTTTTGTTCAGTGTTCTTTAAATTTCTTGGAATACCCCATATTCTCATTTCTAAAGTATGCCAGTTGCCTCTTGTCTACAAAACATGTCAGAAACCTCCAGAAGTAGTGTAAATTCATTAAAAATTAAATATCCTTGTGGATGTCTCCTTGGCAAAATGCCACACCCCACTGTCTTTTCAGGCAGCAGCAATACCTGTATTTCTGTGTTTTCATCTGAGACTATTTCTTGTGAATGAGTGCATGCGTGTGGGAGGATAAGTTGGTGGGGAGGAAATGCCACTGGAATTTTGAAACTCTCAATTGCCTGAAAAATAAGAGATTCAGAACTGTTTAATTATTTTCTGTTCTTTTACAAGCCACCCTTTATACAAGGCACTAGTGCAGTTCACAAATTTGAACTTCACAACAGAGTTCCACTGTTCTCATTTTACAGAAGGAAAAAATAAGATGAAGAAAGTTTATGCCACTTGTCATCAGAACAGCTTTTGCCAAACTAAAGTACAGTAGTGGTCTATTGAGAAAGTTTCCTCTTTCCAACAGTGGTTACCTCAACATGTTTCAGAAAATGTTATTGTAGCCGGGGTACATGGGTATGTACTCCCTCCTCCAATTGAAGGGGATTGTTAGCTGGCAGGTGTGCTGTGGATGAAACTGCAGGCTACTCACAGTTTCCCTCTGTCCCAAAGGAGCCAGGCGAGGGCAATTTGGAACTTAACTGTATAAAAAATTATTATTATTTACTTAAGTGGGTGAAAGATAAACATATGTACATATATATGTGTATATAAGTATATATTCAAATATATAACTATAAACCTTATTCTCTATAATGGATTACAACCACCAGGGTTTCAGGTAAGTGACAGGTAAATACAGGTAAGTAATAGCAAGGGGTCCCAGAAGATCCCCCAGGAAAGGTTATAGACTCTATCAAACTACCAATTCACAGTTATAGAAGTACACAAAATACAAGGTGCATTATTATGAAGTGTAAGGTGCTCTCTCACAAAACATAAGATGCATCAGCCTTAAACTAAACTTAACTCTTTAAGCCCTCAGGGCCACAGTCTGATCCTGGGTCATTGGCTGCACTCCAGCAACCAATAAGTGGGGGTCGGGATTCCCCCCAGTGCTCTTGCCACCCTGGAGGGCCTGGCTGGGGTGTTCCCTCCCCTGTGGAAAAGACCCTTTTCCAGGTAACTCATGACTCTGGGGCCCGGGTGAGTGGTCCTTGTCCCCTCAGCCAAGGTATTTTCTCCCATGTGGACCCTCTGAGGCCACTGGTTCCCTCTAGGCTGCTGCCCACTGGTGGCCCTGGGCACTGTCGCATGCACCAGAGGGCTCAACCTTCTGTTAGGGGGTGGAGGCCAGGGCTGTCTCACGTGGTGCTGGGGTTTGGTCTGTTCCCAGGCCTTCCGTGCATCATCCTCTGCACTGAGCCACTGGCCCCATGCCAGCAGTTGCATACCCGAGCCACCTCGAGCAGCTCCAAGGGCCTTGGCTTGTTGGGGACCCACCATGCCACGAAGCCTGCACCAAGGCTGGTCATTTACCAGGGGCTGGAGGCCCGAGCCATCTCAAGAGGCTTGCTGGGCCTTGGACCCACCGTGCACCATCCATGCACTGAAAAGGCCTGAATGCTTGCCAGGGAAATGGGGACTCAAGCTGCCCCTATGCTGTATACCAGAAGCCTGGCCTCAAGCCAGGGCTTAGGACCCAAACTGCCTTGAATGACTCCCAGGGTCTAGTCCCCATGTGCTGTGCTGCACACCGGCTGTGGCTAGAGCATCGGACTGCTCGGGGTGGGGAGTCTTTGGGGCTCTTCTCAGCACTGGCTCTGCCTGCTGGGCAGCTATCCCCAGCTCTTCTTCTGCCCCACTCTCTCCTCTGTCCCTAGATGCATCTGCTGCATGCCGAGCACACTGCATCTTTTATACCTTTCAGAGGCTCTGCCCCTGGACTGCAAACAGATCAATCAGATTGAAACAAAGTTCAGGCTTCAACCAGATCTGGGGCTCTTCGCCTCACCCCAGGTAACCTGATTGGCAGGTGTGTTCCACCAATCACAATGAAGATTCCCCAAGCGCGGATGTACCGTTATCTGTAAGTCTGCCACATTATAGAATAGCTTAGATGGGAATTGTTTTGGCATTTTTTATTGTCACTTTGTGCCTTGAAGCATAGTGTTTTTCCTCCTATTGCAGCTACAAAAGATTTCTAAATGCGACTGTAAATGTTTTGATCTCCAAGATCGTACTAGGAGTTGAAACCATGGCTGGTAACAAGACAATTCCAAGTGGCTGAAGTGAAGGGGAACCAGGAAAAAATAATGATCTTTAAAGAAAGCTTTTAGTTTTCCAAATAAAGTTTATTGTGTCCCTGTAGTGTTCTACTTTCCATACCAGGAATGTGAGGCATTGAATCTCCATTTACAAACCATCTAATCAAGCTTTGCCTACCTACAAAGTTGCTAAGTTTTTCTGACACAGTGTGCCTAACAAGACATTTGGCAAAGCGTAGTTACCTTCAGTCACTGCTGTCAGTGTGTTGCATCCTCCAAGAATCCAGCAAATTGCATGTTGGACTGTGCATATGCAACCCAGTGTACTATGCATTCTCTTTAAGCACACCACCTAGTGGGGAATTATCAGTGAGCACTATGGAATATCTGCATACCCCTTGGAGAATGGGAGAGGGAGTAGGAATTATAGACTCACAGGGCCCTTTATTCTTTTCCATAATCAACTTATCTTGGAACTTACAACTATACGTAGCAGAGATGAGCACAGAATGCATCCCCATTGTAAGTTCTATCTTGGTGTATTCGAAAGGACAGAGTACTCACAAAGAGTCATCCAAGGATGACTGGATAATCAATACAGAGGCTATGCTGGAGATAAAGGGAGGTAGGGATGCGGGGGGCGGGGAGGAGGTGATATGTATTATATAATGGACAGATGCAATGAGATCAGTTTCCATAACTGTGCTGAGATGATAGATAAGAACCATGTCTCCTTTATTATTACTATTATTTTTTTTTACCAACTCAGGAACTACCCCCTCTATTTAAAATGGCAATGGGTACTTATTAGTTGTTATGCAGGCCTTGGTGGCTGTCAGAAATGTTGACCAACTAGAACATTTATGATATCAGATATTTAGAAATACTGGATTTTTAGAGAAGCTAAAAGCAAGAACTATTTTCTGACTTCCAAATGACATTGAAGAGATGCTTGCAACAGTCATGATTTTGGGTGACCTTACCTGCCTTTCATCTCCTTGATTAGTAAGGTCATAGATCAGTCATTTGGACAGATGTGAAGAAACATTAAACTACTGCCTTCAAGGCTGACATGTCTTTGAGAAACTGAAGGTCAGATAGAGATGATTAATAACAAGGCTCAATCTCAGTGCAGCAAACATTCCCACAGTTATTCTTGCATGCTGTGCATTGTATACTGTCTGTGAAATGGGCCATCTTCAGTTTCTGCACATAGGTAGACCTGGCCTGGGTCCTAGCCTTGCATGGGAGTTAAGGGAATGGTCTAACCCAATGTTTCTTTTGCTGTGATTGATGGGCAAGTGGAACATCACCTGGGGAAAATCCTTTTTTATCACAACATCTCTCTGAATTGCAGTGTAGCTCAAGAAGATCAAAGTCCATGATTTTTTTGGTTGGCCTGAGATTCTAGAAACCTTGAATGGTCCCTTTACAAGTTCTGAGGTCAAAATGATCTTCTGCTCTTTTGGCTCAGCTTGGGCTATTTTGGCTATTTTCAAGAAAGCTTTTGTATACTGCAGACTATTATTTGCTTTTCAAAAGGAACAGATTTGAAAGGTAGCGCTGCATCCCTCTGAGTATGTGTGCTTAATTTCAGATTACACATGGAATACAATAAAGATGTTCATATGGGGTTTGGTCCTTTATAGGGAGATAATCTTAGTCACTAGGAATAATAATCTGCCTACAAGGGATGGAGTTGGTGGCTGAGTGACTAACTCTTATGAAATGATCATCTAAAGCATTTAGAAGAGGAACCTTTTCATTAGCAGGAGAAAGGCTAAGTGATGCCCAGAGCCTAGCTGGGTCACCTCAGTTTCCTCAGAAATCTCTGTAGAGATGAGAGTGATGAAAGTGATGACCTGACACACAGCAAATTGTGGAGAGAAATTTGCTGGGGTTGTTAAAGATTCAGGGTTACGTTCTTCAGAGCAGAAAAGGCCATGCTTTAGAGATTCCTGCAGTGAGGGATAGGAGCCCAAAACCTAGCAGGAGTACACAGGGGCATAAGAACCAGTGGGTGCTTGTACACATGACAGGGGTTAGTCATCTATTCCCCCAAAATTGAAATGGTGGGTTTTTAAGTGAAACCCACTGTTTCAGTGTAGGGGTTTTATTTTTCCACCACATTATAGCAAGTAGTCTGCTTTTTTTTTTCCCCAGCAGAGCCTGCCCATAGCCAGGGAGCAAGCTGCTGGCAGGTCAAATGGCCCCTGAGCTTCCGCAGGCTCTGGTCCTTCACTCCACGGCAGCCTTGTGTGATGCGTAATGCCATTAAGCCACAGTAAGTGACATTTTCATCATGTGTACATTGTGACATCATTATGTGTTCAAGTGCCCAGTGAGTCTGGAAAAGAAAGCTGGGAGATTCCATCATTGAGCTGAAATAGTATTTTTATGTAATAAACCATTCAACTAAGAATAGGTGCAATTTTTTTTAAATCACCTGGGTGCAGTTATGGGGAAGCCTACGTGGTAGGAGCAAATGCCAGATGAAGTAGAACCTCAACCACAAAGATTCTTTTTACATTAATATAAACCATATATTCAAGTCAATACCACTTTCTTAGCTCACCTTATTGCCCGATTTGGCTAAACAAAGCTCCAATGACACCTCCAAAACATGATTTACCACCAGCTGCATGGTGGTAAATCATTTATGAACAGAAAATTAGTCTATAATTAAATATTGATTAGATTGAAATATGAAGTTTATATGAATTTAATACTAGCATGAAGGAATTTTGTTTAAAAATCAGAAGGGAAGGCAATATCAGGGCTCCAAAGTCTATGATTTCTCCACACTCAATATTTATGACATCCTGCATATCTTATTAACTAAATGTGTTTGATTGGGTTACAGTTGTACAACAGCCCTATCTAGACATTTCTTTAGTTTTTAGGCATTGAATGCAACTGTGAAAACATTCACCTATATTTGGTACAATAGGTAACAATGTTTCAGACATTTGCTACAGAAATGTACCTCTGTAGGAATTCACTGTCTTTTTTTCATTGTTTGCTGTGGTATTTTGCAGCTTTCCATCCAGCCATGTACACAATTCCGAGCATCAAAATGGAAAAGAAAAGAAGTTTGCTAGAAGGTGCCAGCAATATCCTATTATCTGCAAATTCACAGAATATAGATATTTTTCCCCATTCAGTTTTATGGAAATATTAGTTATGTTGCCAGCAAATTCAATATCTGAGTAAAACTATCCCATTTTTCAACCTGGTAAAGCAACTAGGCATATTGGTACAAACTAGTCTCCAGGATTTGGTTCTTTCCCTTTGAGATTAAGATTTTTTAAGTGCTAGATAGCAATTTGGGAAAATTATGATTTATTAAAAAGGGTGAGAGATACAAAGCCAGGCATAACCTAACACTCCCAGGATCCTAGAGTTACCTGTAAATTGCCTTCTATGATAAAAAAAAAAAAAGCAGAATTCAACATTTTACTTTAATTTTTAAATCCAAACACAGCTTTAGGAATGAATTTACTGATGGTTTTATTACTGTATTTTTTTTTATTGCCAATGGCAATAAAAAGCCTGAGTAGAGCCTAAAAGATCCAATAAAGTACCAGGCTCAGGACAGCAACAATATTAGTGGGGCTTGAACTACTGGAAAGGTTGAATGAGTGTCCAATTGCTTTCCCCTCTTGCTCCACTTCCAGAAGGGGAGAGAGACAAAGCAATGTAGCAGGATGAGCACTGATGGCATCTTTGATGCTCCCTAGTAGCCAACTTAATCCAGCCCTGTTTGCCCATTTTAGCTCTTCAAGGTCTTCCTTTGTTGCCTGGTTTGCCATGCCTTGTTGATATAAAGATGGGAGGCCGGCCTCAGAGGCAGGTGAACTCTGGGTGCTCTTCCTGTACTCTGTTCTTCCTTGGGCTCAGCTTGACCCACCCAGTTCAGGGCTCCAATCCCTGCCAGTCTCAGTCTCAGTCCCAGAGCTCTGACCTCACCACATACCATCTCAGACACTGGGTCTCTTGGTGGATCTCTGACTCCTTTGGCCCTTGTCTTACAGGCTAAAATCATAGCATTTATCCTCCCATATAGCCACAACCATGCCTTGGGAGTGTTACTCTGTCAACATCCTATTTCCTGTATAGGTGTCAGCCTTCTTGGCCTTAGCCCACCCTTGTTCTGCCTGCAGGCATCCAGCCCAGGCATACTTGTTTTGGTTTGGGTTTTTTTACCCTCAGCCCCTCACTTTTAATCATACTGGGCTCCAGGTTCTCTGCCCTCTTGGCTGCAGCCCTTAACCCCTGTCTCATGTGTTATCCTAGTCCCCCAGGGCATCTCTGACCCAGGCAAGGATGCTCTTGCTTTGTGATAGCTTCTGGCCCTTTAACAGAGCTCAGTCTCCTGAATTCCTGGCTCTGCAGGCCTGCTATCTCCACCCTCTAAATGGCTTGGCTTTAGCTACCACAGCCTCCTGGATCCCAGACCCTGGAAGGACTCCATTTGGACTTTAGTCTCTCCTACTACAGCATTCTTTCCTGGCACCACCACCTGTGGACTCATACCACCCATATCAGCCACACTCAGTCTCTACCAACTACAGTTTACCTAACCCTACTCCTAGGTCTCCTATGGTTCCAGTAAACTACTACCCCGTAGCTGCTGGCTCTTACAGATTCCCCAAGTAACTGTATTGCCTGGGTTTCTCCCTGTTGCAGCCCTGGCCAGCAAGACCCTGGGCCAGACTTTTAGTAGGCTGGGGCTCTACCATTTCAGGTCGCATGGCCCAGTACATAACCTGCTCTCAGGTGTTGCAAGTTAAACTCTGGGCTGCAGCTACTGCCCTGTCCGCTGATGCTCTTTAAATCTTTGTGGTTTTCCCTGGCTGCATATTACTCTGAAGTTGGCTCTTGCTCATCTGCCTATTCCCTTGCAGCTCTTTGTTGCTGGCTTGCTACTTTCTAAGGAGCAGGGGCTATGGGTCTCTGCTACAAACAAAAGTTTGATCAATTTATGAGTAATTAATATCAAGGGATTTTTTTGTTTTTGTTTTGTAAGGAGTATGGAGATGTCTAGACAGTTTTCCTTTACTTCCTGTAAAAGTGGTTAGAGTACTTCCAGGTCAAAGTGCTAAATTCATTTTGCCTTGCTTTGGTTTTCTGGTTTTACTTCTCAAGACGAACCAATGTAGGAATGATACACACACACACACACACACACACACACACACACACACACACA